>NC_086447.1:820971245-821311245 GCF_028390025.1 Pseudophryne corroboree
TGTGCAAAACATGGGATGTGCTGGAATTTGCCCATATTTAATGCACACACAATATTGCTGGCGTTGTCCGATGCCACAAATCCACAGGAGAGTCCAATTGGGGTAAGCCATTCCGCGATGATCTTCCTCAGTTGCCGTAAGAGGTTTTCAGCTGTGTGCGTATTCTGGAAAGCGGTGATACAAAGCGTAGCCTGCCTAGGAAAGAGTTGGCGTTTGCGAGATGCTGCTACTGGTACCGCCGCTGCTGTTCTTGCGGCGGGAGTCCATACATCTACCCAGTGGGCTGTCACAGTCATATAGTCCTGACCCTGCCCTGCTCCACTTGTCCACATGTCCGTGGTTAAGTGGACATTGGGTACAGCTGCATTTTTTAGGACACTGGTGACTCTTTTTCTGAGGTCTGTGTACATTTTCGGTATCGCCTGCCTAGAGAAATGGAACCTAGATGGTATTTGGTACCGGGGACACAGTACCTCCAACAAGTCTCTAGTTGGCTCTGCAGTAATGATGGATACCGGAACCACGTTTCTCACCACCCAGGATGCCAAGGCCTCAGTTATCCGCTTTGCAGTAGGATGACTGCTGTGATATTTCATCTTCCTCGCAAAGGACTGTTGGACAGTCAATTGCTTGGTGGAAGTAGTAAAAGTGGTCTTACGACTTCCCCTCTGGGATGACCATCGACTCCCAGCAGCAACAACAGCAGCGCCAGCAGCAGTAGGCGTTACACGCAAGGATGCATCGGAGGAATCCCAGGCAGGAGAGGAATCGTCAGAATTGCCAGTGACATGGCCTGCAGGACTATTGGCATTCCTGGGGAAGGAGGAAATTGACACTGAGGGAGTTGGTGGGGTGGTTTGCGTGAGCTTGGTTACAAGAGGAAGGGATTTACTGGTCAGTGGACTGCTTCCGCTGTCACCCAAAGTTTTTGAACTTGTCACTGACTTATTATGAATGCGCTGCAGGTGACGTATAAGGGAGGATGTTCCGAGGTGGTTAACGTCCTTACCCCTACTTATTACAGCTTGACAAAGGAAACACACGGCTTGACACCTGTTGTCCGCATTTCTGGTGAAATACCTCCACACCGAAGAGCTGATTTTTTTGGTATTTTCACCTGGCATGTCAACGGCCATATTCCTCCCACGGACAACAGGTGTCTCCCCGGGTGCCTGACTTAAACAAACCACCTCACCATCAGAATCCTCCTGGTCAATTTCCTCCCCAGCGCCAGCAACACCCATATCCTCCTCATCCTGGTGTACTTCAACACTGACATCTTCAATCTGACTATCAGGAACTGGACTGCGGGTGCTCCTTCCAGCACTTGCAGGGGGCGTGCAAATGGTGGAAGGCGCATGCTCTTCACGTCCAGTGTTGGGAAGGTCAGGCATCGCAACCGACACAATTGGACTCTCCTTGTGGATTTGGGATTTCGAAGAATGCACAGTTCTTTGCTGTGCTGCTTTTGCCAGCTTGAGTCTTTTCATTTTTCTAGCGAGAGGCTGAGTGCTTCCATCCTCATGTGAAGCTGAACCACTAGCCATGAACATAGGCCAGGGCCTCAGCCGTTCCTTGCCACTCCGTGCCGTAAATGGCATATTGGCAAGTTTACGCTTCTCCTCCGACAATTTTATTTTAGGTTTTGGAGTCCTTTTTTTTCTGATATTTGGTGTTTTGGATTTGACATGCTCTGTACTATGACATTGGGCATCGGCCTTGGCAGACGACGTTGCTGGCATTTCATCGTCTCGGCCATGACTAGTGGCAGCAGCTTCAGCACGAGGTGGAAGTGGATCTTGATCTTTCCCTAATTTTGGAACCTCAACATTTTTGTTCTCCATATTTTAATAGGCACAACTAAAAGGCACCTCAGGTAAACAATGGAGATGGATACTAGTATACAATTATGGACTGCCTGCCGAGTGCAGACACAGAGGTAGCCACAGCCGTGAACTACCGTACTGTACTGTGTCTGCTGCTAATATAGACTGGTTGATAAAGAGATGTCTATGTAACTATGTATGTATAAAGAAGAAAGAAAAAAAAACCACGGTTAGGTGGTATACAATTATGGACGGACTGCCTGCCGAGTGCAGACACAGAGGTAGCCACAGCCGTGAACTACCGTACTGTACTGTGTCTGCTGCTAATAATATAGACTGGTTGATAAAGAGATGTCTATGTAACTATGTATGTATAAAGAAGAAAGAAAAAAAAACCACGGTTAGGTGGTATACAATTATGGACGGACTGCCTGCTGAGTGCAGACACAGAGGTAGCCACAGCCGTGAACTACCGTACTGTACTGTGTCTGCTGCTAATATAGACTGGTTGATAAAGAGATGTCGTAGTAGTATGTATGTATAAAGAAGAAAAAAAAAACCACGGTTAGGTGGTATACAATTATGGACGGACTGCCTGCCGAGTGCAGACACAGAGGTAGCCACAGCCGTGAACTACCGTACTGTGTCTGCTGCGACTGGATGATAAATGATATAAAAAATATATATATATCACTACTGCAGCCGGACAGGTATATATTATATATGTGTTTAACTTTTTCAGGCAATCACAATATAAGTATACTACTAACTATACTGGTGGTCAGTGTGGTCAGGTCACTGGTCAGTCACACTGGCAGTGGCACTCCTGCAGCAAAAGTGTGCACTGTTTAATTTTAATATAATATTATGTACTCCTGGCTCCTGCTATAACCTATAACTGGCACTGCAGTGCTCCCCAGTCTCCCCCACAATTATAAGCTGTGTGAGCTGAGCAGTCAGACAGATATATAATATATATAGATGATGCAGCACACTGGGCTGAGCCTGAGCAGTGCACACAGATATGGTATGTGACTGAGTCACTGTGTGTATCGCTTTTTTCAGGCAGAGAACGGATATATTAAATAAACTGCACTGTCTGGTGGTCACTCACTATATAATATTATGTACTCCTGGCTCCTGCTATAACCTATAACTGGCACTGCAGTGCTCCCCAGTCTCCCCCACAATTATAAGCTGTGTGAGCTGAGCAGTCAGACAGATATATAATATATATAGATCAGGCTTTTTCAACCAGTGTGCCATGGCACACTAGTGTGCCGCGACCAGTTGCAAGGTGTGCCGCGGAGCCAAAGCATCTTCCTGCACCTTCAGAGTGAACTGTTGGCCTGGGCTCTTCTTAGAGGATCAGTCGTGCTCCGGCCATGACCTATGCCCTGAAATCGATGTGATATCACCCGCCTGTATACACATCTTCCAGTTCCCGCCTGCATACACAGCTTTCCTTGCCCACCCACATCCACACTTGCCCGACCGCCTGCTGCTCAGTATTAGCAGAACTACACTATGAAAAACCCCCGCCACTGAGGAGGACAGCTGATAATATTTGTTATTTTATTTCTCCTGTGGGGAACAATAGGATTTCAATAGAATTTATGTGGGGAGAATAAGGATTTATGGGGGGAACAATGTGAATAATTCATGTGGGGAGCAGTAGGATTTGTGTGGGGAGAAATGTGATTGTTTTTTCTGTGTAGGCCAATGTATGTGTGGAGGTTTTTTTTTTTTTTTTATTGTGAGGACCAATGTGTGTGTTTTGTTTTTTTCTGTGGGGAACTAATGGTGTGCCTTGGCAATTTTAAAATATTGTTCGGTGTGCCACGAGTAAAAAAAGGTTGAAAATCACTGATATAGATGATGCAGCACACTGGGCTGAGCCTGAGCAGTGCACACAGATATGGTATGTGACTGAGTCACTGTGTGTATCGCTTTTTTCAGGCAGAGAACGGATATATTAAATAAACTGCACTGTCTGGTGGTCACTCACTAGTAAACTCTCTGCACTCTCTACACTTCTACAGTACTCCTCCTAGTCCTAAGCTCCAGTAAATCTCTCTCTTTTATAATCTAAATGGAGAGGACGCCAGCCACGTCCTCTCCCTATCAATCTCAATGCACGTGTGAAAATGGCGGCGACGCACGGCTCCTTATATAGAATCCGAGTCTCGCGATAGAATCCGAGCCTCGCGAGAATCCGACAGCGTCATGATGACGTTCGGGCGCGCTCGGGTTAACCGAGCAAGGCGGGAAGATCCGAGTCGCTCGGATCCGTGTAAAAAAAGCTGAAGTTCGGGCGGGTTCGGATTCCGAGGAACCGAACCCGCTCATCTCTAGTTTAAACACCACCAAAGTGTGTATTATTATTATTATGTCATTGTTTCAGGGCTTTTGCCCATTCCTCAGAGCCCCGAAATGTTGACATAATAAACACTTTGGTGGTGTTTAAACCTGTTGCAGTCTCCTGAGTGCCGCCTTTCTCCAATTCTTTGCATACTTAGGGGTGCAATTATATATATATATATATATATATATATATATAAAAAAGAAAGGGGTCACTCAGGAAAATTAATTTTCAAATCAGCGTCTTGACTAGAGATGAGCGCCGGAAATTTTTCGGGTTTTGTGTTTTGGTTTTGGGTTCGGTTCCGCGGCCGTGTTTTGGGTTCGACCGCGTTTTGGCAAAACCTCACCGAATTTTTTTTGTCGGATTCGGGTGTGTTTTGGATTCGGGTGTTTTTTTCCAAAAAACCTAAAAAACAGCTTAAATCATAGAATTTGGCGGTCATTTTGATCCCAAAGTATTATTAACCTCAAAAACCATAATTTCCACTCATTTTCAGTCTATTCTGAATACCTCACACCTCACAATATTATTTTTAGTCCTAAAATTTGCACCGAGGTCGCTGTGTGAGTAAGATAAGCGACCCTAGTGGCCGACACAAACACCGGGCCCATCTAGGAGTGGCACTGCAGTGTCACGCAGGATGGCCCTTCCAAAAAACCCTCCCCAAACAGCACATGACGCAAAGAAAAAAAGAGGCGCAATGAGGTAGCTGTGTGAGTAAGATTAGCGACCCTAGTGGCCGACACAAACACCGGGCCCATCTAGGAGTGGCACTGCAGTGTCACGCAGGATGTCCCTTCCAAAAAACCCTCCCCAAACAGCACATGACGCAAAGAAAAAAAGAGGCGCATTGAGGTAGCTGTGTGAGTAAGATAAGCGACCCTAGTGGCCGACACAAACACCGGGCCCATCTAGGAGTGTCACTGCAGTGTCACGCAGGATGTCCCTTCCAAAAAAACCTCCACAAACAGCACATGACGCAAAGAAAAAAAGAGGCGCAATGAGGTAGCTGTGTGAGTAAGATAAGCGACCCTAGTGGCCGACACAAACACCGGGCCCATCTAGGAGTGGCACTGCAGTGTCACGCAGGATGTCCCTTCCAAAAAACCCTCCCCAAACAGCACATGACGCAAAGAAAAAGAAAAGAAAAAAGAGGTGCAAGATGGAATTGTCCTTGGGCCCTCCCACCCACCCTTATGTTGTATAAACAAAACAGGACATGCACACTTTAACCAACCCATCATTTCAGTGACAGGGTCTGCCACACGACTGTGACTGATATGACGGGTTGGTTTGGACCCCCCCCAAAAAAGAAGCAATTAATCTCTCCTTGCACAAACTGGCTCTACAGAGGCAAGATGTCCACCTCATCATCACCCTCCGATATATCACCGTGTACATCCCCCTCCTCACAGATTATCAATTCGTCCCCACTGGAATCCACCATCTCAGCTCCCTGTGTACTTTGTGGAGGCAATTGCTGCTGGTCAATGCTTCAGATGATGGCAGGGCAGGTTCAGTAGTTTTTGGTGGTGCTCCAGTCTTCTGTACGTGGTGCCTGTACGCCGAAAGTGTCCCGCAATTCTTCTGGCCACCGACAGCATCTCTTGCACGCCCCTGTCGTTTTTTAAAAAATTCTGCACCACCAAATTCAAGGTATGTGCAAAACATGGGACGTGCTGGAATTTGCCCATATTTAATGCACACACAATATTGCTGGCGTTGTCCGATGCCACAAATCCACAGGAGAGTCCAATTGGGGTAAGCCATTCCGCGATGATCTTCCTCAGTTGCCGTAAGAGGTTTTCAGCTGTGTGCGTATTCTGGAAAGCGGTGATACAAAGCGTAGCCTGCCTAGGAAAGAGTTGGCGTTTGCGAGATGCTGCTACTGGTGCCGCCGCTGCTGTTCTTGCGGCGGGAGTCCATACATCTACCCAGTGGGCTGTCACAGTCATATAGTCCTGACCCTGCCCTGCTCCACTTGTCCACATGTCCGTGGTTAAGTGGACATTGGGTACAACTGCATTTTTTAGGACACTGGTGAGTCTTTTTCTGACGTCCGTGTACATTCTCGGTATCGCCTGCCTAGAGAAGTGGAACCTAGATGGTATTTGGTAACGGGGGCACACTGCCTCAATAAATTGTCTAGTTCCCTGTGAACTAACGGCGGATACCGGACGCACGTCTAACACCAACATAGTTGTCAAGGCCTCAGTTATCCGCTTTGCAGCAGGATGACTGCTGTGATATTTCATCTTCCTCGCAAAGGACTGTTGGACAGTCAATTGCTTACTGGAAGTAGTACAAGTGGGCTTACGACTTCCCCTCTGGGATGACCATCGACTCCCAGCAGCAACAACAGCAGCGCCAGCAGCAGTAGGCGTTACACGCATGGATGCATCGGAGGAATCCCAGGCAGGAGAGGACTCGTCAGAATTGCCAGTGACATTGCCTGCAGGACTATTGGCATTCCTGGGGAAGGAGGAAATTGACACTGAGGGAGTTGGTGGGGTGGTTTGCGTGAGCTTGGTTACAAGAGGAAGGGATTTACTGGTCAGTGGACTGCTTCCGCTGTCACCCAAAGTTTTTGAACTTGTCACTGACTTATTATGAATGCGCTGCAGGTGACGTATAAGGGAGGATGTTCCGAGGTGGTTAACGTCCTTACCCCTACTTATTACAGCTTGACAAAGGGAACACACGGCTTGACACCTGTTGTCCGCATTTCTGGTGAAATACTTCCACACCGAAGAGCTGATTTTTTTGGTATTTTCACCAGGCATGTCAACGGCCATATTCCTACCATGGACAACAGGTGTCTCCCCGGGTGCCTGACTTAAACAAACCACCTCACCATCAGAATCCTCCTGGTCAATTTCCTCCCCAGCGCCAGCAACACCCATATCCTCCTCATCCTGGTGTACTTCAACACTGACATCTTCAATCTGACTATCAGGAACTGGACTGCGGGTGCTCCTTCCATCACTTGCAGGGGGCGTGCAAATGGTGGAAGGCGCATGCTCTTCACGTCCAGTGTTGGGAAGGTCAGGCATCGCAACCGACACAATTGGAGTCGGACTCTCCTTGTGGATTTGGGATTTCGAAGAACGCACAGTTCTTTGCGGTGCTACTGCTTTTGTCAGCTTTAGTCTTTTCATTTTTCTAGCGAGAGGCTGAGTGCTTCCATCCTCATGTGAAGCTGAACCACTAGCCATGAACATAGGCCAGGGCCTCAGCCGTTCCTTGCCACTCCGTGTGGTAAATGGCATATTGGCAAGTTTACGCTTCTCCTCCGACAATTTTATTTTAGGTTTTGGAGTCCTTTTTTTACTGATATTTGGTGTTTTGGATTTGACATGCTCTGTACTATGACATTGGGCATCGGCCTTGGCAGACGACGTTGCTGGCATTTCATCGTCTCGGCCATGACTAGTGGCAGCAGCTTCAGCACGAGGTGGAAGTGGATCTTGATCTTTCCCTAATTTTGGAACCTCAACATTTTTGTTCTCCATATTTTAATAGGCACAACTAAAAGGCACCTCAGGTAAACAATGGAGATGGATGGATTGGATACTAGTATACAATTATGGACGGGCTGCCGAGTGCCGACACAGAGGTAGCCACAGCCGTGAACTACCGCACTGTACTGTGTCTGCTGCTAATATATAGACTGGTTGATAAAGAGATAGTATACTCGTAACTAGTATGTATGTATAAAGAAAGAAAAAAAAACCACGGTTAGGTGGTATATACAATTATGGACGGGCTGCCGAGTGCCGACACAGAGGTAGCCACAGCCGTGAACTACCGCACTGTACTGTGTCTGCTGCTAATATAGACTGGTTGATAAAGAGATAGTATACTCGTAACTAGTATGACTATAAAGAAAGAAAAAAAAACCACGGTTAGGTGGTATATACAATTATGGACGGGCTGCCGAGTGCCGACACAGAGGTAGCCACAGCCGTGAACTACCGCACTGTACTGTGTCTGCTGCTAATATATAGACTGGTTGATAAAGAGATAGTATACTCGTAACTAGTATGTATGTATAAAGAAAGAAAAAAAAAACACGGTTAGGTGGTATATACAATTATGGACGGGCTGCCGAGTGCCGACACAGAGGTAGCCACAGCCGTGAACTACCGCACTGTACTGTGTCTGCTGCTAATATAGACTGGTTGATAAAGAGATAGTATACTCGTAACTAGTATGTATGTATAAAGAAAGAAAAAAAAAACCACGGTTAGGTGGTATATACAATTATGGACGGGCTGCCGAGTGCCGACACAGAGGTAGCCACAGCCGTGAACTACCGCACTGTACTGTGTCTGCTGCTAATATATAGACTGGTTGATAAAGAGATAGTATACTCGTAACTAGTATGTATGTATAAAGAAAGAAAAAAAAACCACGGTTAGGTGGTATATACAATTATGGACGGGCTGCCGAGTGCCGACACAGAGGTAGCCACAGCCGTGAACTACCGCACTGTACTGTGTCTGCTGCTAATATAGACTGGTTGATAAAGAGATAGTATACTCGTAACTAGTATGTATGTATAAAGAAAGAAAAAAAAAACACGGTTAGGTGGTATATACAATTATGGACGGGCTGCCGAGTGCCGACACAGAGGTAGCCACAGCCGTGAACTACCGCACTGTACTGTGTCTGCTGCTAATATAGACTGGTTGATAAAGAGATAGTATACTCGTAACTAGTATGACTATAAAGAAAGAAAAAAAAACCACGGTTAGGTGGTATATACAATTATGGACGGGCTGCCGAGTGCCGACACAGAGGTAGCCACAGCCGTGAACTACCGCACTGTACTGTGTCTGCTGCTAATATATAGACTGGTTGATAAAGAGATAGTATACTCGTAACTAGTATGTATGTATAAAGAAAGAAAAAAAAACCACGGTTAGGTGGTATATACAATTATGGACGGGCTGCCGAGTGCCGACACAGAGGTAGCCACAGCCGTGAACTACCGCACTGTACTGTGTCTGCTGCTAATATAGACTGGTTGATAAAGAGATAGTATACTCGTAACTAGTATGACTATAAAGAAAGAAAAAAAAACCACGGTTAGGTGGTATATACAATTATGGACGGGCTGCCGAGTGCCGACACAGAGGTAGCCACAGCCGTGAACTACCGCACTGTACTGTGTCTGCTGCTAATATATAGACTGGTTGATAAAGAGATAGTATACTCGTAACTAGTATGTATGTATAAAGAAAGAAAAAAAAACCACGGTTAGGTGGTATATACAATTATGGACGGGCTGCCGAGTGCCGACACAGAGGTAGCCACAGCCGTGAACTACCGCACTGTACTGTGTCTGCTGCTAATATAGACTGGTTGATAAAGAGATAGTATACTCGTAACTAGTATGTATGTATAAAGAAAGAAAAAAAAACCACGGTTAGGTGGTATATACAATTATGGACGGGCTGCCGAGTGCCGACACAGAGGTAGCCACAGCCGTGAACTACCGCACTGTACTGTGTCTGCTGCTAATATATAGACTGGTTGATAAAGAGATAGTATACTCGTAACTAGTATGTATGTATAAAGAAAGAAAAAAAAACCACGGTTAGGTGGTATATACAATTATGGACGGGCTGCCGAGTGCCGACACAGAGGTAGCCACAGCCGTGAACTACCGCACTGTACTGTGTCTGCTGCTAATATATAGACTGGTTGATAAAGAGATAGTATACTCGTAACTAGTATGTATGTATAAAGAAAGAAAAAAAAACCACGGTTAGGTGGTATATACAATTATGGATGGGCTGCCGAGTGCCGACACAGAGGTAGCCACAGCCGTGAACTACCGCACTGTACTGTGTCTGCTGCTAATATAGACTGGTTGATAAAGAGATAGTATACTCGTAACTAGTATGTATGTATAAAGAAAGAAAAAAAAAACACGGTTAGGTGGTATATACAATTATGGACGGGCTGCCGAGTGCCGACACAGAGGTAGCCACAGCCGTGAACTACCGCACTGTACTGTGTCTGCTGCTAATATAGACTGGTTGATAAAGAGATAGTATACTCGTAACTAGTATGACTATAAAGAAAGAAAAAAAACCACGGTTAGGTGGTATATACAATTATGGACGGGCTGCCGAGTGCCGACACAGAGGTAGCCACAGCCGTGAACTACCGCACTGTACTGTGTCTGCTGCTAATATATAGACTGGTTGATAAAGAGATAGTATACTCGTAACTAGTATGTATGTATAAAGAAAGAAAAAAAAACCACGGTTAGGTGGTATATACAATTATGGACGGGCTGCCGAGTGCCGACACAGAGGTAGCCACAGCCGTGAACTACCGCACTGTACTGTGTCTGCTGCTAATATAGACTGGTTGATAAAGAGATAGTATACTCGTAACTAGTATGACTATAAAGAAAGAAAAAAAAACCACGGTTAGGTGGTATATACAATTATGGACGGGCTGCCGAGTGCCGACACAGAGGTAGCCACAGCCGTGAACTACCGCACTGTACTGTGTCTGCTGCTAATATATAGACTGGTTGATAAAGAGATAGTATACTCGTAACTAGTATGTATGTATAAAGAAAGAAAAAAAAACCACGGTTAGGTGGTATATACAATTATGGACGGGCTGCCGAGTGCCGACACAGAGGTAGCCACAGCCGTGAACTACCGCACTGTACTGTGTCTGCTGCTAATATAGACTGGTTGATAAAGAGATAGTATACTCGTAACTAGTATGTATGTATAAAGAAAGAAAAAAAAACCACGGTTAGGTGGTATATACAATTATGGACGGGCTGCCGAGTGCCGACACAGAGGTAGCCACAGCCGTGAACTACCGCACTGTACTGTGTCTGCTGCTAATATATAGACTGGTTGATAAAGAGATAGTATACTCGTAACTAGTATGTATGTATAAAGAAAGAAAAAAAAACCACGGTTAGGTGGTATATACAATTATGGACGGGCTGCCGAGTGCCGACACAGAGGTAGCCACAGCCGTGAACTACCGCACTGTACTGTGTCTGCTGCTAATATATAGACTGGTTGATAAAGAGATAGTATACTCGTAACTAGTATGTATGTATAAAGAAAGAAAAAAAAACCACGGTTAGGTGGTATATACAATTATGGACGGGCTGCCGAGTGCCGACACAGAGGTAGCCACAGCCGTGAACTACCGCACTGTACTGTGTCTGCTGCTAATATAGACTGGTTGATAAAGAGATAAGATAGTATACTCGTAACTAGTATGTATGTATAAAGAAAGAAAAAAAACCACGGTTAGGTGGTATATACAATTATGGACGGGCTGCCGAGTGCCGACACAGAGGTAGCCACAGCCGTGAACTACCGCACTGTACTGTGTCTGCTGCTAATATAGACTGGTTGATAAAGAGATAGTATACTCGTAACTAGTATGACTATAAAGAAAGAAAAAAAAAACCACGGTTAGGTGGTATATACAATTATGGACGGGCTGCCGAGTGCCGACACAGAGGTAGCCACAGCTGTGAACTACCGCACTGTACTGTGTCTGCTGCTAATATAGACTGGTTGATAAAGAGATAGTATACTACTAATATTATATATACTGGTGGTCAGGTCACTGGTCACTAGTCACACTGGCAGTGGCACTCCTGCAGCAAAAGTGTGCACTGTTTAATTTTAATATAATATTATGTACTCCTGGCTCCTGCTATAACCTATAACTGGCACTGCAGTGCTCCCCAGTCTCCCCCACAATTATAAGCTGTGTGAGCTGAGCACAGTCAGATATATATATACATTGATGCAGCACACTGGGCTGAGCAGTGCACACAGATATGGTATGTGACTGAGTCACTGTGTGTATCGTTTTTTTCAGGCAGAGAACGGATATATTAAATAAAACAAACAACTGCACTGTCTGGTGGTCACTGTGGACGTCAGTCACTAAACTCTGCACTCTCTTCTACAGTATCACAGCCTCAGGTCAATCTCTCTCTCTCTCTCTCAACCCTAATCTAAATGGAGAGGACGCCAGTAGAGATGAGCGGGTTCGGTTTCTCTGAATCCGAACCCGCACGAACTTCATGTTTTTTTCACGGGTCCGAGCAGACTCGGATCCTCCCGACTCGCTCGGTTAACCCGAGCGCGCCCGAACGTCATCATGACGCTGTCGGATTCTCGCGAGACTCGGATTCTATATAAGGAGCCGCGCGTCGCCGCCATTTTCACACGTGCATTGAGATTGATAGGGAGAGGACGTGGCTGGCGTCCTCTCCATTTAGATTAGGGTTGAGAGAGAGAGAGAGAGATTGACCTGAGGCTGTGATACTGTAGAAGAGAGTGCAGAGTTTAGTGACTGACGACCACAGTGACCACCAGACAGTGCAGTTGTTTGTTTTATTTAATATATCCGTTCTCTGCCTGAAAAAAACGATACACACAGTGACTCAGTCACATACCATATCTGTGTGCACTGCTCAGCCCAGTGTGCTGCATCAATGTATATATATATCTGACTGTGCTCAGCTCACACAGCTTATAATTGTGGGGGAGACTGGGGAGCACTGCAGTGCCAGTTATAGGTTATAGCAGGAGCCAGGAGTACATAATATTATATTAAAATTAAACAGTGCACACTTTTGCTGCAGGAGTGCCACTGCCAGTGTGACTAGTGACCAGTGACCTGACCACCAGTATATATAATATTAGTAGTATACTATCTCTTTATCAACCAGTCTATATTAGCAGCAGACACAGTACAGTGCGGTAGTTCACGGCTGTGGCTACCTCTGTGTCGGCACTCGGCAGCCCGTCCATAATTGTATATACCACCTAACCGTGGTTTTCTTTTCTTTCTTTATAGTCATACTAGTTACGAGTATACTATCTCTTTATCAACCAGTCTATATTAGCAGCAGACACAGTACAGTGCGGTAGTTCACGGCTGTGGCTACCTCTGTGTCGGCACTCGGCAGCCCGTCCATAATTGTATATACCACCTAACCGTGGTTTTTTTTTCTTTCTTTATACATACATACTAGTTACGAGTATACTATCTCTTTATCAACCAGTCTATATTAGCAGCAGACACAGTACAGTGCGGTAGTTCACGGCTGTGGCTACCTCTGTGTCGGCACTCGGCAGCCCGTCCATAATTGTATATACCACCTAACCGTGGTTTTTTTTCTTTCTTTATACATACATACTAGTTACGAGTATACTATCTCTTTATCAACCAGTCTATATATTAGCAGCAGACACAGTACAGTGCGGTAGTTCACGGCTGTGGCTACCTCTGTGTCGGCACTCGGCAGCCCGTCCATAATTGTATATACCACCTAACCGTGGTTTTTTTTTCTTTCTTTATACATACATACTAGTTACGAGTATACTATCTCTTTATCAACCAGTCTATATATTAGCAGCAGACACAGTACAGTGCGGTAGTTCACGGCTGTGGCTACCTCTGTGTCGGCACTCGGCAGCCCGTCCATAATTGTATATACCACCTAACCGTGGTTTTTTTTCTTTCTTTATACATACATACTAGTTACGAGTATACTATCTCTTTATCAACCAGTCTATATTAGCAGCAGACACAGTACAGTGCGGTAGTTCACGGCTGTGGCTACCTCTGTGTCGGCACTCGGCAGCCCGTCCATAATTGTATATACCACCTAACCGTGGTTTTTTTTTCTTTCTTTATACATACATACTAGTTACGAGTATACTATCTCTTTATCAACCAGTCTATATATTAGCAGCAGACACAGTACAGTGCGGTAGTTCACGGCTGTGGCTACCTCTGTGTCGGCACTCGGCAGCCCGTCCATAATTGTATATACCACCTAACCGTGGTTTTTTTTTCTTTCTTTATAGTCATACTAGTTACGAGTATACTATCTCTTTATCAACCAGTCTATATTAGCAGCAGACACAGTACAGTGCGGTAGTTCACGGCTGTGGCTACCTCTGTGTCGGCACTCGGCAGCCCGTCCATAATTGTATATACCACCTAACCGTGGTTTTTTTTTCTTTCTTTATACATACATACTAGTTACGAGTATACTATCTCTTTATCAACCAGTCTATATATTAGCAGCAGACACAGTACAGTGCGGTAGTTCACGGCTGTGGCTACCTCTGTGTTGGCACTCGGCAGCCCGTCCATAATTGTATATACCACCTAACCGTGTTTTTTTTTTCTTTCTTTATAGTCATACTAGTTACGAGTATACTATCTCTTTATCAACCAGTCTATATTAGCAGCAGACACAGTACAGTGCGGTAGTTCACGGCTGTGGCTACCTCTGTGTCGGCACTCGGCAGCCCGTCCATAATTGTATATACCACCTAACCGTGGTTTTTTTTTCTTTCTTTATACATACATACTAGTTACGAGTATACTATCTCTTTATCAACCAGTCTATATTAGCAGCAGACACAGTACAGTGCGGTAGTTCACGGCTGTGGCTACCTCTGTGTCGGCACTCGGCAGCCCGTCCATAATTGTATATACCACCTAACCGTGTTTTTTTTTTCTTTCTTTATACATACATACTAGTTACGAGTATACTATCTCTTTATCAACCAGTCTATATATTAGCAGCAGACACAGTACAGTGCGGTAGTTCACGGCTGTGGCTACCTCTGTGTCGGCACTCGGCAGCCCGTCCATAATTGTATATACCACCTAACCGTGGTTTTTTTTTCTTTCTTTATACATACATACTAGTTACGAGTATACTATCTCTTTATCAACCAGTCTATATTAGCAGCAGACACAGTACAGTGCGGTAGTTCACGGCTGTGGCTACCTCTGTGTCGGCACTCGGCAGCCCGTCCATAATTGTATATTCCACCTAACCGTGGTTTTTTTTTCTTTCTTTATACATACATACTAGTTACGAGTATACTATCTCTTTATCAACCAGTCTATATATTAGCAGCAGACACAGTACAGTGCGGTAGTTCACGGCTGTGGCTACCTCTGTGTCGGCACTCGGCAGCCCGTCCATAATTGTATATACCACCTAACCGTGGTTTTTTTTTCTTTCTTTATAGTCATACTAGTTACGAGTATACTATCTCTTTATCAACCAGTCTATATTAGCAGCAGACACAGTACAGTGCGGTAGTTCACGGCTGTGGCTACCTCTGTGTCGGCACTCGGCAGCCCGTCCATAATTGTATATACCACCTAACCGTGGTTTTTTTTTCTTTCTTTATACATACATACTAGTTACGAGTATACTATCTCTTTATCAACCAGTCTATATATTAGCAGCAGACACAGTACAGTGCGGTAGTTCACGGCTGTGGCTACCTCTGTGTCGGCACTCGGCAGCCCGTCCATAATTGTATACTAGTATCCAATCCATCCATCTCCATTGTTTACCTGAGGTGCCTTTTAGTTGTGCCTATTAAAATATGGAGAACAAAAATGTTGAGGTTCCAAAATTAGGGAAAGATCAAGATCCACTTCCACCTCGTGCTGAAGCTGCTGCCACTAGTCATGGCCGAGACGATGAAATGCCAGCAACGTCGTCTGCCAAGGCCGATGCCCAATGTCATAGTACAGAGCATGTCAAATCCAAAACACCAAATATCAGTAAAAAAAGGACTCCAAAACCTAAAATAAAATTGTCGGAGGAGAAGCGTAAACTTGCCAATATGCCATTTACCACACGGAGTGGCAAGGAACGGCTGAGGCCCTGGCCTATGTTCATGGCTAGTGGTTCAGCTTCACATGAGGATGGAAGCACTCAGCCTCTCGCTAGAAAAATGAAAAGACTAAAGCTGGCAAAAGCAGTAGCACCGCAAAGAACTGTGCGTTCTTCGAAATCCCAAATCCACAAGGAGAGTCCGACTCCAATTGTGTCGGTTGCGATGCCTGACCTTCCCAACACTGGACGTGAAGAGCATGCGCCTTCCACCATTTGCACGCCCCCTGCAAGTGATGGAAGGAGCACCCGCAGTCCAGTTCCTGATAGTCAGATTGAAGATGTCAGTGTTGAAGTACACCAGGATGAGGAGGATATGGGTGTTGCTGGCGCTGGGGAGGAAATTGACCAGGAGGATTCTGATGGTGAGGTGGTTTGTTTAAGTCAGGCACCCGGGGAGACACCTGTTGTCCGTGGTAGGAATATGGCCGTTGACATGCCTGGTGAAAATACCAAAAAAATCAGCTCTTCGGTGTGGAAGTATTTCACCAGAAATGCGGACAACAGGTGTCAAGCCGTGTGTTCCCTTTGTCAAGCTGTAATAAGTAGGGGTAAGGACGTTAACCACCTCGGAACATCCTCCCTTATACGTCACCTGCAGCGCATTCATAATAAGTCAGTGACAAGTTCAAAAACTTTGGGTGACAGCGGAAGCAGTCCACTGACCAGTAAATCCCTTCCTCTTGTAACCAAGCTCACGCAAACCACCCCACCAACTCCCTCAGTGTCAATTTCCTCCTTCCCCAGGAATGCCAATAGTCCTGCAGGCAATGTCACTGGCAATTCTGACGAGTCCTCTCCTGCCTGGGATTCCTCCAATGCATCCTTGCGTGTAACGCCTACTGCTGCCGGCGCTGCTGTTGTTGCTGCTGGGAGTCGATGGTCATCCCAAAGGGGAAGTCGTAAGCCCACTTGTACTACTTCCAGTAAGCAATTGACTGTTCAACAGTCCTTTGCGAGGAAGATGAAATATCACAGCAGTCATCCTGCTGCAAAGCGGATAACTGAGGCCTTGACAACTATGTTGGTGTTAGACGTGCGTCCGGTATCCGCCGTTAGTTCACAGGGAACTAGACAATTTATTGAGGCAGTGTGCCCCCGTTACCAAATACCATCTAGGTTCCACTTCTCTAGGCAGGCGATACCGAGAATGTACACGGACGTCAGAAAAAGACTCACCAGTGTCCTAAAAAATGCAGTTGTACCCAATGTCCACTTAACCACGGACATGTGGACAAGTGTAGCAGGGCAGGGTCAGGACTATATGACTGTGACAGCCCACTGGGTAGATGTATGGACTCCCGCCGCAAGAACAGCAGCGGCGGCACCAGTAGCAGCATCTCGCAAACGCCAACTCTTTCCTAGGCAGGCTACGCTTTGTATCACCGCTTTCCAGAATACGCACACAGCTGAAAACCTCTTACGGCAACTGAGGAAGATCATCGCGGAATGGCTTACCCCAATTGGACTCTCCTGTGGATTTGTGGCATCGGACAACGCCAGCAATATTGTGTGTGCATTAAATATGGGCAAATTCCAGCACGTCCCATGTTTTGCACATACCTTGAATTTGGTGGTGCAGAATTTTTTAAAAAACGACAGGGGCGTGCAAGAGATGCTGTCGGTGGCCAGAAGAATTGCGGGACACTTTCGGCGTACAGGCACCACGTACAGAAGACTGGAGCACCACCAAAAACTACTGAACCTGCCCTGCCATCATCTGAAGCAAGAAGTGGTAACGAGGTGGAATTCAACCCTCTATATGCTTCAGAGGTTGGAGGAGCAGCAAAAGGCCATTCAAGCCTATACAATTGAGCACGATATAGTAGGTGGAATGCACCTGTCTCAAGCGCAGTGGAGAATGATTTCAACGTTGTGCAAGGTTCTGATGCCCTTTGAACTTGCCACACGTGAAGTCAGTTCAGACACTGCCAGCCTGAGTCAGGTCATTCCCCTCATCAGGCTTTTGCAGAAGAAGCTGGAGACATTGAAGGAGGAGCTAACACGGAGCGATTCCGCTAGGCATGTGGGACTTGTGGATGGAGTCCTTAATTCGCTTAACAAGGATTCACGGGTGGTCAATCTGTTGAAATCAGAGCACTACATTTTGGCCACCGTGCTCGATCCTAGATTTAAAGCCTACCTTGGATCTCTCTTTCCGGCAGACACAAGTCTGCTGGGGTTGAAAGACCTGCTGGTGACAAAATTGTCAAGTCAAGCGGAACGCGACCTGTCAACATCTCCTCCTTCACATTCTCCCGCAACTGGGGGTGCGAGGAAAAGGCTCAGAATTCCGAGCCCACCCGCTGGCGGTGATGCAGGGCAGTCTGGAGCGACTGCTGATGCTGACATCTGGTCCGGACTGAAGGACCTGACAACGATTACGGACATGTCGTCTACTGTCACTGCATATGATTCTCTCAACATTGATAGAATGGTGGAGGATTATATGAGTGACCGCATCCAAGTAGGCACGTCACACAGTCCGTACTTATACTGGCAGGAAAAAGAGGCAATTTGGAGGCCCTTGCACAAACTGGCTTTATTCTACCTAAGTTGCCCTCCCACAAGTGTGTACTCCTAAAGAGTGTTTAGTGCCGCCGCTCACCTTGTCAGCAATCGGCGTACGAGGTTACATCCAGAAAATGTGGAGAAGATGATGTTCATTAAAATGAATTATAATCAATTCCTCCGCGGAGACATTGACCAGCAGCAATTGCCTCCACAAAGTACACAGGGAGCTGAGATGGTGGATTCCAGTGGGGACGAATTGATAATCTGTGAGGAGGGGGATGTACACGGTGATATATCGGAGGGTGATGATGAGGTGGACATCTTGCCTCTGTAGAGCCAGTTTGTGCAAGGAGAGATTAATTGCTTCTTTTTTGGGGGGGGTCCAAACCAACCCGTCATATCAGTCACAGTCGTGTGGCAGACCCTGTCACTGAAATGATGGGTTGGTTAAAGTGTGCATGTCCTGTTTTGTTTATACAACATAAGGGTGGGTGGGAGGGCCCAAGGACAATTCCATCTTGCACCTCTTTTTTCTTTTCTTTTTCTTTGCGTCATGTGCTGTTTGGGGAGGGTTTTTTGGAAGGGACATCCTGCGTGACACTGCAGTGCCACTCCTAGATGGGCCCGGTGTTTGTGTCGGCCACTAGGGTCGCTTATCTTACTCACACAGCTACCTCATTGCGCCTCTTTTTTTCTTTGCGTCATGTGCTGTTTGGGGAGGGTTTTTTGGAAGGGACATCCTGCGTGACACTGCAGTGACACTCCTAGATGGGCCCGGTGTTTGTGTCGGCCACTAGGGTCGCTTATCTTACTCACACAGCTACCTCATTGCGCCTCTTTTTTTCTTTGCGTCATGTGCTGTTTGGGGAGGGTTTTTTGGAAGGGACATCCTGCGTGACACTGCAGTGCCACTCCTAGATGGGCCCGGTGTTTGTGTCGGCCACTAGGGTCGCTAATCTTACTCACACAGTCAGCTACCTCATTGCGCCTCTTTTTTTCTTTGCGTCATGTGCTGTTTGGGGAGGGTTTTTTGGAAGGGACATCCTGCGTGACACTGCAGTGCCACTCCTAGATGGGCCCGGTGTTTGTGTCGGCCACTAGGGTCGCTTATCTTACTCACACAGCGACCTCGGTGCAAATTTTAGGACTAAAAATAATATTGTGAGGTGTGAGGTATTCAGAATAGACTGAAAATGAGTGGAAATTATGGTTTTTGAGGTTAATAATACTTTGGGATCAAAATGACCGCCAAATTCTATGATTTAAGCTGTTTTTTAGGTTTTTTGGAAAAAAACACCCGAATCCAAAACACACCCGAATCCGACAAAAAAAATTCGGTGAGGTTTTGCCAAAACGCGGTCGAACCCAAAACACGGCCGCGGAACCGAACCCAAAACCAAAACACAAAACCCGAAAAATTTCCGGCGCTCATCTCTAGACGCCAGCCACGTCCTCTCCCTATCAATCTCAATGCACGTGTGAAAATGGCGGCGACGCGCGGCTCCTTATATAGAATCCGAGTCTCGCGAGAATCCGACAGCGTCATGATGACGTTCGGGCGCGCTCGGGTTAACCGAGCAAGGCGGGAGGATCCGAGTCTGCTCGGACCCGTGAAAAAAACATGAAGTTCGTGCGGGTTCGGATTCAGAGAAACCGAACCCACTCATCTCTAGTCTTGACAAGATGTTGTTTTGAATTTATTACATGTCCTGAGTCACCCAGCGGGTGAAGTGAGCGACCCGCTAGATTGGCCTGCATGCAGGCCAATCTAGCAGCAGCGATAGCGATGCGCGGGGCTGCGCATCGCTGTCGCTGTTAGGGCTACACACGGAGCGATCTTGCTGAAAATCTAAGCAATCTAGTCAGATTGCTTAGATTATCGCTCCGTGTGTACCCCCCTTAAGAAGCTGATTGGCTGGTGCGTTATCACCTTCCACTTATCACTGCTTTATCACTTCTCCAGGCTTAGTACATCTGCCCCAACATGTCTTAATGTGAATTGGGGGTACTTTGTTGCATAATGTTTATTGGGCTTATTAATGTAATGTGAACTAGGGCACTACAATGGTTCATAAAATAAACTAGGGCACTGTTATGGGGCATTATGTTTAAAAAATATTTTTATTGTACATTTTTTCTTTTTTTACTCCATCTTATAAGTTGGTCCTAAATACTATATGTTCCTCATTCAGTTGTAGTAGAAGAATGATTAATTTTGTATAACCCTCTAATGCAGTGGTTTCCAAACTTTTTTGAATCACGGCGCCCTAGAATATCAGAATTTTTTTCACGGCACCCCTAGGCCAAAAATTTCTTATTGAGAAATTTAGAAAGAAATATTACATTAAGTAGATCGCGTTTATATGTCATCCTTAGGGTCAGTTGTGTGGTGAGGGACAAGATTTGCTTCTGTTTGGCCACATATTTTATGACTGGCAGCCACCAGCACTGGTTTTGACTATTATATTAACCATGAGTAATTTGAATTGGTCCTGGACCACCAACCCAGGGCACCCCTGCAAGTGTCCCGAGGCACCCCAGGGAGCCACGGCACACAGTTTGGGAACCTCTGCTCTAATGTCTTTATATATGCATTGCGGGTGACCCAGATTATTGTTTTTAACTATACAGTATATATGAAACTTGTGTGGCCAAGGCACTTTTGTTTAAATAATCTGCCCCTTTGGGGCAGCACCGTGTGAACTATGGTCAATAATGTGTGGCATAATCATGTGAACTGTGGTCAGTAATATGTGGCATGGCTATGTAAACTGGGCCGCTGCCCTTTAAAGGAAGGGGGAGCCGGTAGGAGGTAGTGAGCACGGGTAGCGGGAAGCTATGCTCTCACTACCTGTAGTTAAAAGCACTTGTACTCGGCGGTGGTTGCTGGAGCATGCGTTCACATTGTACCGCAAATAGAAGGGGTACATCTGTAATATTGTTAAATGTATGTCATAACCATGTGAACTGGGGACATCATATATTGCTCATCCTGATACTGGAGAACAGAAGTAATAGCTTCCTGTAAATACCTTATATTTTATGCTAGAACTTGTTGAAACACTTGAACCATTATGTCAAAACGCCCAAAGCCCTCTGGTGCACAAGGAAGAAAAAAAGAAAAGAAGAGGAAGAAAAATGGAAAAAAAGACAAAGGTAATGTAATAAAATGTTATAGGCTATGCAACTATACTATTGCATGTAATGCACTTTGTTCATATATACATCTCTTCTTTCTTCAGATGTACTTCTTAAATATTTAAGTAACCCCACTTCTACAAATCGGGGACCAACTGCAGACAACTCCTGCTTATCACAGCCCAGCAGTCCAGCATCAAGCCATCCTTTACCTACCTACTCAGCACAGCCCAGCACTTCAACCTCAAGTGACCCTGTCATTGATTCCTCAGACCAGCCCAGCACTTCAACATCAAGGGACCCTGCCTTAGCCTCCTCAGCACAGCCCAGCACTTCAACATCAAGTGCCCCTGTCATCGCATCCACAGCACTGCCCAGCACTTCAACATCAAGTGTCCTTGTCATTGCATCCTCAGCACTGCCCAGCACTTCAACATCAAGTGCCCTTATCATCGCCTCCTCAGCACTGGCCAGCACTTCAACATCAAGTGCCCCTGTCATTGCCTCCTCAGCACTGTCCAGCACTTCAACATCAAGTGACTCTGCCTTAGCCTCCTCAGCACTTCAACATCAAGTGACTCTGCCTTAGCCTCCTCAGCACAGCCCAGAACTTCAACATCAAGTGCCCCCATCATCGCATCCTCAGCACTGTCCAGCACTTCAACATCAAGTGACTCTGCCTTAGCCTCCTCAGCACAGCACAGCACTTCAACATCAAGTGCCCTTATCATCACCTCCTCAGCACTGTCCAGCACTTCAACATCAAGTGCCCCTGTCATCGCATCCTCAGCACTGCGCAGCACTTCAACATCAAGTGCCCCCATCATCGCATCCTCAGCACTGCGCAGCACTTCAACATCAAGTGCCCCTGTTATCGCCTCCCCAGCACTACCAAGCACTGTATCAAGCACACCTACTGCATCTGCTGGGCATTCCACTTCTGTTGTACCTCTACAGGCTGTTCCAATAGACCCTGCTGATTGGCCGTCTATCTTATCTGATAACGTAAGAACAGAATTTGTCATCAGAGGACCGTATAAGATCAAAACAACTTTTACATTTACAAAACTAAAAGATGGATGAAGATGTCAGCATCAGTATTTCAGCAGAGTCTGGGTCAATGGAGAAAAAATTAAAAGAAGTTGGCTAATGTACTAAAAAAAGAATGATAGTCTGTACTGTTTCTGCTGCAAACTGTTTTCTCAGAAAGATTTTAAGTTGATTAAAGAAGGTTTAAGTGACTGGAAAAATGCAGGCCAGTTGCTCAAGACCCATGAGGATAGCCAGGAGCACAATACAAACATGGAAGGAATTGGAGGTCCGCCTTGCCAAGGGGCAAACCATCGATAAACAAGAGATGGCACTTGCTGAAGCCGAGAGAAACAGGTGGCGTCAAGTTCTTACTAGATTAGTAGCAATAATTCAGTCATTAGCTGAAAGAAACATGGCTTTAAAGGGGTCTACAGACACATTGAACAAACCAGACAATGGTAATTTCCTGAAAGAGGTGGAGCTTTTGGCCAAATTTGACCCAGTAATGAATTTTCATGTTGAAAGGGTGCAAAGTGATACTGGCCGTCACATACATTATTTGGGAAAGAGAATCCAAAATGATTTGATAGACTCAATCAGAGCCAAAATACTTGACACGATGGTTGAAGAGATCAAAACATCAAAGTATTACTAGAGATGAGCGGGTTCGGTTTCTCTGAATCCGAACCCGCCCGAACTTCATGGTTTTTTTCACGGGTCCGAGCAGACTCGGATCCTCCCGCCTTGCTCGGTTAACCCGAGCGCGCCCGAACGTCATCATGACGCTGTCGGATTCCCGCGAGACTCGGATTCTATATAAGGAGCCGCGCGTCGCCGCCATTTTCACACGTGCATTGAGATTGATAGTGAGAGGACGTGGCTGGCGTCCTCTCCATTTAGATTATAAGAGAGAGAGATTTACTGGAGCTTAGGACTAGGAGGAGTACTGTAGAAGTGTAGAGAGTGCAGAGAGTTTACTAGTGAGTGACCACCAGACAGTGCAGTTTATTTAATATATCCGTTCTCTGCCTGAAAAAAGCGATACACACAGTGACTCAGTCACATACCATATCTGTGTGCACTGCTCAGGCTCAGCCCAGTGTGCTGCATCATCTATATATATTATATATCTGTCTGACTGCTCAGCTCACACAGCTTATAATTGTGGGGGAGACTGGGGAGCACTGCAGTGCCAGTTATAGGTTATAGCAGGAGCCAGGAGTACATAATATTATATAGTGAGTGACCACCAGACAGTGCAGTTTATTTAATATATCCGTTCTCTGCCTGAAAAAAGCGATACACACAGTGACTCAGTCACATACCATATCTGTGTGCACTGCTCAGGCTCAGCCCAGTGTGCTGCATCATCTATATATATTATATATCTGTCTGACTGCTCAGCTCACACAGCTTATAATTGTGGGGGAGACTGGGGAGCACTGCAGTGCCAGTTATAGGTTATAGCAGGAGCCAGGAGTACATAATATTATATTAAAATTAAACAGTGCACACTTTTGCTGCAGGAGTGCCACTGCCAGTGTGACTGACCAGTGACCTGACCACACTGACCACCAGTATAGTTAGTAGTATACTTATATTGTGATTGCCTGAAAAAGTTAAACACTCGTCGTGTGACTTCACTTGTGTGTTTTTTTTTTTTTATTCTATAAAAATAAAACTCATTCTGCTGACAGACAGTGTCCAGCAGGTCCGTCATTATATAATATATAATATATACCTGTCCGGCTGCAGTAGTGATATATATATATTTTTTATATCATTTATCATCCAGTCGCAGCAGACACAGTACGGTAGTTCACGGCTGTGGCTACCTCTGTGTCTGCACTCGGCAGGCAGTCCGTCCATAATTGTATACCACCTAACCGTGGTTTTTTTTTCTTCTTTATACATACATACTACTACGACATCTCTTTATCAACCAGTCTATATTAGCAGCAGACACAGTACAGTACGGTAGTTCACGGCTGTGGCTACCTCTGTGTCTGCACTCGGCAGGCAGTCCGTCCATAATTGTATACCACCTAACCTTTTTCTTTGCATCATGTGCTGATTGGGGAGGGTTTTTTGGAAGGGACATCCTGCGTGACACTGCAGTGCCACTCCTAAATGGGCCCGGTGTTTGTGTCGGCCACTAGGGTCGCTAATCTTACTCACACAGTCAGCTACCTCATTGCGCCTCTTTTTTTCTTTGCGTCATGTGCTGTTTGGGGAGGGTTTTTTGGAAGGGACATCCTGCGTGACACTGCAGTGCCACTCCTAGATGGGCCCGGTGTTTGTGTCGGCCACTAGGGTCGCTAATCTTACTCACACAGCTACCTCATTGCGCCTCTTTTTTTCTTTGCGTCATGTGCTGTTTGGGGAGGGTTTTTTGGAAGGGCCATCCTGCGTGACACTGCAGTGCCACTCCTAGATGGGCCCGGTGTTTGTGTCGGCCACTAGGGTCGCTAATCTTACTCACACAGCTACCTCATTGCGCCTCTTTTTTTCTTTGCGTCATGTGCTGTTTGGGGAGGGTTTTTTGGAAGGGACATCCTGCGTGACACTGCAGTGCCACTCCTAGATGGGCCCGGTGTTTGTGTCGGCCACTAGGGTCGCTTATCTTACTCACACAGCGACCTCGGTGCAAATTTTAGGACTAAAAATAATATTGTGAGGTGTGAGGTATTCAGAATAGACTGAAAATGAGTGTAAATTATGGTTTTTGAGGTTAATAATACTTTGGGATCAAAATGACCCCCAAATTCTATGATTTAAGCTGTTTTTTAGTGTTTTTTGAAAAAAACACCCGAATCCAAAACACACCCGAATCCGACAAAAAAAATTCGGTGAGGTTTTGCCAAAACGCGTTCGAACCCAAAACACGGCCGCGAAACCGAACCCAAAACCAAAACACAAAACCCGAAAAATTTCAGGCGCTCATCTCTAAGTATTACTCCATCATTTTGGATTGTACCCCTGACCTAAGTCATAAGGAACAGCTCTCTGTTATTATAAGAATTGTGACACTGGATTAACCACCATAAATTAAAGAACATTTCATGGGCTTCCTTGTGGCAGAGGCGTCAACAGGAGAAAGTTTGTCATCTCTAATCCTAGAAAAGCTGGAGGATCTTAACATTCCCTTTCAGGACTGCAGAGGCCAATCTTATGACAACGGTGCTAACATGAAGGGAAAGAATAAAGGTGTTCAGGCTAGGCTGCTGCAGCAAAACTCAAGAGCCATTTTTGTCCCATGTGGTGCCCACACTTTAAATCTGGTGGTAGCTGATGCTGCTAAGACCTCAGCAGATGCAGTTGGCTACTTTGGATATTTAATGAAAATATTCACCCTTTTCTCAGCATCTACGCATAGATGGGCTATCCTCCTGAAACACGTCAACACCACCCTGAAATCATGGTCCGACACCAGGTGGGAGAGCAGGATCAAAAGCATTGAGGCAGTAAGGTACCAGGCTGGGCAAGTCAGAGAGGCTCTTCTGGAGGTGAGGGAGACTACTACAGACCCTGTCGTGAAAGTCGAAGCCCAGTCTTTGGCTGAGGAGGTGGGATCATATCGGTTTTCTATTTGCACTGTGATATGGTATGTGTCACGATCCGGGTATCTGGACGCCATTTCTTACCCATCAGATGCCTCCTAAGGCTGGCTCAGCGCTCCAGGACCGGATCCCATCTGTTATCCTAATGTTCACATTCCTGCATCCTCTCCTGTCTCTCTGAGACGCTGTCACAGTAACGCCTTATTACATCTGGCATGGCGTCTCCCGCGGCCTCCGCCGCCGTCCCTGAGCTTCTGCATGCAGAGTGTCAGAGTGGCGATTACGTCAGCCGCGGCCTCCGCTGTGTCCGCGTGGTTGGATGTGCACTTGTCAGCCTGGCGTCTCCTGTCTCCAGTGGCCGGCGCCGCCATTACTGTTTTCATTACCACATGGATTACAAACCAAACTTCCCTCCAAGTGTCTGCATGGGCGCAGCCATCTTGGATTCTGTCAGCTGATCATTTCCTCCAATCTGTTGTCAGTATTTTTAATCTGCATAATTGCCAAGCCAATCCCTTCCTTGCTGCAGGTATAAATACACTGTGCCTGAGCAAGGAAGGCGTCAGTGCTTTGGTTGTCAAACCTAGTTCCTGTTTGTCTCTCTCCTGTGATTGTCTTCCAGGTTCCAGCTCCTGTCTCAAGACTTCCACCATAGAGACCCGCACCAGCATTCCACCTGCGGTGTAGCCTGACTCTCCAATCCATTGTGGATTCATCTGTTTCCAGCTACAACATTACCTGCTTCCAGCTCAGCTTCCAGCAGAGTACAGCTTCCCTTAAAGGGCCGGTGTCCTTTCTACACTTTACCACTCTCCACCGGTATTATTATTTCTCCGCTCTCAAGTTCTACATTTCAGTTCATATTTCATCGCTCCCAAGTTCATTTATTATTTGACTGGTTCCAGCCAGTATCCACTCCGTGCTAACAACAGTCTGGTTCCAGCCAGTATCCACAGCAGCTGTTTTATCTTCAGCAACCCAGCTTTTCCTGGAACACCAGCTGGCACAATCCTGGGTTATCTCCATTGCTACAGTCGGGCCTGGTAAGGACTTTCCATCTAGAAGATCATAAGAACTATCTCACACTACCAGTGCCCTGTGGCTCCTGCCATCCTGTAGTACCCAGGAACTGTATTTATTCTTTGCTGACTTTTACGTTTTCTTTTACTGCTGCTGTGTTGCGGAGTTGTCATAATAAACATCATTGACTTTTATCCAAGTTGTCGTGGTCACGCCTTCAAGCAGTTATTATTCATGTTACTTACATGTCCAGGGGTCTGATACAACCTCCCAGGTTCCGGTACATCTCAGCCCCTACAACTGAGGCTGCCTCCCGTCAGCTCAGGCCCTCAGTTGTGACAGTAAGCACTGACCTAATGAATCCAGCCGGAGACCAGGATCAAGCGGCCAGGCCGATGCAAGAACTGGCAGCCCGACTAGAACATCAGGAGGCTGCACAGGGCCACATCATCCGCTGTCTCCAGGATCTCTCTACTCGGCTGGATGGGATTCAGACAACTCTCCGTGGATCAGGCGCGTCTGGTGCGTCAACCACAGTGACTCCAGCTATAACCCCACCCACCTTACCCATTTCTGCTCCACGTCTTCATCTTCCAACGCCAGCAAAATTTGACGGATCTCCAAGATTTTGCAGGGGATTTCTCAACCAGTGTGAGATTCAGTTTGAGCTACAACCTGGCAATTTTCCCAGTGACCGTACAAAAATTGCCTACATTATTTCTCTTCTCAGTGGCTCAGCCCTTGATTGGGCATCACCGTTATGGGAGAGGTCCGACACCCTGCTATCTTCCTACACTGCCTTCGTGTCAACATTCAGGCGCATCTTCGACGAGCCAGGCCGGGTAACCTCAGCTTCATCCGAGATTCTCCGTTTACGCCAGGGGTCACGTACTGTAGGACAATATCTGATACAGTTCCAGATCCTGGCATCCGAACTGGCATGGAACGACGAGGCCCTGTATGCTGCATTCTGGCATGGCTTGTCTGAGCGTATTAAAGATGAGTTAGCTACCAGAGACTTACCTTCTAAATTAGATGAGCTAATCTCACTCTGCACGAAAGTTGATTTACGTTTCAGAGAGAGAGCAACTGAGCGTGGAAGATCATCTGCTCCAAAATCTTCTGCTCCTCCTCCTCGTCAACTGTCACCATCTAAAGATGAGCCCATGCAACTTGGCCGTTCCCGTTTAACTCCTGCTGAGCGCCGAAGACGCCTCTCCGAGTTTCTCTGTCTCTATTGTGCAGCTCCGTCTCACACCATTAATGCCTGTCCCAAACGTCCGGGAAACTCCAAATCCTAGCTCGCCAAGGAGAGGGCCGGCTAGGAGTAATGATCTCCTCTCCATCTCCTCAAGATTGTAATCTCCCAGTCTCGCTTCAAGTTGCTCAACGTTATCGGAACGTCATTGCCCTCCTTGATTCCGGAGCAGCTGGGAACTTTATTACCGAAGCCTATGTTAAACGGTGGTCCCTACCCACCGAGAGACTTCCTTCGTCCATTTCTTTAACTGCCGTGGATGGCAGCAAAATTTTTGATGCAGTTATTTCTTTAAGGACTCTACCAGTTCGTCTGAGAGTGGGAGTTCTTCATTCCGAACTTATTTCTTTTTTAGTGATTCCAAGAGCCACACATCCTGTGGTCCTGGGCCTTCCATGGCTCCGTCTTCACAATCCTACAATTGATTGGACGACTACGCAAATCCTGGCATGGGGTTCCTCCTGTGCTGAGACATGTTTGTTTAAAGTATTGCCTGTCTGTTCTTCCTCCCCCAGGTCGTCTGATGTTCCACCTCCTCCATATCAAGATTTCACGGATGTGTTCAGTAAAGCTTCTGCTGATATCCTTCCTCCTCATAGAGAATGGGACTGTCCGATTGATCTCGTTCCAGGGAAGGTTCCACCTCGAGGCCGAACTTATCCGTTGTCTCTGCCTGAGACGCATTCTATGGAGGAATATATTAAAGAGAACCTAGCAAAGGGGTTCATTCGACCTTCTTCTTCTCCAGCCGGCGCAGGCTTCTTTTTTGTAAAAAAGAAAGATGGTGGTCTGCGGCCGTGCATCGACTACAGAGGTTTGAACGACATTACCATCAAGAACCGTTATTCTTCACCCCTGATTACTGAGCTCTTTGACAGAGTTAGCGGAGCTACCATCTTTACAAAGCTGGACTTGCGAGGTGCATACAATCTCATCCGGATCCGTGAGGGTGACGAGTGGAAGACCGCCTTTAACACCCGTGACGGACATTATGAGTACCTCGTCATGCCCTTCGGATTGAGCAATGCTCCAGCTGTCTTCCAGCATTTTGTCAATGAGATCTTCAGAGACATTCTATACCGTCATGTCGTGGTCTATCTAGACGATATCCTCATTTTTGCCAACGATTTAGAGGAACATCGTTTTTGGGTTAAAGAGGTTCTGTCCCGTCTCCGTGTCAATCATCTCTATTGCAAATTAGAAAAATGCGTCTTTGAAGTCAAGTCCATTCCGTTTCTAGGGTACATTGTGTCCGGTTCCGGACTAGAGATGGATCCTGAGAAACTACAAGCAATCCAAAATTGGCCGGTACCCTTAACCCTCAAAGGGGTCCAGAGGTTCTTAGGGTTCGCCAACTATTACCGAAAGTTTATACGAGACTTTTCCACCATTGTGGCGCCTATTACTGCTTTCACTAAGAAGGGTGCTAACCCGTCCAAGTGGTCTGAAGAAGCCATGCAAGCATTTCATCTTTTAAAACAAAGGTTCATCTCTGCGCCTGTTCTGAAACAGCCTGACATCGACTCTCCTTTCATCTTAGAGGTGGATGCCTCCTCCGTTGGAGTAGGAGCGGTGTTATCTCAGAGGGCTAAAGATGGCCATTTACACCCTTGCAGTTTCTTCTCCCGGAAGTTCTCCCCAGCTGAGCGCAACTATGCCATTGGCGACCAGGAGTTGCTAGCCATCAAGCTCGCTCTAGAAGAGTGGAGGTATCTGTTGGAGGGAGCTTCTCATTCAATCACCATACTTACAGACCACAAGAACCTTTTATACCTGAAGGGCGCACAATGTCTCAACCCTCGTCAGGCCAGATGGGCACTTTTCTTTTCCAGGTTCGACTTTAAACTCCAGTTCTGTCCGGGCTCTCAGAATCGCAAGGCCGATGCCCTTTCCCGCTCATGGGAGCAAGAAAATGAGTCAGAGTCTTCAGACAAGCATCCTATTATAAATCCGTTGGCATTCTCCACGGTAGGGATGGACTCTACGCCCCCATCAGGGAAAAGTTTTGTGAAGCCGATGCTAAGGAAGAAGCTCATGCATTGGGCCCATGCTTCCCGTTTTGCCGGACATACAGGTATCCAAAAAACCCTGGAGTTTATCTCTAGGTCCTATTGGTGGCCAACTCTGAAAAAGGACGTCTTGGAGTTTATTGCATCTTGCCCAAAGTGTGCCCAACATAAAGTATCCCGCCAGTCGCCTGCGGGGCAACTGGTTCCACTATCCGTTCCCCGTCGACCATGGACCCACTTGTCGATGGATTTCATTACAGACTTACTCATGTACAACAAGTTCAATACCATCTGGGTGGTAGTTGACCGGTTCACCAAGATGGCACACTTCATTCCTCTCACCGGTCTTCCGTCAGCTTCCAAGTTGGCTCAAGTATTCATACAAGAGATCTTCCGACTCCACGGTCTTCCTGAAGAAATTATCTCAGATCGAGGAGTTCAATTCACAGCCAAATTCTGGCGAAGTTTATGTCAAGTCCTTCAAGTCAAGCTAAAGTTTTCCACGGCTTACCATCCTCAGACCAATGGTCAAACCGAGAGGGTGAATCAGGACTTGGAGGCCTTCCTCCGCATCTATGTGTCCTCCTCTCAAGATGACTGGGTTCAATTACTTCCCTGGGCCGAGTTCTGTCATAACAACCAGTATCATTCTTCATCTGCTTCAACACCATTCTTCACTAACTTTGGATTCCACCCTAAAGTCCCTGAGTTCCAACCGCTTCCAGCAACTTCTGTTCCCGCAGTGGATATCACCTTGCATCAGTTTGCCAATATCTGGAAGAGCGTACGATCAGCTCTGCTCAAGGCATCGTTCAGGTACAAGAAGTTTGCGGATAAGAAGCGTCGAGCAGTTCCTGCTCTCAAGGTGGGTGATCGGGTATGGTTATCCACGAAGAATTTGAGGTTAAGAGTTCCCAGTATGAAGTTTGCACCTCGCTATATCGGTCCTTTCAAGATTGAACAAGTCATCAATCCTGTTGCTTACAGACTTCAGTTGCCTCCCTTCTTAAAAATACCCAGGACATTCCATGTTTCCCTGTTGAAACCGCTGATCTTGAATCGGTTTCATTCCTCACTACCTCCAACTCCGAAAGTCCAAACTCAACGAGGCGTTGAGTATGAAGTGGCCAAGATCCTGGACTCACGTCACCGTTACGGTCAACTACAGTATCTTATTGACTGGAAGGGTTACGGCCCTGAGGAACGTTCATGGACCAATGCTTCTGATGTCCATGCTCCTGCCTTGGTCCGGAGATTCCATTCCAAGTTTCCTCAAAAGCCAAAGAAGTGTCCTGGGGCCACTCCTAAAGGGGGGGGTGCTGTCACGATCCGGGTATCTGGACGCCATTTCTTACCCATCAGATGCCTCCTAAGGCTGGCTCAGCGCTCCAGGACCGGATCCCATCTGTTATCCTAATGTTCACATTCCTGCATCCTCTCCTGTCTCTCTGAGACGCTGTCACAGTAACGCCTTATTACATCTGGCATGGCGTCTCCCGCGGCCTCCGCCGCCGTCCCTGAGCTTCTGCATGCAGAGTGTCAGAGTGGCGATTACGTCAGCCGCGGCCTCCGCTGTGTCCGCGTGGTTGGATGTGCACTTGTCAGCCTGGCGTCTCCTGTCTCCAGTGGCCGGCGCCGCCATTACTGTTTTCATTACCACATGGATTACAAACCAAACTTCCCTCCAAGTGTCTGCATGGGCGCAGCCATCTTGGATTCTGTCAGCTGATCATTTCCTCCAATCTGTTGTCAGTATTTTTAATCTGCATAATTGCCAAGCCAATCCCTTCCTTGCTGCAGGTATAAATACACTGTGCCTGAGCAAGGAAGGCGTCAGTGCTTTGGTTGTCAAACCTAGTTCCTGTTTGTCTCTCTCCTGTGATTGTCTTCCAGGTTCCAGCTCCTGTCTCAAGACTTCCACCATAGAGACCCGCACCAGCATTCCACCTGCGGTGTAGCCTGACTCTCCAATCCATTGTGGATTCATCTGTTTCCAGCTACAACATTACCTGCTTCCAGCTCAGCTTCCAGCAGAGTACAGCTTCCCTTAAAGGGCCGGTGTCCTTTCTACACTTTACCACTCTCCACCGGTATTATTATTTCTCCGCTCTCAAGTTCTACATTTCAGTTCATATTTCATCGCTCCCAAGTTCATTTATTATTTGACTGGTTCCAGCCAGTATCCACTCCGTGCTAACAACAGTCTGGTTCCAGCCAGTATCCACAGCAGCTGTTTTATCTTCAGCAACCCAGCTTTTCCTGGAACACCAGCTGGCACAATCCTGGGTTATCTCCATTGCTACAGTCGGGCCTGGTAAGGACTTTCCATCTAGAAGATCATAAGAACTATCTCACACTACCAGTGCCCTGTGGCTCCTGCCATCCTGTAGTACCCAGGAACTGTATTTATTCTTTGCTGACTTTTACGTTTTCTTTTACTGCTGCTGTGTTGCGGAGTTGTCATAATAAACATCATTGACTTTTATCCAAGTTGTCGTGGTCACGCCTTCGGGCAGTTATTATTCATGTTACTTACATGTCCAGGGGTCTGATACAACCTCCCAGGTTCCGGTACATCTCAGCCCCTACAACTGAGGCTGCCTCCCGTCAGCTCAGGCCCTCAGTTGTGACAGTATGACATTCTCAACAACATCCAGCATGTGAGTAAACTGATGCAGTCAACCTCGATGCAGCTAGATCTGGCTGTCAACTTGCTGCAGAAGACAAGAGATTCCCTCACCTGCTACAGAAACACAGGATTTTCTCATGCTCAGACAATTGCAAAGGAGATGTGTGAGGAGATGAATGTGGAGCCAGTGCTTAAACAAAAGAGGCTGAAAACAACTAAAAGGCACTTTAGTTATGAGGCTCCAGATGAGCCTATTGGTGATGTGCTGAGAAAAATGGAAACTACTTTTTTAATGTCTTAGTGGATGCAACCCTCTGTTCACTTGATGAGAGATTCCAGACCTTGGTAGCAGTTAATGATAAATTTGGAGTGCTTGTAAACTTTCCCCATTTGACAAAAACAGAGTTGTTACAGCAGTGTCAAGAATTGAGCGCTGCTTTAACTCTTGATGGACAACCAGATATTGTTGGCACGGGACTTGCTGGAGAAATGCAAAATTTCCCACATTTTCCGTCACAAAATATGTCGAGTTTGGAACTCTTGACTTTTATGCAACAGAAAAAGGTGACAGAAATTTATGCCCATTTGTTGGTAGCACTTAGAATCTCTGCCACACTTCCTGTTACAGTGGCTGCTGCTGAACGTAGCTTCTCTAAGCTCAAGCTGATTAAAAACTATCTGAGATCGACCATGGAGCAAGAACGTCTCAGTGGACTTGCCATCAGGGGCGTCGGAATAGGGGGGGCAAGGGGGCAGCTCGCTCCCCCCAAACATGAGAGAGGCGCCTCTGCAAAGCAGGGAGGCGCTCTCCGGGCTCCCTGCTTTGCTACTCTGCAGCTGCCGATTGCCGCTGTGCCTGTCACACTGCATGACAGGCAGCAGCGCTGGCAGCACAGGGATGGGAGGAGAGGTTAGCTTGTACTCACTGAGAGCAGCAGCAGGGGAAGTCCCTGCAACTCACTGCGGTGCCTCGTCTCCTCCCCTCCCTGGTATCAGCAATAAGGTCAGAAGAACATGTGCCGAGCAGTGATTGGAGGAGCTCGGCACATGCTGATTAGAAGAGCCCCTGATTGGAGGAGCTGTCACATGCTGCTCCTCTGACCCCTGGAACACGGAGGATGTCACACAGCATGGCCCTTGTCTAAATGTGAGTAATGTATTCAACCTGACTCCTCTGTCTCCATAGCTCCTGCCTGTCTCTGCCACCCTCTCTATGCAGCTGGTGTCTCTCTCTCTCTCTCTCTGACTGCTACATGGTTTTCTCTCTGTCAAGCATCTGCCTCCCCTCCTGTCTCTCTGCCCAGCATCTGCCACCCCTCTCCGCAGCATCTGTCCCCCCCTCTCTCTGCCCATCATCTGTCCCCCTCTCTGCAGCATCTGTCCCCCCTTCTCTCTGCCCAGCATCTGCTCCCCCTCTTTCTGCCCATCATCTGCCCCCCTCTCCGCAGCATCTGTCCCCCCTCTCTCTGCCCATCATCTGTCCTCTCCACAGCATCTGTCCCCCCTTCTCTCTGCCCAGCATCTGCTCCCCCTCTTTCTGCCCCCCTCTCCGCAGCATCTGCCCCCCCTCTCCGCAGCATCTGTCCCCCCTCTCTCTGCCAATCATCTGCCCCCCTCTCCGCAGCATCTGTCCCCCCTCTCTCTGCCAATCATCTGCCCCCCTCTCCGCAGCATCTGTCCCCCCTCTCTCTGCCAATCATCTGCCCCCCTCTCCGCAGCATCTGTCCCCCCTCTCTCTGCCTAGCATCTGCCCCCCTCTCCACAGCGTCTGTCCCCACTCTCTCTGCCCATCATCTGTTCCCCTCTCCGCAGCATCTGTCCCCCCTTCTCTGTGCCCAGTATCTGCTACCCCTCTTTCTGCACATCATCTGCCCCCTCTCCACAGCATCTGTCCCCCCTCCCTCTGACCAGCATCTGCCTCCGCTCTCTCTGCCCATCATCTGCCCCCCTCTCCGCAGCATCTGTCCACCCCTCTTTCTGCCCATCATCTATCCTCCTCTCCGCAGCATCTGTCCCCCCTTCTCTCTGCCCAGCATCTGCTCCCCCTCTTTCTGCCCATCATCTGCCCCCCTCTCCGCAGCATCTGCCTCCCCTCTCTCTGCCCAGCATCTGCCCCCTCTCCGCAGCATCTGTCCCCCCTCTCTCTGCCCATCATCTGTCCTCTCCACAGCATCTGTCCCCCCTTCTCTCTGCCCAGCATCTGCTCCCCCTCTTTCTGCCCCCCTCTCCGCAGCATCTGTCCCCCCTCTCCGCAGCATCTGTCCCCCCTCTCTCTGCCAATCATCTGCCCCCCTCTCCGCAGCATCTGTCCCCCCTCTCTCTGCCAATCATCTGCCCCCCTCTCCGCAGCATCTGTCCCCCCTCTCTCTGCCAATCATCTGCCCCCCTCTCCGCAGCATCTGTCCCCCCTCTCTCTGCCTAGCATCTGCCCCCTCTCCACAGCGTCTGTCCCCACTCTCTCTGCCCATCATCTGTTCCCCTCTCCACAGCATCTGTCCCCCCTTCTCTGTGCCCAGTATCTGCTACCCCTCTTTCTGCACATCATCTGCCCCCTCTCCACAGCATCTGTCCCCCCTCCCTCTGACCAGCATCTGCCTCCGCTCTCTCTGCCCATCATCTATCCTCCTCTCCGCAGCATCTGTCCCCCCCCCTCTGTCCATCATCTGTCCCCCTCTCCGCAGCATCTGTCACCCCTTCTCTCTGCCCAGCATTTGCTCTCCTCTTTCTGCCCATCATCTGCCCCCCCTCTCCACAGCATCTGTCCCCCCTCTCTCTGCCCAGCATCTGCCACCCTCTCCGCAGCATTTGTCCCCCCTCTCTCTGCCCATCATCTGTCCCCCTCTCCGCAGCATCTGTCCCCCCTTCTCTCTGCCCAGCATCTGCTCCCCTTCTCTCTGCCCATCATCTGCCCCCCTCTCCGCAGTATCTGTCCCCCCTCTCTCTGCCCAGCATCTGCCTCCCCTTCTCTCTCTCTGCCTGGCATCTTCCTCCCGCTGATGGTGCTCCTGTATACCACGCCTCTGCCCCTGCTCACGCCGGCACTGGGAGCGCTGCGATTGGATACCTGCCACGCAGCGGCGGAACTACTGCACCGGTGCCCAAAGCAACACAAGGGCCCACAGCAGTAGTATGAGCAGTACTAATAATAAGTCAAACTGACTCATTATAGTGCTCCAAGTACGCAGCCGGCTGCAGGACATGACAAAGAGGAAGGAGGCGGTCCGGGGGCTTCTGTTTCCTTCCATCCCCTCCTCTCTCCTCTGACCTCCTCCGCTGGTGCTGACACACTGCTGCTTCTGGCTGAGGTCTGACTGTGACATCTGATCTCATGACGTCCCCAGTGCAGAAAATTGAGGAGAGGACACCCACTGCAAGGTACCCGCTTTTGCAAGTTTGGCAATATACCAGAAAGCAGCCAGTGCTTACCAAGCACTATGAGATATTAACTTATGTACTGTATGTGGGGCTGAACTGTCAAGCTGACACAGAGACCAGCCAAGGTACAGTATATATTATTCAACAGCCTGCACACTGTCAGAACACCTAACGCTGCATCCCCATGCACAGAATCCGACACCTGGGAGTTATGTGTCCTAACCCTCCCCCTCTACCCCCCTAACCCTCCCTGCCTGCAGCCTCACCCTAACCCTCCAATCCCCGCAGCCTAACCCTCCCTCACCGCAGTCGAACCCTAACCCCCCGCCCCTCTTTAGTGCCTAACCCTCCCCCCTTAGTGCCTAACCTTCCCTCCGCCTAACCCTAACCCTCCCCCTTAGAGCCTAACCCTCCCCACCCCGCAGACTAATCCTCCCCGGGGGTGCATAACCCTAATCCCCCCTTCCCATGGCCTAAACCTAACCTCCCCCCCTCCCCGCAGCCTAACCCTAACACCCACTTCCCGCAGCCTAAACCTAACTCCCCCCACTTCCACCCTCCACGGCTTACTTCTTCGGTTGCACATCACACAGACATCTAGGATCCGGCGTCGGGATTGTGATCCTATTCAGGATGCCAACGCCAGCATTCCGAGCAGTGTCGGGATTCCGACGTAGGTATTTCAGATGCCGGGATCCAAACCAGATCCCATGTTTACCATGTTGCTGGTAATGCTAATAATCATAATGATGCACCGACACCTATGCCTTTCATGTCACCCACTGTCACACTGTTCTGGGAAGCTAGGGGCGCCAAACTCAGATTATATCTTGCCCCCCCAACCTAAAAACGTTCTGACGCCCCTGCTTGCCATTATAAGTATAAATCATGTAGTCTCACAACAAATTTCATATGATGATGTGATAGATGATTTTGCTGCAAGAAAGTAGAGATGAGCGGGTTCGGTTCCTCGGAATCCGAACCCGCCCGAACTTCAGTTTTTTTTACACGGGGCTGAGCGACTCGGATCTTCCCGCCTTGCTCGGTTAACCCGAGCGCGCCCGAACGTCATCATCCCGCTGTCGGATTCTCGCGAGGCTCGGATTCTATCGCGAGACTCGGATTCTATATAAGGAGCCGCGCGTCGCCGCCATTTTCACACGTGCATTGAGATTCATAGGGAGAGGACGTGGCTGGCGTCCTCTCCGTTTATAGATAAGAGAGTGAGACAGTAGAGAGAGACACAGTAGTAATTTTGGGGAGCATTAGGAGGAGTACTAGTAGTTACTTGCTGAAGTGATAGATAGTGTGACTGTATTATCTGACTTGTGGGGGAGACACTGACAGTGGGGAGCAGTTCGAGTCTGAGAGCAGGAGTCAGGAGTACATATAACGTACAGTGCACACTTTTGCTGCCAGAGTGCCACACTGCCATTGTGACCACACTGACCACCAGTATAATATATATTGTGATTGTCTGCTTAGGAGTACTACTTGCAAGTTGCTGATAGTGTGACCAGTGACCTGACCACCAGTTTAATAATCACCACCAGTGAGTTTAATATATATATATATATATATATATATATAAAATTGTATATAATATATATATAATATTGTATACCACCTACCCGTGGTTTTTTTTTTTCTTTCTTCTTTATACATACTACTATAGTAGCTTACTGTAGCAGTCTGCGGTGCTGCTGAGCTGACAGTGTCCAGCAGGTCCGTCATCAGTCATTACATAATAAATATATATACCTGTCCGGCTGCAGTACTAGTGATATTATATATATATATATATATATATATTGATTTCATCTCATTATCATCCAGTCTATATTAGCAGCAGACACAGTACGGTAGTCCACGGCTGTAGCTACCTCTGTGTCGGCAGTCGCTCGTCCATCCATAATTGTATACCACCTACCCGTGGTTTTTTTTTTTTCTTTCTTCTTTATACATACTACTATAGTAGCTTACTGTAGCAGTCTGCGGTGCTGCTGAGCTGACAGTGTCCAGCAGGTCCGTCATCAGTCATTACATAATAAATATATCTACCTGTCCGGCTGCAGTACTAGTGATATTATATATATATAAATATTGATTTCATCTCATTATCATCCAGTCTATATTAGCAGCAGACACAGTACGGTAGTCCACGGCTGTAGCTACCTCTGTGTCGGCAGTCGCTCGTCCATCCATAATTGTATACCACCTACCCGTGTTTTTTTTTTTCTTTCTTCTTTATACATACTACTATAGTAGCTTACTGTAGCAGTCTGCGGTGCTGCTGAGCTGACAGTGTCCAGCATGTCCGTCATCAGTCATTACATAATAAATATAGCTACCTGTCCGGCTGCAGTACTAGTGTGATATAATATATATTGATTTCATCTCATTATCATCCAGTCTATATTAGCAGCAGACACAGTACGGTAGTCCACGGCTGTAGCTACCTCTGTGTCGGCAGTCGCTCGTCCATCCATAATTGTATACCACCTACCCGTGGTTTTTTTTTTTTCCTTTCTTCTTTATACATACTACTATAGTAGCTTACTGTAGCAGTCTGCGGTGCTGCTGAGCTGACAGTGTCCAGCAGGTCCGTCATCAGTCATTACATAATAAATATATCTACCTGTCCGGCTGCAGTACTAGTGATATTATATATATATATTGATTTCATCTCATTATCATCCAGTCTATATTAGCAGCAGACACAGTACGGTAGCCCACGGCTGTAGCTACCTCTGTGTCGGCAGTCGCTCGTCCATCCATAATTGTATACCACCTACCCGTGGTTTTTTTTTTTTCTTTCTTCTTTATACATACTACTATAGTAGCTTACTGTAGCAGTCTGCGGTGCTGCTGAGCTGACAGTGTCCAGCAGGTCCGTCATCAGTCATTACATAATAAATATATCTACCTGTCCGGCTGCAGTACTAGAGTGATATAATATATATTGATTTCATCTCATTATCATCCAGTCTATATTAGCAGCAGACACAGTACGGTAGTCCACGGCTGTAGCTACCTCTGTGTCGGCAGTCGCTCGTCCATCCATAATTGTATACCACCTACCCGTGGTTTTTTTTTTTCTTTCTTCTTTATACATACTACTATAGTAGCTTACTGTAGCAGTCTGCGGTGCTGCTGAGCTGACAGTGTCCAGCAGGTCCGTCATCAGTCATTACATAATAAATATATCTACCTGTCCGGCTGCAGTACTAGTGTGATATAATATATATTGATTTCATCTCATTATCATCCAGTCTATATTAGCAGCAGACACAGTACGGTAGTCCACGGCTGTAGCTACCTCTGTGTCTTTTAGTTGTGCCTATTAAAATATGGAGAACAAAAATGTTGAGGTTCCAAAATTAGGGAAAGATCAAGATCCACTTCCACCTCGTGCTGAAGCTGCTGCCACTAGTCATGGCCGAGACGATGAAATGCCAGCAACGTCGTCTGCCAAGGCCGATGCCCAATGTCATAGTACAGAGCATGTAAAATCCAAAACACCAAATATCAGTAAAAAAAGGACTCCAAAATCTAAAATAAAATTGTCGGAGGAGAAGCGTAAACTTGCCAATATGCCATTTACCACACGGAGTGGCAAGGAACGGCTGAGGCCCTGGCCTATGTTCATGGCTAGTGGTTCAGCTTCACATGAGGATGGAAGCACTCAGCCTCTCGCTAGAAAACTGAAAGGACTCAAGCTGGCAAAAGCACCGCAAAGAACTGTGCGTTCTTCGAAATCCCAAATCCACAAGGAGAGTCCAATTGTGTCGGTTGCGATGCTTGACCTTCCCAACACTGGACGTGAAGAGCATGCGCCTTCCACCATTTGCACGCCCCCTGCAAGTGCTGGAAGGAGCACCCGCAGTACAGTTCCTGATAGTCAGATTGAAGATGTCAGTGTTGAAGTACACCAGGATGAGGAGGATATGGGTGTTGCTGGCGCTGGGGAGGAAATTGACAAGGAGGATTCTGATGGTGAGGTGGTTTGTTTAAGTCAGGCACCCGGGGAGACACCTGTTGTCCATGGGAGGAATAGGGCCGTTGACATGCTTGGTGAAAATACCAAAAAAATCAGCTCTTCGGTGTGGAAGTATTTCACCAGAAATGCGGACAACATTTGTCAAGCCGTGTGTTGCCTTTGTCAAGCTGTAATAAGTAGGGGTAAGGACGTTAACCACCTCGGAACATCCTCCCTTATACGTCACCTGCAGCGCATTCATAATAAGTCAGTGACAAGTTCAAAAACTTTGGGCGACAGCGGAAGCAGTCCACTGACCAGTAAATCCCTTCCTCTTGTAACCAAGCTCACGCAAACCACCCCACCAACTCCCTCAGTGTCAATTTCCTCCTTCCCCAGGAATGCCAATAGTCCTGCAGGCCATGTCACTGGCAATTCTGACGAGTCCTCTCCTGCCTGGGATTCCTCCGATGCATCCTTGCGTGTAACGCCTACTGCTGCTGGCGCTGCTGTTGTTGCTGCTGGGAGTCGATGGTCATCCCAGAGGGGAAGTCGTAAGCCCACTTGTACTACTTCCACCAAGCAATTGACTGTCCAACAGTCCTTTGCGAGGAAGATGAAATATCACAGCAGTCATCCTGTTGCAAAGCGGATAACTGAGGCCTTGACAACTATGTTGGTGTTAGACGTGCGTCCGGTATCCGCCGTTAGTTCACAGGGAACTAGACAATTTCTTGAGGTAGTGTGCCCCCGTTACCAATTACCATCTAGGTTCCATTTCTCTAGGCAGGCGATACCGAGAATGTACACGGACGTCAGAAAAAGACTCACCAGTGTCCTAAAAAATGCAGTTGTACCCAATGTCCACTTAACCACGGACATGTGGACAAGTGGAGCAGGGCAGGGTCAGGACTATATGACTGTGACAGCCCACTGGGTAGATGTATGGACTCCCGCCGCAAGAACAGCAGCGGCGGCACCAGTAGCAGCATCTCGCAAATGCCAACTCTTTCCTAAGCAGGCTACGCTTTGTATCACCGGTTTCCAGAATACGCACACAGCTGAAAACCTCTTACAGCAACTGAGGAAGATCATCGCGGAATGGCTTACCCCAATTGGACTCTCCTGTGGATTTGTGGCATCGGACAACGCCAGCAATATTGTGTGTGCATTAAATATGGGCAAATTCCAGCACGTCCCATGTTTTGCACATACCTTGAATTTGGTGGTGCAGAATTTTTTTAAAAACGACAGGGGCGTGCAAGAGATGCTGTCGGTGGCCAGAAGAATTGCGGGACACTTTCGGCGTACAGGCACCACGTACAGAAGACTGGAGCACCACCAAAAACGCCTGAACCTGCCGTGCCATCATCTGAAGCAAGAAGTGGTAACGAGGTGGAATTCAACCCTCTATATGCTTCAGAGGTTGGAGGAGCAGCAAAAGGCCATTCAAGCCTATACAATTGAGCACGATATAGGAGGTGGAATGTACCTGTCTCAAGCGCAGTGGAGAATGATTTCAACGTTATGCAAGGTTCTGCAACCTTTTGAACTTGCCACACGTGAAGTCAGTTCAGACACTGCCAGCCTGAGTCAGGTCATTCCCCTCATCAGGCTTTTGCAGAAGAAGCTGGAGGCATTGAAGGAGGAGCTAAAAGGGAGCGATTCCGCTAGGCATGTGGGACTTGTGGATGGAGCCCTTAATTCGCTTAACAAGGATTCACGGGTGGTCAATCTGTTGAAATCAGAGCACTACATTTTGGCCACCGTGCTCGATCCTAGATTTAAAACCTACCTTGGATCTCTCTTTCCGGCAGACACAAGTCTGCTGGGGTTGAAAGACCTGCTGGTGACAAAATTGTCAAGTCAAGCGGAACGCGACCTGTCAACATCTCCTCCTTCACATTCTCCCGCAACTGGGGGTGCGAGGAAAAGGCTCAGAATTCCGAGCCCACCCGCTGGCGGTGATGCAGGGCAGTCTGGAGCGACTGCTGATGCTGACATCTGGTCCGGAATGAAGGACCTGACAACGATTACGGACATGTCATCTACTGTCACTGCATATGATTCTCTCACCATTGAAAGAATGGTGGAGGATTATATGAGTGACCGCATCCAAGTAGGCACGTCAGACAGTCCGTACTTATACTGGCAGGAAAAAGAGGCAATTTGGAGGCCCTTGCACAAACTGGCTTTATTCTACCTAAGTTGCCCTCCCACAAGTGTGTACTCCGAAAGAGTGTTTAGTGCCGCCGCTCACCTTGTCAGCAATCGGCGTACGAGGTTACTTCCAGAAAATGTGGAGAAGATGATGTTCATTAAAATGAATTATAATCAATTCCTCCGTGGAGACATTGACCAGCAGCAATTGCCTCCACAAAGTACACAGGGAGCTGAGATGGTGGATTCCAGTGGGGACAAATTGATAATCTGTGAGGAGCGGGATGTACACGGTGATATATCGGAGGATGATGATGAGGTGGACATCTTGCCTCTGTAGAGCCAGTTTGTGCAAGGAGAGATTAATTGCTTCTTTTTCGGTGGGGGTCCAAACCAACCCGTCATTTCAGTCTCAGTCGTGTGGCAGACCCTGTCACTGAAATGATGGGTTGGTTAAAGTGTGCATGTCCTGTTTATACAACATAAGGGTGGGTGGGAGGGCCCAAGGACAATTCCATCTTGCACCTCTTTTTTCTTTCATTTTTCTTTGCGTCATGTGCTGTTTGGGGAGTGTTTTTTGGAAGGGCCATCCTGCGTGACACTGCAGTGCCACTCCTAGATGGGCCAGGTGTTTGTGTCGGCCACTAGGGTCGCTTATCTTACTCACACAGCTACCTCATTGCGCCTCTTTTTTTCTTCTTTGCGTCATGTGCTGTTTGGGGAGTGTTTTTTGGAAGGGCCATCCTGCGTGACACTGCAGTGCCACTCCTAGATGGGCCAGGTGTTTGTGTCGGCCACTAGGGTCGCTTAGCTTACTCACACAGCTACCTCATTGCGCCTCTTTTTTTCTTCTTTGCGTCATGTGCTGTTTGGGGAGTGTTTTTTGGAAGGGCCATCCTGCGTGACACTGCAGTGCCACTCCTAGATGGGCCAGGTGTTTGTGTCGGCCACTAGGGTCGCTTATCTTACTCACACAGCTACCTCATTGCGCCTCTTTTTTTCTTCTTTGCGTCATGTGCTGTTTGGGGAGTGTTTTTTGGAAGGGCCATCCTGCGTGACACTGCAGTGCCACTCCTAGATGGGCCAGGTGTTTGTGTCGGCCACTATGGTCGCTTAGCTTACTCACACAGCTACCTCATTGCGCCTCTTTTTTTCTTCTTTGCGTCATGTGCTGTTTGGGGAGTGTTTTTTGGAAGGGCCATCCTGCGTGACACTGCAGTGCCACTCCTAGATGGGCCAGGTGTTTGTGTCGGCCACTAGGGTCGCTTAGCTTAGTCATCCTGCGACCTCGGTGCAAATTTTAGGACTAAAAATAATATTGTGAGGTGTGAGGTATTCAGAATAGACTGAAAATGAGTGGAAATTATGGTTTTTGAGGTTAATATACTTTGGGATCAAAATGACCCCCAAATTCTATGATTTAAGCTGTTTTTTAGGGTTTTTTGAAAAAAACACCCGAATCCAAAACACACCCGAATCCGACAAAAAAAATTCGGTGAGGTTTTGCCAAAATGCGGTCGAACCCAAAACACGGCCGCGGAACCGAACCCAAAACCAAAACACAAAACCCGAAAAATTTCAAGTGCACATCCCTACAAGAAAGTCAAGACGAGTATGTCTGTAAAACAACATTACATGTAATCAGCATTATTTTACTCAAGTTTTGCACCTACTTTTGTTTAACATTTTGATGTTTGCACAATTATTTTATTAATATTGTGTAGTTTATTTGGAGGTATTTATATTGCTCTGTTTGTTTCCTTTATATTTATTCTTTTTGATTGATGTTTGCACAGTTATTTTATTTATATTTTATAGTTCATTTGGAGGTATTTATATTGCTCTTTTTGGTTCTTTTATATTTATACTGTTTTGGTATATTTTGTGTATTTAACACGTGTTTAACAATAAAAAAAGCAATAAACCAAGTTATTTTTGGTGTTTGTGTATAAACACTAAGATTGTTGGTGGGATTATCTGCTAGGGGGCACCAACAAAATTTTTGCCTAGGGCATCAAATTGGCTAGGGCCGGCTCTGGGACCGCGTCCCCTCGCATGGCTCGCTTCGCTCGCCATGCTTTGGGCATGGTGCCTTCGCTTCGCTCGGCACAGATTACCGTTCCAATCGTAGTCCACGTGGATCATTATGTATGAAAAGGTTCCAAAAAAGAAAAAAATTGTGAAAAACTCATGTCGACCTTTTTCCATGTCGACATTGTTCCTGTCGACCTTTTGTCCATGTTGACCTTTTGTCCATGTCAACCTAAGGTGTGTCGACCAATTGGCGTCGACCTAAGGTGTGTCGACCTTTTTGTTGTCGACCTGGAGTCCGGATACCTTTGACGGAACTCCTTATAAACAACACTTTCCCCTTTCCTCCATACCTTCAATGCTCCCTGAAAATGTATCTCTTTTTACCATATTTAATGTTGACAATGGGATCATGTTAACATTATGGATGTTGGTATGGTAAATGCCGACATAATGTACCAAACTCATATGAAACCTTCTACAGCGGACAAGTGAAGGAATTGCCCATAGCAACCACATAGCTTCTAACTATGATTTATCTGGTACCTTTCTATAAAACAATAGAATCTCCATCTGACTACTTTAGAAAGTTTGATACATCCCCTACCAGATCTCCTATATTAAAAAACTATCTATCGCCGCTAAACACTTTGTCTCATTGCTATTGGGCAGCACCAAAATTCAATAAATGGACCTTAACCTCATGTTGGTTGGTTGGTACTTTCTTCTTTCTCTTTTCATTCTCCAGGGCTTAGTACATCTTTCCCTATGGATGATAAGGATTGAAGAAAAAATGGGACAGTAATGAAGCACGAGATAGAGAATGTGGATAATACATGTTCTAGGTTAAATAATATGGATGATAAGGATTGAAGAAAGATGGGAAATGGGAGTAACGGGTACCTGAATCAGAATATTTGCTGTAGCAGTTACTAATAGATGCATTTTGCATTTGATATGTTAGGCCCTGCTTCATGTTTGTAAGTAAAGCAAAAAAGCAAGCCATGTTGCACTGCAGGTGGGGCAGATGTAACATGTCCAGAGAGATTTAGATGTGGTTGGGGTGTGTTCAAATTGAAATCTAAATTGCAGTATAAATATAAACCTAACATTTGTGGGCTAAATGCAAAAGCAGCCAGTATTTACCCTGCACAGAAAACATATAAATGTATTTGCTCCTCTTGCATGGCAACATGGTCTGTTCCAGACAGTTACTTTTTTTTTTTTTGCTTTACTTACTGTACAAACTTGAATCAGGCTCTTAGTATGGGGAAATAGGGATGGCAGATTATGGTCCTCCCTGGTTAAAAAACATGCAATCAAAAATATTGGGAATAAAATAGTGAAAAAGAACACAAGGAGAAAAAAATAATGACAAATACCAACGCTATGGACCTAACAACTTTATCAAACCTCAAAGTAACTAAAGTATGGAAAGACTTCATTAAAAGTGTATTTATTTGTAACATTAAAATATTTAATCCAATAGTCTATAAACAAATATCTCTTTATATTAACAATGTCAAATTTGCTATCGCAGCCGCCCAAAATGCAGAAATTGTTCAGATCATTAAGGTGAAATCTATATCTGGTCATTCAAACAATAAGGGAGTATGCACTAAGCCTTGAAAGTAAGTGGAGAGAGATAAAGTACCAGCCAATCAGCTCCTAACTGCCATGTTACAGTCTGTATTTCAAAAATGACAGTTAGGAGCTGGTTGGTTGGTAGTTTATCACTTTCCATTTGATCACCTTTTAAGGCTTAGTACAGTATATTTGGCCCTAAGAAAGTACACGAGCAAACACCATACTTAACACAAAAGTTAAAACACAGAATAAAAACCCTGTACATTATTTAAAAGTTAATTTCCATTTTGTTTACATAAATGGGCAGACACCATTAAAATTAACATAACATATATATGGACGGATGATATGGTAGTGAAGTGGTTAGCAATGACATAAATAATTCAATAATCTCTTGTAACTGCTGTTTAACATGGTGGTGTTATACAAATAAACAAGAATAAAAATAGACGATAAATTTTCATACTTTTGAAAGTAAAATAAAAAATTGTTTTAATGCTGCAGGTAACTGTTTATAAATTGAAAATATAGCAAGTTTTCAATGCGTAACATTTCTTTATGATAGCAAATGGATGGAGAAAACATATTATATAATCTCTCCTCTCATACTGTAGTTTACTATACTGCTCTTCCAAATGTTGTACTCCCCTTGGGTGCATTATTTTCACAAGCCGACAGTTAGCGCTTAGTAAAAATAAACTGCTGATAAGACACATACAGTAATTCAAGGATGTACATTTACTGAAACACTGATTGTGAGAATCGTTAGTAGAGTACTTTCATTCTGAAGTAAAACATGGCATTTAAAATAAATGGTGCACATTGCATTTGCTTATTTACATTCAGTGTCTATTGAGAGTGAAAACCATATCATGTGCTCTACAAAACATTTAGTACAACGTAGAAATGTACACAAGTTGTACAAGTCATACTTAGCAAAGAAAGAATGACCTCAAGTGAGTTTGACAATGCCAAGTAACAGCTGCACAGCCTGTGTCAAAGAGACTCACTTTATTAGGGGAAAGGAATGAATATATGGACCATTGGAGCTTTTGTACAAGAACCGCTATAGTCGAAAATGGCTCTAACACTGGCAAGCAGAACAGTGTACTTATCAAACTGTGAGGGATATGTACTAAGCAGTGAAAAGAGCGGAGAAGTGAGCCAGTGGAGAAGTTGCTCATGGCAACCAATCAGCATTGAAGTAACACTTATAATTTGCATACTAATATAAATTATACAGAGCAGCTGATTGGTTGCCATGGGTAACTTCTTCACTGACTAATTTCTACATGCTTATCACTGCTGAGTACAGTGGTAGCTAACAATGGTCCTCAAGAGCTACCAACAGTTCATGTTTTCCAGCTCACCTGGCAGGTGCACATGTGCAGTTATTACTGTTACATTTGAAAAGATCCACAGGTGGATTATGTGAGGAGACCTGGAAAACGTGCACTGTTGGTAGCTCTCGAGGACCAGGGTTGGCTACCCCTGGCTTAGTACATTCCCCCCCTATGGCACAAATTTATCAAGCCTTGGAGAGTGATAAATTGCACAGTAATAAAGTGCCAACCAATCAGCTGCTAACTGTAATTTTTCAAACACAGCCTGTAACATGACAATTAGGAGCTGGTTGGTTGGTACTTTATCACAGTGCAATTTATCACTCTCCAAGGCTTCATAAAACTGGGCCTATGTACTTATCATACCTTAGGGACCTTTTGAAATTTTGGATGGAGTTATAGATTAAATAAATTTATAGCATACAAATACATTATTTGAGTTTAATGCACTCAATCTCTTCTGTAACAGCTATGGCAGTTGTCTTAATGTCTAACTCAGCACTAGATTTACTTCCATTATAAGTGGACCTCCATTTCAGAAGCATGATCTTTTTGAAATATTTCATAGTATTGTTTTTGACAGTCACAAAGCACATTGTGTTTATCATGCTGTTGCTCATTGCAATGCACTCTACAATGTAGAAAGCAGAAAGATAGTGCTTTTCTTTTACAAAAAACGTTGGGAAAAAATCCCGAACAATGGTAAATCCATAATATGGGGCCCAGCAAAGAACGTAAGCTGTGAGGATGCACATCAACACCAAAACTGTCTTTCTTCTACATCGCAGGCGTTTACGTATTTGCTCAGTCTGGAAGCCAGGAACTGTTTTAAACCAAAGTTCTCTGGAGATCCTGGCATAACACAAAGTCATTGTGAAAACTGGGCCAACAAACTCAATCCCAAAAATGAAAAGGAAATACGATTTATAATAGACTTGTTGGTCAACTGGCCAAATTTGACCACAGAATATTTTTTCTTGGCTTTTTACAATAGAGAGTACTGACTCTGTAGCGAAATATGCTGAAGGTATGGCAATGAGTAAAGAGATTATCCAAACCAAGGCAATCAGGAATGAAGCAGTTTTGTAATTCATCCGAGGCTTCAGTGGATGTACAATGGCCAAGTATCTGTAAAAAAAAAATGTAATCAAATTAATATGAATAAAATAGTTATTTTTTCTTTATAGTGCACAAAATGTTTATACTTTAATAAATGCTATGGATTATGTAATATTTCAGGTAAAATAGTTTACCTTTGGCTTTAAATGTCCTCTAAGAAAAATTAGCCAGATTTGTGAGTACTACAAATGCATTTTGTGAATTAAAAGAAACTTAGAGAATTAATTTGACATTCTGATTTCCATAACGCCATAATCACACATTACCAGTCTTTTCTAAAGATGAACTGTAAATGATACATTCTTAAAATACACTACATAGACAGAAGTATTTGGACGTCTGACCATTACACCAACAGGGACTATAATGACATTGTATTCAAATACATACGTATACTTTAATATGGAGTTGGTACCCCTTTTGCTGCTATAACAGCTTCCAGTCTTCTTGGAAGACTTTCCACAAGATGTTGGAGTGTTTCTGTGGGAATTTATGCCCATTCATTCTGTAGAACATTTATGAGGTCAGGCACTGACATTGGATTAGAAAGCCTGGCTCGCAATCTCCATTCCAGTTCATTCAAATGATGCCTGATGGGGTTGAGGTCAAGGCTCTGTGCAAGCCAGTCAAGTTCTTCCACACCGAATTTATCAAACAATGTCTTTATAGTCCTTGCTTTTTGCATTGGGGCACAGTCATGTTGGAATAGAAAAGGGCCTTCCCCAAACTGTTGCCACACAGTTGGAAATTTTCCAAAATGTCTTGGAATGCTAAAGCATTAAGATTGCACTTTTACTGGATATAAGGGGCCTAGCCCAAACCCTGAAAAACAGCCCCATGCCATTATCCCTCCTTCACCAAACTTCACAGTTGGCATAATGCAGACAGGCAGGTGACGTTCTCCCAGCTTCCGCTTAACCCAGACTCGCCCTTCTGACTGCCAAATAGAGGTGTGATTCATCGCTCCACAGAACACATTTCCACTGCTCCACAATCCAGTGTTGTGTGCTTTACACCACTCCATCAGATGGTTGGCATTGTACTTGGTGATGTGAGGTTTGCATGCAGCTGCTCAGCCATGGAAACCTATTCCATTAAGCTACCGCCGCAAAGTTTTGTGCTTACATTAATGCCACTTTAAGTTCAGAACTCTTCAGCTATGGAATCAGCAGAGCATTGGCGACTTTTATTCACCATGCACCTTAGCAGTCATTGAGCCCACTCTGTGATTTAACATGGTCTTCCACTTCATGACTGAGTTGCTGTTGTTCTTAAATGCTTCCACTTTTTAATAACATCACTTACAGTTGACCGTGGAACATCCAGCAGGGATGAAATTTCATGAACCGTTTTATTGCAAAGGTGGCATCCTATCACAGTACCATGCTTGAAGTCACTGAGCTCTTCAGCACAAACGTTTGCAAATGGAGACTGCATAGCTAGGTGCTTGATTTAATACACCTGTGGCAACAGGTCTGATTGAAACGGGATCCGGTCAGGATCCCGGCTGTCAAAATACCGATGCTGGGATACCAGCATAGCCAAGAAGACCGGCGATGGAAACCTGAGAGGGATCAGAATTCTGGTGCCAGAATACCAACACCTGGAATGTTACTCTCCCGGCATACAGGACAATAAGCCGTGGGGGGGAAGAGGGTGTGGGGAGGGGGGAAGATTGGGTTTAGGCTGCAGAGGGGAAGGGTTAGCTTCTGTGAAGGGGGGTTAGGTTTAGGCTGCGGGGAAAGCGGGTTAGGGTCATGGCCGGATCCAAGGAGGGGCAACAGGGGTGGTCATCCCGGGAGCCCCACGCATTAAGGGCTCACACACACCTCCTGAATCACGCATGCTGCCGGCACTGAAATCGGAGCACAGCATGATTCAGCTGTGTCTCTGATTTCCCCAGTAAATGGTCGCAGCCAGCACCGCCCGCGGGAGGTGCTGCTGCAGTCAGACTCTCGCGAGTCATGGGATTTCAGGTTTATACTCACTGCCGCAGGCGCTGGGATTGGTGGAACATCCAGGAGCTGAGAGTAAGGCAGCGTCATTTTACTCTCAGCTCCTTCCTCAGCGGCGCCGGCAGTGTGTGACTGTATGCGGGCAGCTATGTGTTGTGTGGCACACCGCCGGACACTCGACGCAGAGCTGATCATCCGGATGCGGGGGTGGTAACTGACACAGACAGGGGATGCGTGGATGGTGACTGACACAGACAGGGGATGTGGGGGTGGTGACTGACATAGACAGGGAATGTGGGGGTGGTGACTGACATAGACAAGGGACGCGGGGGTGGTGACTGGCACAGACAGGGTATGCAGGGGTGGTGACTGACACAGACAGGGAAAACGGGGGTGGTGACTGACACAGACAGGGGATGCATGGGTGGTGACTGACACAGACAAGGGAAGCGGGGTTGTTAATGACACACAGAGGTGATGCGGGGGTGGTCATTGACACAGACAGGGGATGTGGGGTTGTTAACTGACAGAGGGGATGCGGGGGTGGTCATTGACACACAAACAGGGGATGCGGGTTGGTCACTGACACACAGAGGGGATGCTGGGGTGGTCATTGACACAGTGGGAAATCAGGAGTGGTCACTGACACACAGAGGGGATGCGGGGGTGGTCACTGACACACAGAGGTGATGTGGGTGGTGCTCACTGACACACAGAGGATATGGTACACTACTGTGGGGCCTAAAAGGGAGGGGACCCAAAGCATATTTTTTGCACCTGGGCCCACCACTTTCATGTTCCGCCACTGCATACTACTAATGTTTTTTATTGTTAAAACTTCTTGTCACTCACATACATAGTTACATACATACATACATACATACATAATATATATAATATACTATATAGTATACAAACACAGCGCTGTGTGCTGCAGGTGCGGGAATAGTGTCACCTACAGCACACAGCAGCCACAGTGCTGTGTTTGTATACTATAGGGGCCCCCACAATTTTGTTGTCCAGGGCCCCCACATACTTTAATCTTGCCCTGGTTAGGGTTAGGCACCCCCTGGGAGAGTTAGGGTTAGACTCCTTACCTTCCCCCTGTAGGGATTCTCACTCTTGGGATGCTGTGGTTGGTATTCTGACCAATAGCATCCCAACCGCCGCCATAACGAACCTAACCCGATTGAAACACCTGAATTCAATAATTAACAGGTGTGGCCAAATACTTTTGTCCATATAGTACAGATGAGCAGGTTCGGTTCTCAGAGAACCGAGCCCCCCCCCCGAACTTCACTACCCGAGCCCGGATCCGAGTCAGGTTTGGGTTTTCCCGCCTGACTCGGAATCCAGAACGAGGCAAAACGTCATCATCCCGCTGTTGGATTCTCGCTGGGTTTGGATTCCATATAAGGAGCCGCGCGTACCTGCCATTTTCACTCCGGCATTGGAGAGTGTAGAGAGAGGACGTATCTTCGTCCTCAGTGTCCTGCATCAGTTCAGTGTTAGTGTCTTGTGATGCATCAGTCCAGTCACAGTGGTTGTGTCCTCTGCTGCCATATGTCCAGTGCTGCTGTATAAGTCCAGTCCAGTGGTGCTGTGTTGTGCTACATCAGTCTAGTCACAGTGGTTGTGTCCTCTGCTGCCATATGCCCAGTGCTGCTGTATAAGTACAGTCCAGTGGTGCTGTGTTGTGCTACATCAGTTCAGTGGTGTATTGTGCTGCATCAGTCCAGTCATAGTGGTGGTGTCCTCTGCTGCCATATGTCCAGTGCTGCTGTATAAGTACAGTCCAGTGGTGCTGTGTTGTGCTACATCAGTTTAGAGGTGTATTGTGTTGCATCAGTCCAGTCACAGTGGTGGTGTCCTCTGCTGCCATATGTCCAGTGCTGCTGTATAAATGCAGTCTATTGCAGTGGTGCTGTGTTGTCCTGCATCAGTCCAGTGGTGGTGTTCCTGTGCTGCCGTATATGTCCAGTGATACTGCCGTATATGTCCATTGATACTGCCATATATGTCCAGTGATACTGCCGTATATGTCCATTGATACTGCCATATATGTCCATTGATACTGCCATATATATGTCCTGCGGTACTGCCGTATAATTCCAGTGATCCTGCCGTATAATCCCAATGATCCTGCTGTATAATTCCAGTGGTACTGGCGTATATGTCCAGTGATACTGCCGTATATGTCCAGCGGTACTGCAGTATAATTCCAGTGATCCTGCCGTATAATCCCAGTGATCCTGCTGTATAATTCCAGTGGTACTGGCGTATATGTCCAGTGATACTGCCGTATATGTCCAGCGGTACTGCAGTATAATTCCAGTGATCCTGCCGTATAAGTCCAGTGATCCTGCCATATAACTCCAGTGATCCTGCCATATAATTCCAGTGGTACTGGCGTATAAGTCCAGTGATCCTGCCATATAATTCCAGTGATACTGCTGTATAATTCCAGTGATACTGCTGTATATGTCCAATGGTACTGCCATATAATTCCCAGTGATACTGCCGTGTATGTATATATATATATATATATATATATATCCTGTTGCAAAGTGGATTACTGAGGCCATAACAACTATGCTGGTGCTAGACATGCGTCTGGTATCTGCTCGTGGGACTGCATTGCCAACCCTTGATGGGTCAGGTGTTGGTGCCGCACACTTGTGTCGCTTAGCTTAGTCATACAGCTACCTCATTGCCCTCTTTTACTTCTTGGCATGATGTGCTGTTTGGGTACTATTTTTTTTTTTTAAGTGCCTTCCTGTCTGACACTGCAATGCCACTCCTAGATGGGCCAATTGTTTGTGTCGCTTAGCTTAGTCATACAGCTATCTCATTGCACCTCTTTTACATCTTTGCATGATGTGCTGTTTGGGGCCTTTTTTTTATATCTGCCCTCCTGTCTGACACTGCAGTGCACAAACACCTAGATGGGCCAGGTGTTTGTGCCACACACTTGTGTCGCTTAGCTTAGTCATACAGCAACCTTGGTGCACCTCTTTTTCATCTTTGCATCATGTGCTGTTTGGGGCATGGTTTTTTAAAGTGCCATCCTGTCTGACACTGCCGTACAAGTCCAGGGGTACTGCTGTATTAGCCCAGGGGTACTGGCGTATAAGTCCACCAATTTCAGAATTTTTGAAAAATGACAGGGGCGTGCAGGAGATGCTGTCAGTGAACTGAAAAATTGCGGGCCACTTTTGACATTCAGCCACTGCATGCCACTACTAGATGGGCCAGGTGGTTGTGTCACTTAGCTTAATCATACAGCAACCTTGGTGCACTTCTTTTTCTTCTTTGCATCATGTGCTGTGTGGGTCCTATTCTTTAAATCTGCCATACTGTCTGACACTGCAGTGCCACTCCTAGATGGGCCAGGTGTTTGTGCCGCACACTTGTGTTGCTTAGCTTAGTCATACAGCCACCTCGGTGCAACCTTTTGGCCTAAAAACAATATTGTGAGGTTTCAGAATAGATTGGAAATGAGTGGATATGAATGTTATTGAGGTTAATAATACCGTAGGATCAAAATTACCCCCAAATTCTGTTATTTTAGCCATTTTTATGTTTTTTTTAAAAAATCATCCAGATCCAAAACCAAAACACGAAAGGGTGATTTTGGCAAAACCAATCCAAAACCAAAACACGAGCGGGGAATTAGAACCAAAACACAACACACGAAAAGTGCCCGCCGCATATCTCTACCATATAGTGTATGTTTGTGAATTTAGCCATAAATATAGAGGCAATAATTACTTGTTTGTTTTTAGTAGTTTTAAGATCACTTTCATAACTTTGATTGCACTGTTTTTTTTTTAACTTAATTTCCTCTTTTTATAATGTTTATAATGCAAATGTTATCACAGTTTGTGAACTAATGTGTAAATACAGTCCAATTTGTTTTAAAAGGGTACCACTGGCCACATCACAATATTTATGTTGCTTCAGTTGGTACGTGTTCTTAAATACAGTATTAAAAAAAAAATATCCAAAAAAACCCAGCAGGTATTCTATCGAGCTACAGTTTATTTTTACATAGTATGGCATCATCTTTTTGAATATCACAATAATGGCTTTATGACTGTAGAGTGAAACAATTTTACCAATTACATTTTATTGGACTAAACATACAGTGAAACCTGGATAAATGGGATCGGGGTTAGTGGGAAACCTCTATTACGGGGACTAATTGTGACGTTCCAGTATTTTTGCACCATAAAACTTTAATTGAGACTTATTTAATGCCAGCTGGTGTAATTATCACAGGGCTCACTGCAGTGTTTTAAAAAAATGTTTTTTTAGCAACTTCGGCCAGATCGCATTTCCCATTATAAGTATGGGAAATGCGATCAGGTTACTAAAAAAAAGTGTATTAAATGGTTTGGAGCAGTTTTTCATGAAACACCTGGGTGCGGGCCACACCCCTGTTGTGACATTACTGTGAGAAGTTATTATAAATGTTATCGGCCCACATGATTTCTGGTCACAATGTTATGGGACTAGTGTAGCATGCAACAAAGGTTTTATCATGTACCAGTCTTTCCCTGCTGGGCCAATGGGCTAAATAAGGCCCTCTAGAACATTCACAGATGTGTGCTTACAGCAATTTGGAGCATGTTCTTCTCGGGCGATGTGCATACTCTCTAATCATTTGCAAAACCTTGAGCTTTTGTTTTGGTTGACTATGTGTTTGGGTGCTAGAAACTTGAACCATTGTGCTGAGTTTGAACAGTTATGCCTTGTTAATACCTGCTAAATATGACCAAGGCTGAAAAGGAGGCAGATAACAGGCTGAAAGAAACAGATTGATAGGCTGAGGGCTGACAGATGAGAGAGGGAGGGCCCTGTAACGGAAATAGGCTGACCAAAGGATAAGTTGAGAGAAAGAGGAGCTTAGGGATGTGAGAGAGACAGGCAGAGAATGAAGAAATTAGATCCCTGCTTGGTTCTGCTGAAGTTCTTCGTTAAAGCAGCCATCTGGTCCTGAGCAATACTGAAGCCTCCATCATCACCACTTTGCAACTAGTCCCCAAATAGAAGAGGCTGATACAGGCCAACAAGCCAACAAAGATGTTGGCATCTGCATGTCCTGTGCTTAATGTAAGTGTTCGAGGGTGATTAGTACAGTATGACATCCATATAACATTATATGGGAGTGAATAACTTTTCAGACAGTTACTCTTATGTGAACTTTTCATCCATTAATGCTAGAAAGAATTGTCCGCATGTTGCATCTATTAATTTCGATCCACAGGAAAGTCCTTTCTCAGCTATATTTAGAGCAAATAGGCGTGGCTGTGTTGCCCGGGAACTGGCATGTGGAGAGATGTTGTTTGCCCTGACTAGACCCTAGTGACCCTCCAATCTAAAGATTGGTAAGTGCATACACACAAACTGTCCGCTCAATGTGTTGTGCCTCATATCACAAATGGGCGTGCCTACCTAGTTGAGATGTCAGTCATCAGCAGACCCTGCAGCAAGTGTACCGACCGTTAGTCGTACACACAGTCAAATGCGCTGATATATCTGTAGATATATTGGTCATCGGCTGTGCTGCAGAGCCGACGAGATATGTATGTGAACGACACCGGTCACAGACACATCGGGGGTACACACCCGCTGACAGGCTCACGCTATATCGGCCATTCGATTGAACAGCTGATATATCGCTCAGTGTGTACCCAAATTAAGTCTACAATACATGTGTTGTTATCTAAACCCAGCATTGTTTGACATAATTAATTTAAAATTTATTGTACACATTTTGGCCGTCAACTTATTGTCCAGAATAATGTTGAATTTTTCTCTATTGACACAATAATTGATCCTACCAAGAAGAGGGTGTATTTGGTTCCTAAATTTTAGATGTATTTTTATAAATGTATATTACTGCAGTATAATTAATTTGAATAATTTTTGACTGTAATTGTTGTGTTGGTATATTTTTCACATTACACATCCCATATACTAGCATTCTTTCCTTCTATGATTGTTTCATCTCAATTTTATGATAGTTTTGTCTCCATTTATCTCCATAAGTGCTGCTGCATATTGGACTGTTTCATTTTATTTCTACTTTCTTAGTTATCATGAGCAGTATGTCTACCAAGATCAAGGTAAATGATAACCCTAGGCATTTTTATTTTAGAGAAGTGCCTCATTGTATACACAAATTTACAGGCAACTTATTCACTGATCCCTTACTTGGTTTCTATGTAAGTATATTGGGGGGTCATTCCGAGTTGATCGTAGCTGTGCTAAATTTAGCACAGCTACGATCATCTTCCCTGACATGCGGGGGGAACCCCAACACAGGGCTAGTCCGCCACGCATGTCAGTCCGGCCCCCCCTGCACAAATACAAAAGCATCACACAGTGGCGATGCTTTTGTATTTGTGGAGTAACTCCCGGCCAGCGCAACTCCTGCGGCTGGCCGGGAGTTGATCGTCGCTGCCACTGGCCGCAGCTGCTGCATGAGACATCACGTTACCGCTGCGGCCCGCCCCCCGCGGTCCAGCCATGCCTGCGTTGGCCGGACCACGCCCCCCTAAATGTCAGCTTAATGCCGCCATCCAGCCCCCTCCCGCCCTGCGGCCGCCTCTGCCTGTCAATCAGGCAGAGGCGATCCCTACTGAACGACGGCCTTCGGCCGTCCGGCATGTGCGCCGGCGCATTCGCAATTCCGACCCAATCGCTGTGTTGCGATAAACTGCAGCAAGCAATCGGGTCGGAATGACCCCCATTGTATGTGAGCCACGGCTATGCTCTCTGTATTGTATATCAGTCACTGGAGTGCTCTCTGTATTGTTTAAGGATCACTAAGGTGCACTTTGTATTTTGACTTGGTCATTAGGAAGCTCTCTGTATTGTATGGCAATCACCCATGGGAGTCACTAGAATGCTCTCTGTTATGTATGTGGGGTCACTGGGATGCTCTACATTCATGCCAGTCACAAAGATGCATGTTGTGTTTTAGCCTTTGGGATGTTCTATATATTGTACACAGGTTCCTAAATTGCTTGCTTGTATATTGATCAATGTAATACCTCCCTTATAAAGCTGCCTCGTATGTAGGTCTCTTAAGCCCATGCTTTGTATATATATCCCGAAAATGTCTGCTGTTTTTGTGACTCTGCCAATCATTGTGTGTTACAATGACCTCACCTGCAATTGATGTGACTATGTATAACAGAGTGCAAATCATGCCTAGTTGTGTCTACATCTCACAGTTGATTCTGCAGGTCTTAGAATTTTTCCCAAGGCCCAATCCATTTTTATTATTCACAATACACCCCAGACTGAGATGTTATATAATGGCACTAAAATGATATATTCTTATCCTTAGGGAAAATACACCCCATGTAACTATGTTTTGTCTTACAGTATATTTATTTTCATACAAGAAATACTATCCCTTGGCAATTCATTATACTTAGAATAAGATCCACAGACCTAAATATAGATAATCTTTTCCTGAGAGGAGGTTATTCTTCAAAATGTTTAGTACAGGATGAAATATTTGGGATTTTCAATTTGGAATCCAAATGGATTATCCATGAGTAAAAATGTTAATCCTTTTTTTTTAAGTTTAAGGAATTAAGGTAATAGTGTTGAGTGTATGAAAAGAGTAATTTTATGTAAAATACATATAAACCTTCAAGAATGGATTTATTGGCCCAAAACAAATCTGGGCATTTTGTGTCTGGGTACTCTGTTATAATGCATATTATGTTTTTATATTGTTCGAAAACACCATCATAAGAGGACTTATGATCACCTAATATATCATATTGTTAATTGATGGAGATATTGGAATAACTATATTTTAATTAATTTAAGGACATATCCTAAACACTGAATCTCTTAAAGGGAAATCAACTTATAAATCACCAGTTTTATAAACTAGTTTCCAAACAAATTGGAAAACAATTTGCTTGACAGCTTGCCGTCACTTCGATGATTGATTTCTTAAAGATAATTATGAAGCAGATGAATTAAGATAAAATATTAATTTAGTATATAAAACTTGTAAAATTACCAAAACTGTTTTCTTGCCTGCATGAAAAAATGCTAAGCAGTTTTTACAATGTTCATACAAAACTTAAGAGAAATATGTATTAAAAGTCTCAGTAACTTAAGACAATATTTTTTACTTAACATTATATCTGAGTCTTAAGAATGAAAAATTCTTAAAAAATTGATCTCTGTAAGTACCTGTAGCTATTGTGCCCAGTGTTGGCAGGCCTTATTTTTGCTCTATTCTCCCATTCCCATTTCTCTCTCCCACTTCCCATAATTTATTTCCCTGTTCCCCTCTCTTACCCTGTCTCTCTCTCTCTCTCCTTCCCCTCTTTCTCCCCTATCTCTTTCTTTGTTATTCCCTCTGTCTTCTTCCCTCTATCCCCCAACTTTCTTTCTTCCCTTCTTCCCTCATCTTTCTCTCCCACTTTTCCCCAGTTGCTCTTTCCCCCATTTTTCCCTTGTGTCCCCCTGCCTTATCTCCTACCTACAGTACCTCTTGCCGTTTGTCACAACTGAGGGCTGGTGCTGACCAGGAGTGGCCTCAGTTGTAGGGGCTGGTGTGTATGTAAACCTTGGTGGCAGTATAGGGCTTCTAGACATGCAGATAGATTTGTTCCACCAATGCCCAAAGGTGTGACCACGACAACAAGGATAAAATTAATGAATATTTATTCAGCAAAGTTCAGATAGTAAACGGCAGTAGCAGTAGTAGAATATGAGGAATGATTAAAAACAGTACACAGTTCCACTGGATGCAGCAATAGATGAAATGTCCTTAGGTGTGGTATCCACAACAAGACTAGTTTGAGGGGTTAGGAGATTAGGAGATGGAAAGTCCTTTCACCAACACCTGTACGCTGAAATAATAAGATGGAGATATGAACTGGTCAGCAGATGTTGTACAGAGGCTGAATGTACTGTAGAGTAGATCGTACACGTAGACTGCCAGGTTTGCCGGTTGGAACCGGTGATGGAGAACTGCTGAAGAAGTGCAGATGAACCAGTGTTAACAGGAGGAGAATTGAATGACACTGGTGATGCTAGGGATCGGTGATATTGAAGAATAGATGACTGAACACCGATGGTATCAAGGAAACCGATGGCGGAACATCGATAGTACTGTGAAGCTGAACACCGCTGGGAGCCAGACACTGGAAGCCGGTGTTTTAGAGCACTGCCAGTAGCAGAGAGCAGTGAGGACACTGTGAAGTCAGGCTGCACCGCAAGGTGGTGATTGGTGCGGGTCTCTGATGGAATGAAGACACAGGAGCTGGAATACCTGGAACTTAATAATCAACCACAAGGAGCAGAGACAGGTTACACTGGTAATGACAACCAAAGCACTGACAACTTCCTGGTTCAGGATCAGTCCCTTTATACCATCAGCAGTGCAGGGATTGGATGAGCAATCAGGCAGAGTTCAGCAATGCTGTGGATTGGTGGAAATAGCGTCATGTGATTAGGACCAACATGGCTGTGCCCATACTGGCACTTGGAGGGAAATCTAGTTTGTAGCACCACATGGGAGTTTACAGTAATGGCGGCGGCCGCAGGAGCCCATGGACGCCAACTCGCGCATCAGACACATGGAGCCGGCGGCAGAGACCACAGCGGGTGAGAAGCGTCATGCAGACCCGCCTGTGCACTTGAATTACAATGATGGCGGCAGAGGCCGCAACTGACAGGAGACGTCATGCAGAGCCATCTGAGCACTAGAAGCGCAGCAATGGCGGCGGAGGCCGCGGCGGCTAAAAACACCATCCAGGCAATAAGAGTTCCTTATGACAGCATCTGCAGACTAATACTTAAGACTAGACAGAGGACGATCGGGCACCAGTCAAATTGATACAGTATTCATATGAGAAAACCAAAATCGGACAAATAGACACTCCAAAATTGGAAAGAAAAAAGCTGCTGTTTTTTCTTAAATTAATGGCGTCGTCCTAGTTGGTGGTGCGCCCAGAGCCAGAGAGTACATGTACTGTAAAAGGGGAGAGAGAGAAGGCTCTTGTGTGGGCACACTCTTTAGAAAGGAAGGAAAATTCCTATATCATATGAAAAGAAATATTTAAAACATAATTTTTTATGTTAACATTGAAAACGAGATTACCCATATAGATGATCCATGTGAAATAAAGATATAATAATTAAAGATTTTAAAATGTTCTGGTCTGTTTTATCACAGTGTGTGATTGGAAAGGTTGTAGACATTTGATCGTCTTACCCCCAATTCCCCTGACCAGTACAGAATATCTGTATTGATGGGACCGGGGAGTGGTCATAAAGGATTATTTGATAAGTATGTCCCAATAGGGCTACTTAAATTCAAGAATTAATGGTCACCAGCATTCAAAAGGACCTGACTTTCTGACGTATGCCACAATAATTGGTCGTAAGCCTCAGATATGAAAGAATATCATAGAAGTAAGAATTAGTGGTGATACTGCTGTTGGCGTCACAACTCACATAGAAAGGGAAATAATCCCTGCTCTACAACACCAGGTATTCCAGGAAGTCTCCTCTCCCGGTACTAACCCAGCCCAAAGCTGTTTGGTTTCCAAGATCGGACGAGATCGGGCAATGGCAGCGTGGTATGATAGTAGAGAATTTATATGATAATACACCAATGAGAGTGCACCTATATACGAAATAAGAGAAAGAGTGGAGAGAGTTAGGGAAGCCAAAGAAAGGGATGAATAAGTAAAGTAAAAAATGTGTGGATCTGCTTTCTACGTTAGGCACGGCTCATCAGATCCCACGTCTGTGGTATTGTGCTCCGTGGATCGCAGATGAGAGTCCACGGAAAAATAGTAGAGTATGAACAGGAGATACAAAATCTATGATTTAGGTTAAATTGTCTAACAAAAGACAGCACAAAACTGGTGAGAGATTGCGTTGGAAATCAGATAGATCGAGGGCGTGGTCTGGCTGGAGAAGAGAGCAGACGTGCTTCTGCTGCACTCCTCTCTCCAACTTTATTAATACCAGCATATTCTATATATTAATGCTATATACCCTCCCTGGGGGCTCCCCTTTCTCACCTGTAGCCCTCCTGTGTCCAGCAGTGACCGCCGCAGAGCCGGGGAGCAGTTCTCACTGCTCCTGCAGGTTCGCGGCCTACGGACCTCCAGAAGCCGGGGCCTCGCGTACTCCCGGTGCCCGCGTTTTGAGCTCCAGAGCGGAGTCGCGGCGCCGGGAAGCGGCGCGGACCTTCCCAGAGCCACAGGAGCCATCAGTAGCCTTCCCCAGACCCCCAGGGTGGACACTCCCTGGGGCAGCAGGTCGGGGAGACGCCTGGCAGCGGTGGACAGCAGTGGAACAGGCACCCAGGGAGATGCGGCGGCCATATTGGACAGCCCCAAAGGAGCTGCTTTGAGGTAGTGGTGTGCCTGTGTGTTGTGGGGGACTCTGGATAAGGGTCACACCGGGACTGGTGGCCCCTGGCGCTGTTCTCCCTTTGATCTCACCCTGGGGCCTCTGTTAAGGGAATTGTGCTTTTCTTCATTTGTGGAGCAATTAACTTTTCTCAGCAGTATTCTCTTCTCCTTCAACTGCCCCATCTGGTGGCCACTGAGCATAATTGCAGGCATTTCTCACAGTGTGTTCGATATTTAATACATATTGTGCTGCAGACTTCATACGACCGCAGATACCCCGACACCTCCCGAGACATTCAGCTGCGGTGTCCCCACGGCTTCATGACCACATTTTTATGATGTGACTGCACTGAGATAATTCTACCCCCACCCGAATGCTCCTATGGCATGATATGACAACTCAGCCTTTATGTGGATCCTTCCTTGACTGATATTACAGACGCCTCTTACCTCCAGTCCCTCCACTTTTACCGTTCAGCTTTATTATGCCTCCCAAGAAATATAAGGCCGCTAAAAAGGTTTCCCAGGTGGCGTTCTTTAAACCTTCGCCTCAAGCCGCTAAAACAAAAAATGCACGGAGTGACGCCCCTAAGCAGGCTGTCCCTATGCCCTCGCCACTCCGAGATGCGTCCGCCTCTACCTCTGTTACCGTACCCACTAGTTCCATCGAAGATAGTGACGCACTTACGGTTGGCGCTATGAAACACCTCCTAACGCAATTTAAGGATGAAGTTGCGGCTGAATTTAGAGCGACTATGAGGGAATGTCAGCAATCTATTGACGAGATTGGTGGCCGCACTGACCACTTAGAAACAAAAATGGGTGAAGTGGTGTCTTCGCACAACGATCTGATCTCTTCTCATGAACTGCTTCAAAATGAGGTCACGGCGCTCAGAGACAAACTCTCTGATATAGAGGACAGATCGAGACGTAATAATATAAAGCTGCGAGGTGTCCCGAAGGCTGTCGCTAATAGCGCTTTGAACGATTTTGCAGTTGACCTCTTTAGCAAACTCCTCCCCACGTACCGCTCAGTGGACTTTCTAATCGACCGCATCCATAGGCTCCCTAAAGCCAGGAACGCTCCTGATGGAGTCCCCCGCGATGTCCTTATGAGGTTGCACTATTTCCACGTGAAGGAGGCGATCTTAAAAGCTGCTAGACCCTCGGATACTTCCTCGGAGGCTCTGGGGTCACTTCAGATATTCGGAGACCTGTCCCCTGCTACTCTAGCGAAAAGGCGCTCTCTTTACCCCATCACATCAGTGTTACGAAAAGAGAACATTCTATACAGATGGGGATTTCCTACTAAGTTGCTTATTTCTCGAGAAGGTTCTACTGTTGTCATAACGAACGTTGAGGAAGGTAAAAAGATCCTAGCGTCATGGTTCTCTGCAAGCTCTTCTACACACACCTCCCCCGAACGGGGCCTGCAGCGGGACTGGGCCTCTTCGGCAGCAGATCTTTGAGCATTGTTTGATGTACTACGTTTGCATTGATTTCATGTTTTTCTACACGGTTTGTCATGTCATGTTTCCTATGTTGCACCAGTTCCTTGATAGTTGTTTGATGCAGGTGTTCACGTGATAACTGAATGTTAGTAGTTTGTTTTCGGGTGTTGCCTCAACACCTTTAGTTAACTGCTTGTTCTCTGCCTCTGCTGCCCCACTTGCCGCCCACATTTTTTTGTTAGTTGGGAATTCTACCTGAGTCTCTTTAGTCCCGACAGATGGCGGTGCGGGGGACCAGAGATGGAGGGCCGAGGAACTGTATCTGGTTTAATTTTGGTTCGGGTGAGGGTAGATTGACCACTACCCCCCACAACTTAATTCTGAGTCGCCATGGTTAGGCGTCCAACTGTGCCCCCTCGAGGGGTTAATGTTATGTTTCCTTTTCCTGTTATTCTTCTTTTCTCTATCCTTTCTTTCCCTTTCCCTCTCCTACTGTCCGGCAATTGCTACACACACTTTCTACATACCAGTTGGTTGATGATTGATATGCAATCCTCGATATCTTTACAGTATGGTTAACATTGTCTCTATAAATGCGAAGGGTCTTAATTCCCCACATAAGAGGAGGTTGGCACTTAATTATTTCCATAAACTTAAAGCCCAAATCATAGCCGTCCAAGAGACTCATTTTATTAAATCTGCCCCCCCACGGTTTACTAATGGGAGATTTCCCCATTGCTACTTGACCAACGGACCAGCGAAGAAGGCGGGGTTGGCAATCTTGGTATCTCAGCATTGCGCGTTTTCCCTCACATCGCAATACTGCGACCCCGAGGGAAGAATTCTAATTCCGGTTGGTACTCTCGAAAATAAAGAGGTGACAATAGTTTCTTGCTACGCTCCTAACACTAAGCAACTAGCATTTAGCAGGAAGCTCTGTGCTAAGGTGCAACAATTGGCCAAGGGTGCTTTACTTTTATTGGGGGACTTTAACTTGACCCTGGACCCTCTGGTTGACAATTCTGGCAAGCGGCCCTCACTCTCCAGTCAGCTCCATAGGAATGCAAAGGGCTTTAGCCAGTTATTGGCGGAATATGATCTTTTAGACCTTTGGCGCATTAAGCACCCAATGGACAGAGATTACACATTTTATTCCCCAGTACATGCCTCTTATTCAAGAATAGACCTAGCTTTAGCAGATAAGTGGACTCTGCAGTCCATCCGTAAAATTTCTCTTCTCCCCATGTCTTGGTCGGATCACTCCCCATTATTCATCGAATGGGATGTTAATAGTAGAAAGGTTACCCCGGCCCCCTGGCATTTAGGTAAACTAAGTCTTCTTCAGCCGGAGACCACACTGGCTATCCAAACCACCATGGAGTATTATGTTGCTGAGAACTCTCCTCGGGAGACATCTATTTTCACATTCTGGTGCGCCCTCAAAGCAGTAACTTGAGGGACAGCGATTCAAACAGCGGCTAAACTTAAAAGGGCATATCGTAAAAAATTTGAACAAGCTGAGCTTGCAGTCGCTACCCTGGAGAGTTCTCACAAGGCACATCCACACGATAAAGCCCTTCTTAATTCATTGAAGGAAGCCAGAGAGTCGGTAAATGTTTTCTATTTAGCGGAAGTCCAACGCAACCTACATAGACTGAACCAAAAATTCTATGTTTATGGTAACCGGGCTGGTAGACTACTGGCGAGGAAGCTGAGGGGTAAGAAAGCTAAAGAAAAAATTCATATTGTCCACTCGGATAGAGGTAAGAGAGTCTACGACCCTGATGAGATTGCAAATGTCTCTGCATCTTATTACTCTAAACTATACAACTTGAAGGGGGATTCTTCCACTTTTCAACCTACAGGCATTGATATTCAAAATTTTCTGAGCGATTTTCCTCTCCCCTCATTGCCACCGGAGACTTGTAGCGCCCTTAGTGAGCCTTGGACATTAGCCGAAGTCGAAAAAGGCTATTGATTCTCTTCCAGCGGATAAGGCCCCGGGACCTGATGGTTATCCTTCTGGTTTCTATAAATCCTTTAAGGTGAGTTTAGCCCCGGTGCTCTTGTCAGTGTTTAATGAAGCCTCAGAAGTTGGCCACTTTCCCAAAGAGATGCTGGAAGCTCAAATCATCACCATCCCCAAACCGGGAAAAAATCCTACCTCAGTCCAAAATTTTAGACCAATTGCTCTATTAAATACGGACCTAAAAATTTATGCCAAACTAGTTGCCAACCGTATCAGTCCCCTTCTCCCTTCTCTTATCAACCCTGATCAGGTGGGCTTCATATTAAACAGACAGGCCCCTGATAACACACGTAGGGTGATTAATGTTATTGAGCACTCTGCCTGTAGAAAAGAACCCCTTCTAGTTTTGTCTCTGGATGCCGAAAAGGCGTTCGATAGGTTGAACTGGGAATTTATGAGATTAACTCTGGACAAATTTGGCTACTCTGGAAGGATCTTAGACTCTATCCTGGCTCTTTATTCCACGCCCTGTGCGCGGGTCTTTGTTAATGGATGTCTTTCTTCACCCTTTAATATCTCCAATGGCACTCGTCAGGGCTGCCCGTTATCTCCAATTATATTCGCACTGGTGATAGAACCCTTGGCTGCTTGCATTAGATCCCGGGATTCGATTAGTGGCCCTGTTATAGGGGGCATCTCTCACAAAATTAGCCTGTTTGCAGACGATATTTTACTGTGTCTTTCTGATCCTGAGTCTTCCTTGCCAGTTCTCCATAATGTCCTCCAAGACTATTCGGATGTTTCCTTTTACAAATTAAACACTAATAAAACTGAAGCCCTCCCACTCAATATATCTCCGACTGTGGTCTCTCGGTTGAAGGATTCGTACAAATATGCCTGGAAGTCCTGTTCCTTGATATATCTAGGGATTAACTTAACCAGAGAAGTTAATTTAATTGAGTGTAATTATGCCCCGTTATTAAAAGCGTTTACGGAGCTGACTGGGGAGTGGATGCTACAGGAGGTGTCTTGGCTGGGTAGGATTGCTGCTGCCAAGATGGTCTTATTGCCGAAATTAATGTACCTGTTTCGCGCCATACCAAGACCCCTTCCCAAATTCTACTATAATAAATTTAATCAGGTCCTGATTAGATATGTGTGGGGAGGCTCTAGACCAAAAATTGCTAAAAAAATTCTTATTATGCCCAAACAATCTGGTGGGGTAGCTTTCCCAGATATAGAAAAGTACCATGCTGCATGTCTGTTAAGTCAGTCTAGAGACTGGTTTGACACCTCGATCCTGAAACCATGGGTTATTCTGGAAGCTTCTTATGTGAACCCTATTACTCTGTCTGATTTGTTTTGGTTGTCACCGTCTGCTGCTCGAAGTAGGTCCGGATCCTGCAAGTCTATTAAAACGACCCTAGATTCATGGCATAAGCTAGTATCCTCTTCGGAAGAGATTAAATTACCGTCCCCCTGTCTGTCGTTAATCGCTCTTATGTCATTGATTCCTAATATTTCCCTAGAGGATTGGATTCAGAAGGGACTCTCCACAGTGGGCGATTTTTATTTGGGAGACGTCTTGATGTCTTTTTCTCAACTACAAGAAAGATTTGGGATTCGGTCTCAAGACTTTTTCAAATACTTGCAGGTGAGAAGCTGGTTACACTCATTCACTCCCCCACACCTCCACAAACCCTCTCCTCCGGCTTATGTTAAAAGCCGATTGGAGACGTCCTCGCATAAATATGGGATTACGTGGTGGTATCATTTTCAATTGTCAAACAGCACACAGACTAAATTAAAAGCTCAGATTTTGTGGGAAAGTGATTTGAATAGACCCTTTATTGATGCAGATTGGGACAGTATATTTAGATCTTGTTTTAAAGTCTCCAAATGTGTTAACCACTCCGAAATGTTCTATAAGCTTATACAGAGGGCCTATTTCACCCCCGAGAGACAACATAGAATCTGGCCTTCACAATCTAAATTATGTTGGAGGAAATGCGGCTCTACGGGGGACATCTTTCATATTTTTTGGGCCTGCCCTCGTATCCAACCACTGTGGAGAGAAGTTTTCAGTATGGCTAGCATGGTTCTAGGGTTCATCATCCCCCTGGATCCGGCTCTGGCGTTATTTCATTTGTACGTAGACCACCTCTCTGCAGGTGATCGCTACGTATTGGGGCATATCTTGATAGCCACTAAAGCTGCTATAGCACAATTGTGGAAATCTGAGAATATTCCTTCCTTAGCGATTATAAAAAATAAGATTCATAAACATTTCATTTTCGAAACAGCTGAGGCTAAATATTCTTCCTCAGCTAACTCTATCCACTTGAAATGGTTAAGCTGGTCCGACTATAGGGGGAGTGAAGGTAGGCTAACCGTCTATAGTTCTCCAATCGATTTGTCTGTGCTTTGCCCCACCTAGACTGACCTCCTCAAGGATGTTGTGATACCAGATATTTTTATTTATTTATTTATTTTTGTTTTGTCTCCTTTCTGTGCTTTCTCTTCTTCCGGTTTCGGAACGCCCAATGTAACCAATTGTTTATTCATCCAACAGTGTGCTGTGTGTACGTTGATTATTGTAACCATTCTGGAATACCCCTATGTTTCCCTTATCTCTTTTTTCTGTTCCCCATTTCTGTGTGAAAACTCTTCAATAAAAATTTAATGTTTAAAAAAAAAGAAATCAGATAGATCATACAATAATTATCTGTGTCACCAGAGAAGACAGCCCTTAACAATAAGCGCTGGTATTTGCACATAGGTGGAAAGAGAAAATTAGTTTCCAAGATTTAAATACATAGCATGTTACTCAGGCTGGGCAAACAATGCAATCGTGGTATTTAAGCATCAATTTGAAGAATCTCATTAAGGATTATAATACACCCTGTGCTGAGTGGAGAAATTCATTTACGTTGGAAAATCAAGTGTTATAAATCACACAGACTAAGCCAGAAAAGCAATATTATTATCAGTAACCAAAATAGCACTGAGGATCACAATGGATGGAGATCATATAGCAGTATATTGGCCTCTGCTGGTGATAAATCAGCACGAAAAGTGTAAGGTATCTATCAGGTACTGCAATAGCAAATCAAATGGAAAAAATATAAGTATATACAGCTTCTGTTTGGGAATAAAGCCTATGGCAAAAATCTGTATGTACACTTCAAAAGTCTGCTAGGATATGTGGTGAAATACAGGGTATAATAGTACACAGATATAATACTGCTGTTTGTGTGTATTATACACAGGACAGCTGTGGGCTTACGATCACCAGGATTGAAAAGGTCAGGATGGGCAGGTCAGAGCATCGTCAGATACAAATGCAGGAACCAAGAGTTCACTCCATATGCGGTATGCCCCCCCCCCCCCCCCGTGGAAGACACGTTTCGCCCTGGCAGGCTTGTTCACTTTCGGGTTAGCTGCCTTAAAACCCCGTTCCCCACCTACCCCTCCAAACCCGGAAATGAACAAGCCCGCCAGGGCGAAACGCGTCTTCCACGGGGGGGGGGGACCGCATATGGAGTGAACTCTTGGTTCCTGCATTTGTACCTGACGATGCTCTGACCTGCCCATCCTGACCTTTTCAATCCTGGTGATCGTAAGCCCACAGCTGTCCTGTGTATAATACACACAAACAGCTGTATTATATCTGTGTACTATTATACCCTGTATTTCACCACATATCCTAGCAGACTTGTGAAGTGTACATACAGATTTTTGCCATAGGCTTTATTCCCAAACAGAAGCTGTATATACTTATATTTTTTCCATTTGATTTGCTATTGCAGTACCTGATAGATACCTTACACTTTTCGTGCTGATTTATCACCAGCAGAGGCCAATATACTGCTATATGATCTCCATCCATTGTGATCCTCAATGCTATTTTGGTTACTGATAATAATATTGCTTTTCTGGCAGTCTGTGTGATTTATAACACTTGATTTTCCAACGTAAATGAATTTCTCCACTCAGCACAGGGTGTATTATAATCCTTAATGAGATTCTTCAAATTGATGCTTAAATACCACGATTGCATTGTTTGCCCAGCCTGAGTAACATGCTATGTATTTAAATCTTGGAAACTAATTTTCTCTTTCCACCTATGTGCAAATACCAGCGCTTATTGTTAAGGGCTGTCTTCTCTGGTGACACAGATAATTATTGTATGATCTATCTGATTTCTAACGCAATCTCTCACCAGTTTTTGTGCTGTCTTTTGTTAGACAATTTAACCTAAATCATAGATTTTGTATCTCCTGTTCATACTCTACTATTTTTCCGTGGACTCTCATCTGCGATCCACGGAGCACAATACCACAGACGTGGGATCTGATGAGCCGTGCCTAACGTAGAAAGCAGATCCACACATTTTTTACTTTACTTATTCATCCCTTTCTTTGGCTTCCCTAACTCTCTCCACTCTTTCTCTTATTTCGTATATAGGTGCACTCTCATTGGTGTACTATCATATAAATTCTCTACTATCATACCACGCTGCCAATGCCCGATCTCGTCCTATCTTGGAAGCCAAACAGCGTTGGGCCGGGTTAGTACCGGGAGAGGAGACTTCCTGCGAATACCTGGTGTTGTAGAGCAGGGATTATTTCCCTTTCTATGTGAGTTGTGACGCCAACAGCAGTATCACCACTAATTCTTACTTCTATGATATTCTTTCATATCTGAGGCTTACGACCAATTATTGTGGCATACGTCAGAAAGTCGGGTCCTTTTGAATGCTGGTGACCATTAATTCTTGAATTTAAGTAGCCCTATTGGGACATACTTATCAAATAATCCTTTATGACCACTCCCCGGTCCCATCAATACAGATATTCTGTACTGGTCAGGGGAAATGGGGGTAAGACGATCAAATGTCTACAACCTTTCCAATCACACACTGTGATAAAACAGACCAGAACATTTTAAAATCTTTAATTATTATATCTTTATTTCACATGGATCATCTATATGGGTAATCTCGTTTTAAATGTTAACATTAAAAATTATGTTTTAAATATTTATTTTCATATGATATAGGAATTTTCCTTCCTTTCTAAAGAGTGTGCCCACACAAGAGCCTTCTCTCTCTCCCCTTTTACAGCATCTGCAGACTGGCAGAGTGGAGACATGAAGTGAGGATATTAGCAGCATGACTGAGAGTCGGCCCTGGAACGCTAAGCCAGCCTCAGGAGACACCTGAAAGGTAAATAATGGTGTCCTGAAACCCGGATCGTGACACCGTTCTTTTCTCTCCCCCTCATTTCTATCCCTCTGTACTCTCTCTCTTCCAATTTTTCTCCCTCCACTCTTTCCTCTCATCATCTCTTTTTTTTTTGTTTTACCCTGATTTTTTTTCTTTCTCGTTCTTCTTTTCTCTCAGTCTACCCCCTCTTTTTCCTCTCACCCCTTTTTAGATCTCCTGCTGTGAGTTCAGTTTGCATGGCGAACATTGTTTGGTCCCCATGCTCATCCTCCTCTTGGCTCTCCTTCTCCCATTGCAGACCCATAAAGGCAGTTTAAAAAGTAAATCAAATTTTTATAATAGTATTTGCATGATTATTTTTACATTGGCTCATATGACAAATATACTGTAGTCCTGAAAATCTGGGCCACATTTACTAGGGGGTGTGGCTAAGTATGTGGAGTTATGGTGTGAACCATAGTGGGTATCAGTGACCTTAGGCTGACATTGATATGTCACAGAATGTCCCCAGTTTCGTATATATATAGGAGGCAATTGTTTTTGTTTTAAATGATTGGAGGTGCTCAGATTCCTCTCCATATGACTAAAAATGGCATGCATAAACATGGATAGTAGCTGCACAAATACTGGCTATGGCTAAGCACTCACAACACCCACAACTACTACTGTGTAGTGACTGATTCAAGGCCTCTAGTATTAGTGGGGTTTCTAGATTGTTTTATATATTTTATGATTTTGTTGGAACATTGGGCCTAATTCAGCATGCTAAAGCCCTATGAAGTTTGCGCACGCACAGCAGCTGCACTGCGCATGCGAACACTGTGAGATGTGAAAAGCAGTAAAAATGTGATTGACAGGCAGACGCATTCGTGGGGCGGGGAGGGGGCGTTGTGGGAGCATTTTTGGTGTGCGTCCGGACAATGCCGATGTGTCCATCTTTAAGCGGCAGTCCGCGGTGGCTGCACGACGTCACATGCAGCCTCTGCAACCCGAAACATGTCGGGTAGCCGCCCGCCTTCACAGCTAGGCTGCATAGGCAGAGGGCTACCCTAAACATGCAAAAGCATTGTCGCCATGCAATGTTTTTGCATGTTTGCGGGGGGCTGGATCCGGCATGTTGGGCGGACTTGCACTGTGCTGTGCGCCCCCTGCATGTCAGTGTAATGGATCGTAGATGTGCGTTTTTTCGCACATCTACGATCCATGCTGAATTAGGCCCATAGTCCTTTTATAATAATATAGGAGTGACTTGGTGACCAAGCACCGTAAGAGTTTACAAGATTGTTGTATGTCCAGTGCTGGCGCTACGATCAGGTCATCCTAGGTTGTTGGCTAGGTGTTATGATTCCAGCACTCTGGTCAGAGGAGATCTTATAGCAAGGACCGGAGCACTGGAACGGAATGCTGGGGAAGGGAGCAGGACAGGAAAATAGCCCCTGGCGCCCTAACTCTGTTGTCTCGCCCGTGTTGTCAGAAATCCCCTGCGAGACTATGGTTTCTTGAGCCCTTGGCAGCCGCGTTTGAAGGGCGGATTATGTCTGCCCAACTTCGATGCCCCCCGGTCTTAATGAGAGACAAAGGGAAACCCGAGACAGGGTGATAACAAGAGGCCCTCTAACTAAACAACCAGGCCAGGGGCTAAGCAAACTCAAAACTATAATATGTGCGGAGAAACCGCCAGGGAAAAGGACAACCAAAATATCCACTTGTCCAATTCTCCTACCCGGCACCGCCGAGTACCAGAGAGGACTTGTGGAAGCGGAACCCTCCGCAAATGCTCCAAACACAAAATATACAAGGTAAAGCGGCTGAGCCGCAAGACACGGCAGAGCCGCAACTCACGAACACCACTGGATATAAAACGGTGATCAGTCAGGACTCCAGGGAACCAAACGACCTCTTGGGATGAGATGACAACTCCCGAATACCGGACTTCTGAGGACTGGAATGACCGGATACAGCAGGACTGGAAACAGACTCTCAGCAAACAAAGGCAGCATGCAGGAAGCTATTACCGGCGTCTGTGAGAAGCCCTGGGAGTGTATTTAACAAGGAGTCCTCCAATCAGCTGCTAAAGGCTGATTAGAATAAATGCCGTGCAGCTGCCTTGCTGCACGGCCAGAGAGCAGGTGAATATCTTAATTCCCTAAAGCCTAGCAACGGGGAACGCGGTCCGCCAGTGGCGTCCCCGTTGCTAGGGTCCGTGCGGCTCAGCGCGCCCGGCGTCTAGCGTTGCTAGGGAGCCGGCGGCTGTACGCGCACGGCGTCTCTAGTTGCTAGGCGCCGGGCCGCGCAGACAAGCGGACCCCGGCGCCTAACAGTACCCCCCCTTGAGGAGGGTTCAAGGAACCCCTAAAGCCAGGTTTCTGAGGAAATTCCCGAAAAAATGCCCTCTTGAGCCTCGGGGCATGAAGATCCTTATCCAGGACCCAAGACCTTTCCTCCGGACCATAGCCTTTCCAGTGAACTAGAAAATACAGCCGACCCCGGGACAATTTGGAATCGAGAACCTTCTCTACCAAGAACTCCTGTTGTCCCTGTACATCCACTGGAGATCTACCCTGAGAGATCTTCCGAGGAAATCTACTGGAAGAAACGTATTGTTTCAACAGGGAACAATGAAACGTATTTCCAATCCTGAGAGATCTTGGTAAACGTAACCGAAAGGCAACTGGGTTGACTCTTTTAATAATAAGAAATGGCCCAATAAATTTGGGTCCCAGTCTAGCCGAGGATTGTCGAAGCCTGATGTTGCGAGTCGACAACCACACCCTATCTCCCACCTTAAAAGTGCAAGGACGTCGGAGCCTGTCAGAAAATTTCTTCTCTCGAAAGGTCGCTTTTCTGAGAGCAAGGTGCACCTTTTTCCAAATGGCTCTGAGATGGGAGGTTAAGGTTAGCGAGGAGACTGAGGAATGATGAAAAAAAGAATTAGCTCTGGGGTGAAAACCAAAAACTGAAAAGAATGGAGACTCTTTAGTGGAGGAATGACAAGAATTATTGTAAGCAAATTCAGCCAACGGAAGAAACTCGGACCAATCATTCTGGAGTTTGGCTGAATACAAGCGCAAATATTGTTTCAATGATTGGTTAACTCGTTCGGTTTGCCCGTTGGATTGTGGGTGGTAACCGGATGTTAACGACAATTTCATCTTCAATGAGGCACAAAAACATTTCCAGAATTGTGCGATGAATTGTGGACCCCGATCAGAAACAATATCAGTAGGCAACCCATGAAGCCTGAATACATGGCGGAGAAACAAAACTGCCAACCCTTGGGCAGAAGGCAATCGGGGAAGAGCAATAAAATGAGCCATTTTACTAAAACGGTCCACTACCACCCATATGACTCGGAATCCGGCTGAAAGGGGAAGGTCAACCACAAAATCCATGGAAATATGAGACCACGGCCTGAGAGGAACATTTAAGGGCATAAGTTGCCCGATGGGCAAGGAACGGGGAACCTTATGCTGTGCACAAACCTGACATGAATAAACAAATTCCTTGACGTCTTTAGAAAGACCAGGCCACCATACTGAGCGAGAGACTAACTCCAATGTCTTAGAGACTCCTGGATGCCCTGAAACTTTGTTATCATGGAATTCCGTTAAAACAGTAGCTCTCAAAAACTCAGGGACGTAAAGACGACCAGCAGGAGTAATTCTAGGAGCTTGGTGTTGAAGCTGTTTTAACTGGGTAAATAAATCTTGTGTGAGGCCCGCCCAGATGACCGAAGATGGAAGTATGGGGGTAACAGGATTGTTATTGTGAACCGGAAGAAAGCTACGTGACAGGGCATCAGCCTTAGTATTCTTGGAACCAGGCCTGAAAGTGATTATAAATTTGAAACGCGTAAAAAATAATGCCCAACGTGCCTGCCGGGCATTAAGCCGCTTAGCCGATTCAATGTATTGCAGGTTCTTATGGTCAGTCAATACCGAAATAGTATGTTTTGCTCCCTCCAGCCAATGCCTCCACTCCTCGAAAGCCCACTTTACCGCCAGTAACTCCCGATTACCAACGTCATAGTTGGATTCAGCGGAGGAGAATTTCCTGGACATAAAGGCACAAGGATGTAACTTCAGAGACTCCGGATCCTTTTGAGAAAGGATAGCCCCCACTCCAACCTCCGAGGCATCAACCTCCACCACAAAGGGCAATTCCGGATTAGGATGTCTGAGGACTGGAGCCGAGACAAAGGCTTGTTTCATGGCCCGGAAGGACAACTCAGCTTCACGCGACCAGTTGGTAGGATCCGCTCCTTTCTTTGTCAGAGCTACAATGGGAGCAACCAGGTCAGAAAAAGAATGAATGAACCTCCTATAATAATTCACAAACCCTAAAAAGCGCTTAATTGCTTTTAAATTGGTGGGTTGCGCCCAACTAAGGATGGCCTGGAGTTTCTTTGGTTCCATGGAAAATCCCTGAGGGGAAATTATGTACCCTAAAAAAGATACTTCCGTGACATGAAACTCACACTTCTTCAGCTTGGCATATAAATGATTCTCACGTAACTTTTGAAGAACCAGACGCACCTGGGTAACATGTTCTTCCATTGATTCAGAAAAAATCAGGATGTCGTCTAAGTAAACGACCACGAATTTCCCTAGGAAGTCACGGAGCACATCATTAATGAGGTCTTGAAAAACTGCCGGAGCATTGGACAGGCCGAACGGCATCACCAGGTATTCGTAGTGACCCGACTGAGTACTGAAGGCCGTTTTCCACTCATCTCCAGATTTAATTCGGATGAGGTTGTACGCTCCTCTAAGGTCAATTTTAGAAAAAATCACAGCAGAACGTAACTGATCAAAGAGTACAGAAATCAACGGCAAAGGATAGGTGTTTTTAACTGAGATCTTATTCAGGGCTCTAAAATCAATGCAAGGTCTAAGCGAGCCATCCTTTTTCTCCACAAAGAAGAAGCCTGCACTTAAAGGAGATTTTGATGGTCTAATAAATCCTTTCTCAAGGCTCTCCTTTACATAATCATTCATAGCCGCAGTTTCTGGCCCGGATAATGCATATAATCTTCCCTTTGGCAATGCGGCACCAGGAATTAACTCAATAGCACAATCATAAGGCCGATGGGGAGGCAGAATGTCCGCATTGCCTTTGGAGAAAACATCAGCAAACTCCTGGTATTCCACCGGAATGAGTTCTGGAATGATAGCTGCTACTCTGACTGGAAACGTGATACATTCTTTATCACAAAAAGTACCCCATTGTGAAATCTCCCCCGACCGCCAATCAATGGTGGGATTATGAAAGGCCAGCCAAGGGTGACCCAGAACAACTGGAACTGCTGGGCAATGTGTAAGAAAGAACTCGATTTTCTCGGAATGTAGAGCTCCTACTGTAAGTAGTACAGGGGGTGTACGGAGAGAAATAATCCCATTAGACAGCGGACTCCCATCTAAGCCATGCATGGTGACACACCTACCCAAAGGTAACTGAGGAATGCCTAAGGCCTTAGCCCAAGTTAAATCCATAAAGTTTCCTGCAGCTCCACTGTCAACAAAAGCCGACACCGAAGAACTGAGGCTGCCAATGGAAACTTTAACTGGGACTAAAAGGGAGTTATTCGAGGAGATAAGCTGCAGACCTAGTTGAACCCCCTCACAATTCACCTGGTCAAAGCGTTTCCCGACTTGTTCGGACAATTACGAGCGAAATGTCCCTTACTCCCACAGTACAGACAAAGACCAGAATTTTGCCTTCTGGCTCTTTCTTCAGGAGACAGCCAGGAGAGACCCATCTGCATGGGCTCCTCTACGTCTTCAGGAATGGAATATACACACGGACTTGACCTTACAGGTGCTCCTTTTTCAGCCCTCCGCTCTCTGAGACGACGATCAATCTTAATAGAAAGCTCCATGAGTTTATCGAGAGTCTCAGGAGCGGGGTACTGAAGGAGACTGTCTTTTATAGACTCTGATAAGCTGAGGCGAAACTGACTGCGCAGGGCTGGGTCATTCCAGCCACAGTCGTTCGACCAACGGCGAAACTCCGTACAATAAACCTCCGCAGGATTTCTACCCTGTCTGAGAGCGCGCAACTGACTTTCAGCGGATGCCTCTCTATCAGGGTCATCATACAAGAGCCCTAAAGACTCAAAAAAAGCGTCAACTGACAACAATGCCGGATCCTCTGCTCTTAAACCAAATGCCCAGGTCTGAGGATCCCCCTGGAGCAAAGAAATAATAATCCCGACCCGCTGAGATTCAGTACCCGAGGAAGTCGGTCTTAAACGAAAATAACGTTTACAGGATTCTTTAAAATTAAAAAACTCTCTTCTATCACCAGAAAAACGGTCAGGCAAATGCATCTTTGGTTCAGGGACTACCCTTGGGGAAGCTCGCAAAAGATCTTCCTGCGACTTCACCCGAAGAGAAAGATCCTGAACCATCTGAGTAAGTTCTTGAATCTGGCTGACTAAGAGCTGACCAGGATTTGGCCCTAAACCTGTTGGATTCATGAGGCCGATAAACTCTCACAAAACTGAATGAGAAAAAATTAAACCCCGTTTAATTTTAAGTTTTGGTATGGCCGGTAATAATGTTATGATTCCAGCACTCTGGTCAGAGGAGATCTTATAGCAAGGACCGGAGCACTGGAACGGAATGCTGGGGAAGGGAGCAGGACAGGAAAATAGCCCCTGGCGCCCTAACTCTGTTGTCTCGCCCGTGTTGTCAGAAATCCCCTGCAAGACTATGGTTTCTTGAGCCCTTGGCAGCCGCGTTTGAAGGGCGGATTATGTCTGCCCAACTTCGATGCCCCCCGGTCTTAATGAGAGACAAAGGGAAACCCGAGACAGGGTGATAACAAGAGGCCATCTAACTAAACAACCAGGCCAGGGGCTAAGCAAACTCAAAACTATAATATGTGCGGAGAAACCGCCAGGGAAAATGACAACAAAAATATCCACTTGTCCAATTCTCCTACCCGGCACCGCCGAGTACCAGAGAGGACTTGTGGAAGCGGAACCCTCCGCAAATGCTCCAAACACAAAATATACAAGGTAAAGCGGCTGAGCCGCAAGACACGGCAGAGCCGCAACTCACGAACACCACTGGATATAAAACGGTGATCAGTCAGGACTCCAGGGAACCAAACGACCTCTTGGGATGAGATGACAACTCCCGAATACCGGACTTCTGAGGACTGGAATGACCGGATACAGCAGGACTGGAAACAGACTCTCAGCAAACAAAGGCAGCATGCAGGAAGCTATTACCGGCGTCTGTGAGAAGCCCTGGGAGTGTATTTAACAAGGAGTCCTCCAATCAGCTGCTAAAGGCTGATTAGAATAAATGCCGTGCAGCTGCCTTGCTGCACGGCCAGAGAGCAGGTGAATATCTTAATTCCCTAAAGCCTAGCAACGGGGAACGCGGTCCGCCAGTGGCGTCCCCGTTGCTAGGGTCCGTGCGGCTCAGCGCGCCCGGCGTCTAGCGTTGCTAGGGAGCCGGCGGCTGTACGCGCACGGCGTCTCTAGTTGCTAGGTGCCGGGCCGCGCAGACAAGCGGACCCCGGCGCCTAACACTAGGATACTAATGGTTAGAGGGCATCTAATCCAGTGCCATAACAAAGCTTTCCATCTTCCAAAGGACGCTCCAAGTGGCAGTGCCACAGTGATACCTGGCTGCAAGGTGCTGTTCCAGGTACCTTGTTAGCCAGATCCAAGGTCTGTTGGGCAGCAACCACAGAACCTTGTGCTTTGTGCAGTGGCACCAGTCACACCCCACTAGTTACAGCCCTGATCCAAACCACTGATTGAGTGGATTACAGTATGTTGGTGGAACAGGAGTCTCCAATGGCCTCTCCGAGATGTTGCTTCATTTCTTTACCAAGATGGCCACCACTACTATTACTGCATGAGCAGCTCCATCTTGTTACTGTGCGTGAGTAACATAGTGGGAGATGAACATTTCCCTCTTTGCTACAGAGACCTGCGACCTTTTACCCTGCGATATCGCTATTCCAGTACCCGTATCCAGGAGACAGTCACCAAGCAGAGCCAGCGCAACCTACTCAGCAATTCCCTCCGGCTCCCTCTCTTCTCTCTCCTCCCCTACCAGCGGTGCCGGAAGCTTGAAGTGCGCTGCTTCCACGGAGAAAATCTTTGCTGCTGCACTGATAGGACCTGCCTCCCCCCTCCCCGTGATGTCCTATTGCTTCACCCACACCATGTAAGTACAAGCAGCATCCACTTGGCAGAGCTACCAGCTCCCTGACTCTGCCCCCCTCTCCTGCTGCATCGCCCTGGGCTGGCCTATCTTCAGGGACCCTCAGAATGGCTAAGTACTGCTGGACATGGAGTGCATTGCTGGTTACCACCCTGTACTCACTGTAGTGTACTCATTGCTCTGCAGCCAGGTCTCTGAGGAAGAGAGCTCTGTACCTGAAAGTCAGCGACAAGTATGATGTAAGTTGGGGTCTGTGGTATCTTAGCATAGGGGGGCTGTGTACCCTACTAGGTGCCTCTATTGCTGTGCTTCTGTCTGCACAGCTGGCTAAGTCTTGTTCCCTCATGTCTAAGGTGACTAACAAGTGAGTTGGACACCTGCACACAAGTTCTTGTATCGTACTGATCACCTACTGCAGGACATGTGTATAATAATGCACTGCAAAATGCAGTGACCGCCACTGCGTATCCTGTCCCAGGTGACCGCTGGGTGAGGCAGGGGCAGATGGATGCAGTGAGAGCTGCACAATGGGAAGCGGCAAAGCATAGTGTAGCTGAGGGTTTATCTGTATGGCTTAGTGTTGGGCACGGTATACCCCATCCCCCTGCTGTGGCGTCCTGTATGTGCGGTGTTATACTCTGTTACTGCAGCTCAGCGACATGCTCATGGACAGCAGACAGGAAATACTGTAGTGCTATTAGCTGCTGCTATACATCCTGCGTATTACAGGGGTTCAGTATAAGTGACCATCGGACGGGATACTAGCGATCACGATACCGATGCCGGCATCCCGATGTTTAAAATCCCGACAGGGGGAGGTAAGTATCCTAACCCCTCTCCCCTAACCCCTAACCCTCCCTTCCCGCAGCCTAACCCTAACCTCTCCTTAGTGCCTAACCCTAATCCCTCCCCCCCTCCCAGTGGTGCCTAGCCCCCCCTACCCACACCGTAACCTGAATAAGGCACACAACTATGTGGTACAATATGAATCATGGGCACTACGTATGGTGTAATTTGAATAAGATTGTGTTACTGTGTGGCGTAATTTGAATTGGGGTACTATTGTGTGGCCATGCCCCTTTCTGGTGAGATCACACCCCTTTTTGCGGTGTGCGCCTATCCCATTATTACATATGGGAGGGTGCAAATTTATCTTTTGCAGGAGGGCGCCGAACCCCCTAGCACTGGCTCTGGTTACTAGCTGGTAATCTGTCTGAACCCCGCTCCGGCATACGCTCCGATTCATGCCCATCAACCAGTGTAACAGTGACTAAGGCTGTACCCTCAGTTGTTCAATGAACCACACTGCCTGGTTAAACTTAAGTGGACATGTACATAGGTTAAGGGGCGGATCCAGGAGAAAATGAAAGGGGGGGCACTATAATAGGGTAACGGTAATAGTTATATTTACATGCACCTAAGGCACGTGTGCTCCCAGATAAGGGGTGTGGTATCACAGGGGGCATGGCCTCACAGAATACGCCATCAGGTAATGATTGGTTGTAGGAGTGCATCCTGGTTTATTGCCAATTTCTTTTTCATCCACTAGGGGGTCACTGGAGTACTCTTGGGATATGGACGGTTTCGGAGGAACAAGGCACTGAATAAATTAAAATTTGGAACTACTCCTCCCCTCCATATCCCAGAGTACCTCAGTGTTTTTTTGGTGCTCACAGTAGCAAGGCTTGTGTGGAGCTGATCCACACTTATTGGATTTATTTTTTTATTTTTTCGACTGTTCCACATCCCTTCCCCCCTTCCAATAGGCGTGGGTCCGGGATAGTGGAAGCTGCTACAAGCAGCTGTGGTGTGTCGGGCCTTTCTGAAAGAGCTCACTCACAACCACGTGCAGGACTACCTGCAGGAAAGGCTGGACGGAGCTTACAGAAGAAGCCCCGTCATAGCCCTCACCACAGGGTCCAGGTATGTTGGGACGGGGCGGTCAGCTCACGCTGCCGCCCCTCTGTGTGGGGACACTGTGTGTGTGTGTGTGTGTGAGAGCCGCCCGCCGCCGCTTCCAGCCGCCCGCCGCCGCTTCCAGCGCCCGCCGCCGCTACCTGATTACCGCTGCCTCCCGCCGCTCACTGAGCCGCGCCGGCCACGTTCTTCATGCATAGGCCGCTCCACGGCTCTATGCAGCGCGCTCCCTGGCTCCCGCTGACGCTTCCCAGCTCCCTCTTCAGCATATGTAAGCCCGGCTCCGTGTAATAGAGAGCGGTACATGGAGCACGGGGGGGGGGGGGGAAGCACACAGCGGGAGGAGAAGTGTGTCTTAGCAGCAGCTGTGCTGCATATGTTATTAGAATAGGCTATTAAGCCCTTTGTTAACAGGTTTCACTTATAGGTGCAGATGGGAGTGTAGGTCTTACACTAAAGGTTTAAATACAGCATATGTATGTTTTTATTTAAATCTGCTTGGATAAGTTATAAGTCTGCACTTTGTGTTATACTGTAAGCATGAGGGACATATTTAACCATGCTTCCTGTTTTTTCCTGTTGTGTTTCCAGAATTTCAACCCAGAAAGCAGGGTTGTAGGGGGATTTTGGGATCAGATTTCATATTGCTGGCGTGCACTGCACTTGGCCATATATATATTTATAGAGACACCTTAGTGCTATTTACTGAGTCGCGCAAGTTGTCTGTCTTTGTATTTTGTATTGTCTGTCGGCATAATGAGTAAGACACCAGCAAAAACTAAAAAGCAGTTTCACTGCAAGGTCTGTAACAGTGTGTTACCGGATGGATCTACCACATGTACAGTATATTTGGTGAATTCTGCTACAAATACAATTTCCGCTCCGGGTTCAAAGCCAATTTCAACCCCGGACCCTCCATGGGCTATGCTAGCAGATGTCCTGGCTGGATTGCAATCAGAATTGGCCGCCACTCGGCAAGAGCGAGAGGCGGCAAGATCGGAGTCTAGGCTGAGACCACTAGAACTACCAGAGGGGTCTCAGCCTTACCAAAAGTCCAAATCCTCTTTAGGTAGAAGGGATAAGTTTCATTTGTCTTATAATTTACCGGTTTCTGCTATGTTGCTTTCTGACGATTCTATGCCAGACCTCACTGCGCAAGATGAGAGTGAGGAGGGCGAAGTAGACCAGCAGTCAGATGGTGACGATTTTGGCAGCCCGGGCATTGATAATCTCATCAGAGCGGTGCGTCAGTCTCTGAAATTTACAGAAACTGAGAAGCCTCTGACAAATGATGAGGTCGTCTTTACTAAACGACAGAGAACTCCAATGTGTTTTCCTGTTTCGGAATCTCTTAATAAGATGTTACTAGAAACACAAAAGAATCTGGATAAACGGTTTGCTATACCTCACAGATTTAAGTCTAGTTACCCGTTTCCAGAGTCTGTAACAGCTACATGGGAGAATCCGCCATTGGTAGATTCGTCTGTGTCTAAACTTACAAAGAAATTAACCATACCAGTACTAGAGATGAGCGGGTTCGATTCCTCGGAATCCGAACCCGCCCGAACTTCAGTTTTTTTTACACGGGTCCGAGCGACTCGGATCTTCCCGCCTTGCTCGGTTAACCCGAGCGCGCCCGAACGTCATCATCACGCTGTCGGATTCTCGCGAGGCTCGGATTCTATCGCGAGACTCGGATTCTATATAAGGAGCCGCGCGTCGCCGCCATTTTCACACGTGCATTGAGATTCATAGGGAGAGGACGTGGCTGGCGTCCTCTCCGTTTATAGAGATTCGAGAAGAGAGTGAGACAGAGAGAGACACAGTAGTAATTTTGGGGAGCATTAGGAGGAGTACTACTACTACTAGTACTTGCTGAAGTGATAGAGATAGTGTGACTGTATTATCTGACTTGTGGGGGAGACACTGACAGTGGGGAGCAGTTAGAGTCTGAGAGCAGGACTCAGGACTCAGGAGTACATATAACGTACAGTGCACACTTTTGCTGCCAGAGTGCCACACTGCCATTGTTTGTGACCACACTGACCACCAGTATAATATATATTGTGATTGTCTGCTTAGGACTCAGGAGTACTACTTGCAAGTTGCTGATAGTGTGATCAGTGACCTGACCACCAGTTTAATAATCACCACCAGTTTATGAGTTTAATATATATATATATATAATTGTATATAATATATATATAATATTGTATACCACCTAGCACCTACCCGTGTTTTTTTTTTTTTTTCTTTCTTCTTTATACATACTACTATAGTAGCTTACTGTAGCAGTCTGCGGTGCTGCTGAGCTGACAGTGTCCAGCAGGTCCGTCATCAGTCATTACATAATAAATATATATACCTGTCCGGCTCCAGTACTAGTGATATTATATAATTATATATATATATATATTGATTTCATCTCATTATCATCCAGTCTATATTATCAGCAGACACAGTACGTTAGTCCACGGCTGTAGCTACCTCTGTGTCGGCACTCGGCAGTCCATCCATAATTGTATACCACCTACCCGTGGTTTTTTTTTTTCTTTCTTCTTTATACATACTACTATAGTAGCTTACTGTAGCAGTCTGCGGTGCTGCTGAGCTGACAGTGTCCAGCAGGTCCGTAATCAGTCATTACATAATAAATATATATACCTGTCCGGCTGCAGTACTAGTGATATTATATATACATATATATTGATTTCATCTCATTATCATCCAGTCTATATTATCAGCAGACACAGTACGTTAGTCCACGGCTGTAGCTACCTCTGTGTCGGCATTCCGCAGTCCATCCATAATTGTATACCACCTACCCGTGGTTTTTTTTTTTCTTTCTTCTTTATACATACTACTATAGTAGCTTACTGTAGCAGTCTGCGGTGCTGCTGAGCTGACAGTGTCCAGCAGGTCCGTCATCAGTCATTACATAATAAATATATATACCTGTCCGGCTGCAGTACTAGTGATATTATATATACATATATATTGATTTCATCTCATTATCATCCAGTCTATATTATCAGCAGACACAGTACGGTAGTCCACGGCTGTAGCTACCTCTGTGTCGGCACTCGGCAGTCCATCCATAATTGTATACCACCTACCCGTGGTTTTTTTTTTTCTTTCTTCTTTATACATACTACTATAGTAGCTTACTGTAGCAGTCTGCGGTGCTGCTGAGCTGACAGTGTCCAGCAGGTCCGTCATCAGTCATTACATAATAAATATATATACCTGTCCGGCTGCAGTACTAGTGATATTATATATACATATATATTGATTTCATCTCATTATCATCCAGTCTATATTATCAGCAGACACAGTACGTTAGTCCACGGCTGTAGCTACCTCTGTGTCGGCACTCGGCAGTCCATCCATAATTGTATACCACCTACCCGTGGTTTTTTTTTTCTTTCTTCTTTATACATACTACTATAGTAGCTTACTGTAGCAGTCTGCGGTGCTGCTGAGCTGACAGTGTCCAGCAGGTCCGTCATCAGTCATTACATAATAAATATATATACCTGTCTGGCTGCAGTACTAGTGATATTATATATACATATATATTGATTTCATCTCATTATCATCCAGTCTATATTATCAGCAGACACAGTACGGTAGTCCACGGCTGTAGCTACCTCTGTGTCGGCACTCGGCAGTCCATCCATAAGTATACTAGTATCCATCCATCTCCATTGTTTACCTGAGGTGCCTTTTAGTTGTGCCTATTAAAATATGGAGAACAAAAATGTTGAGGTTCCAAAATTAGGGAAAGATCAAGATCCACTTCCACCTCGTGCTGAAGCTGCTGCCACTAGGCATGGCCGAGACGATGAAATGCCAGCAACGTCGTCTGCCAAGGCCGATGCCCAATGTCATAGTACAGAGCATGTAAAATCCAAAACACCAAATATCAGTAAAAAAAGGACTCCAAAACCTAAAATAAAATTGTCGGAGGAGAAGCGTAAACTTGCCAATATGCCATTTACCACACGGAGTGGCAAGGAACGGCTGAGGCCCTGGCCTATGTTCATGGCTAGTGGTTCAGCTTCACATGAGGATGGAAGCACTCAGCCTCTCGCTAGAAAAATGAAAAGACTCAAGATGGCAAAAGCAGTAGCACCGCAAAGAACTGTGCGTTCTTCGAAATCCCAAATCCACAAGGAGAGTCCGACTCCAATTGTGTCGGTTGCGATGCCTAACCTTCCCAACACTGGACGTGAAGAGCATGCGCCTTCCACCATTTGCACGCCCCCTGCAAGTGCTGGAAGGAGCACCCGCAGTCCAGTTCCTGATAGTCAGATTGAAGATGTCAGTGTTGAAGTACACCAGGATGAGGAGGATATGGGTGTTGCTGGCGCTGGGGAGGAAATTGACCAGGAGGATTCTGATGGTGAGGTGGTTTGTTTAAGTCAGGCAACCGGGGAGACACCTGTTGTCCGTGGGAGGAATATGGCCATTGACATGCCTGGTGAAAATACCAAAAAAATCAGCTCTTCGGTGTGGAAGTATTTCAACAGAAATGCGGACAACAGGTGTCAAGCCGTGTGTTGCTTTTGTCAAGCTGTAATAAGTAGGGGTAAGGACGTTAACCACCTCGGAACATCCTCCCTTATACGTCACCTGCAGCGCATTCATAATAAGTCAGTGACAAGTTCAAAAACTTTGGGTGACAGCGGAAGCAGTCCACTGACCAGTAAATCCCTTCCTCTTGTAACCAAGCTCACGCAAACCACCCCACCAACTCCCTCAGTGTCAATTTCCTCCTTACCCAGGAATGCCAATAGTCCTGCAGGCCATGTCACTGGCAATTCTGACGAGTCCTCTCCTGCCTGGGATTCCTCCGATGCATCCTTGAGTGTAATGCCTACTGCTGCTGGCGCTGCTGCTGTTGTTGCTGCTGGGAGTCGATCGTCATCCCAGAGGGGAAGTCGTAAGCCCACTTGTACTACTTCCAGTAAGCAATTGACTGTCCAACAGTCCTTTGCGAGGAAGATGAAATATCACAGCAGTCATCCTGCTGCAAAGCGGATAACTGAGGCCTTGACAACTATGTTGGTGTTAGACGTGCGTCCGGTATCCGCCGTTAGTTCACAGGGAACTAAACAATTTCTTGAGGTAGTGTGCCCCCGTTACCAAATACCATCTAGGTTCCACTTCTCTAGGCAGGCGATACCGAGAATGTACACGGACGTCAGAAAAAGACTCACCAGTGTCCTAAAAAATGCAGTTGTACCCAATGTCCACTTAACCACGGACATGTGGACAAGTGGAGCAGGGCAGGGTCAGGACTATATGACTGTGACAGCCCACTGGGTAGATGTATGGACTCCCGCCGCAAGAACAGCAGCGGCGGCACCAGTAGCAGCATCTCGCAAACGCCAACTCTTTCCTAGGCAGGCTACGCTTTGTATCACCGCTTTCCAGAATACGCACACAGCTGAAAACCTCTTACGGCAACTGAGGAAGATCATCGCGGAATGGCTTACCCCAATTGGACTCTCCTGTGGATTTGTGGCATCGGACAACGCCAGCAATATTGTGTGTGCATTAAATCTGGGCAAATTCCAGCACGTCCCATGTTTTGCACATACCTTGAATTTGGTGGTGCAGAATTTTTTAAAAAACGACAGGGGTGTGCAAGAGATGCTGTCGGTGGCCAGAAGAATTGCGGGACACTTTCGGCGTACAGGCACCACGTACAGAAGACTGGAGCACCACCAAAAACAACTGAACCTGCCCTGCCATCATCTGAAGCAAGAAGTGGTAACGAGGTGGAATTCAATCCTCTATATGCTTCAGAGGTTGGAGGAGCAGCAAAAGGCCATTCAAGTCTATACAATTGAGCACGATATAGGAGGTGGAATGCACCTGTCTCAAGCGCAGTGGAGAATGATTTCAACATTGTGCAAGGTTCTGATGCCCTTTGAACTTGCCACACGTGAAGTCAGTTCAGACACTGCCAGCCTGAGTCAGGTCATTCCCCTCATCAGGCTTTTGCAGAAGAAGCTGGAGACATTGAAGGAGGAGCTAACACGGAGCGATTCCGCTAGGCATGTGGGACTTGTGGATGGAGCCCTTAATTCGCTTAACAAGAATTCACGGGTGGTCAATCTGTTGAAATCAGAGCACTGCATTTTGGCCACCATGCTCGATCCTAGATTTAAAGCCTACCTTGGATCTCTCTTTCCGGCAGACACAAGTCTGCTGGGGTTCAAAGACCTGCTGGTGAGAAAATTGTCAAGTCAAGCGGAACGCGACCTGTCAACATCTCCTCCTTCACATTCTCCCGCAACTGGGGGTGCGAGGAAAAGGCTCAGAATTCCGAGCCCACCCGCTGGCGGTGATGCAGGGCAGTCTGGAGCGACTGCTGATGCTGACATCTGGTCCGGACTGAAGGACCTGACAACGATTACGGACATGTCGTCTACTGTCACTGCATATGATTCTCTCACCATTGAAAGAATGGTGGAGGATTATATGAGTGACCGCATCCAAGTAGGCACGTCACACAGTCCGTACTTATACTGGCAGGAAAAAGAGGAAATTTGGAGGCCCTTGCACAAACTGGCTTTATTCTACCTAAGTTGCCCTCCCACAAGTGTGTACTCCGAAAGAGTGTTTAGTGCCGCCGCTCACCTTGTCAGCAATCGGCGTACGAGGTTACATCCAGAAAATGTGGAGAAGATGATGTTCATTAAAATGAATTATGGCCCTCATTCCGAGTTGTTCGCTCGGTATTTTTCATCGCATCGCAGTGAGAATTCTCTTAGTGCGCATGCGTAATGTTCGCACTGCGCATGCGTCAAGTAACTTTACTAAGAAGAAAGTAATTTTACTCACGGCTTTTTCGTCGCTCCGGAGAACGCATTGTGATTGACAGGAAATGGGTGTTACTGGGCGGATGTACGGCGTTTTAGGGGCGTGTGGCAGGAAACGCTACCGTTTCCGGAAAAAACGCAGGCGTGTCTGGAGAAACGGTGGGAGTGCTTGGGCGAACGCTGGGTGTGTTTATGACGTCAGCCGGGACCGAAAAGCACTGAATTGATCGCACAGGCAGAGTAAGTCTGGAGTTACTCAGAAACTGCTAACTCGGTTTTGATCGCAATATTGCGAATACATCGGTCGCACATTTAAGATGTTTAGATTCACTCCCAGTAGGCGGCGGCTTAGCGTGTGTAACTCTGCTATAATCGCCTTGCGAGCGAACAACTCGGAATGAGGGCCTATAATCAATTCCTCCGTGGAGACATTGACCAGCAGCAATTGCCTCCACAAAGTACACAGGGAGCTGAGATGGTGGATTCCAGTGGGGACGAATTGATAATCTGTGAGGAGGGGGATGTACACGGTGATATATCGGAGGATGATGATGAGGTGGACATCTTGCCTCTGTAGAGCCAGTTTGTGCAAGGAGAGATTAATTGCTTCTTTTTTGGTGGGGGTCCAAACCAACCCGTCATTTCAGTCACAGTCGTGTGGCAGACCCTGTCACTGAAATGATGTGTTGGTTAAAGTGTGCATGTCCTGTTTATACAACATAAGGGTGGGTGGGAGGGCCCAAGGACAATTCCATCTTGCACCTCTTTTTTCTTTAATTTTTCTTTGCGTCATGTGCTGTTTGGGGAGTATTTTTTGGAAGGGCCATCCTGCGTGACACTGCAGTGCCACTCCTAGATGGGCCCGGTGTTTGTGTCGGCCACTAGGGTCGCTTATCTTACTCACACAGCTACCTCATTGCGCCTCTTTTTTTCTTTGCGTCATGTGCTGTTTGGGGAGGGTTTTTTGGAAGGGACATCCTGCGTGACACTGCAGTGCCACTCCTAGATGGGCCCGGTGTTTGTGTCGGCCACTAGGGTCGCTTATCTTACTCACACAGCTACCTCATTGCGCCTCTTTTTTTCTTTGCGTCATGTGCTGTTTGGGGAGGGTTTTTTGGAAGGGACATCCTGCGTGACACTGCAGTGCCACTCCTAGATGGGCCCGGTGTTTGTGTCGGCCACTAGGGTCGCTTATCTTACTCACACAGCTACCTCATTGCGCCTCTTTTTTTCTTTGCGTCATGTGCTGTTTGGGGAGGGTTTTTTGGAAGGGCCATCCTGCGTGACACTGCAGTGCCACTCCTAGATGGGCCAGGTGTTTGTGTCGGCCACTAGGGTCGCTTATCTTACTCACACAGCTACCTCATTGCGCCTCTTTTTTTCTTTGCGTCATGTGCTGTTTGGGGAGTGTTTTTTGGAAGGGCCATCCTGCGTGACACTGCAGTGACACTCCTAGATGGGCCAGGTGTTTGTGTCGGCCACTAGGGTCGCTTAGCTTAGTCATCCAGCGACCTCGGTGCAAATTTTAGGACTAAAAATAATATTGTGAGGTGTGAGGTATTCAGAATAGACTGAAAATTAGTGGAAATTATGGTTATTGAGGTTAATAATACTATGGGATCAAAATGACCCCCAAATTCTATGATTTAAGCTGTTTTTTAGTGTTTTTTGAAAAAAACACCCGAATCCAAAACACACCCGAATCCGACAAAAAAAATTCGGTGAGGTTTTTGCCAAAACGCGGTCGAACCCAAAACACGGCCGCGGAACCGAACCCAAAACCAAAACACAAAACCCGAAAAATTTCAAGTGCACATCTCTAACCAGTACCAACTGCTACTACGCTTAAGGACCCTTCGGACCGTAAAATAGAAGCTATGCTAAAGTCCATGTAAATAGCAGCAGGGGTGTTGCTTAGACCTGGGTTGGGTGGCATTTGGGTAACTAAGGCACTAATGGTATGGATAACAGAACTCAAGTCTGCCTTAAGTGATGATCACCTTATACTTCTCGCTGATCAAATCTGGGAAGCTGCTGAATATCTATGTACAGCTTCTACTGACGTCTGTCAGCTCACTTCTCGCCTTTCATCATCGCTAGTTACAGCACGACAAGCGCTCTGGCTGCGTTCTTGGCAAGCGGAGGCGGAGGTCAAAAGAGGTATAGAAGCGTTACCTTACGGTGGCGAGAAGTTGTTTGGTCCTGAATTGGACAAATGGATTTCTGAGACCACGGGAGGAAAGTCTGTTTTCTTACCATTGCCTCCAACAGTACCTAGAAGGAGGTATTCTGGACCTGCGTTCAAATCCTTTAGACCCCAGTCCTTTCGCGGGCATGGCAGAGGAATGGCCACACCTGGTAGACGCGGACGGGGACGTGGTTTCCAACAAACTAACACCATTCGTCAGGACTCTAAGGTCACCGGCAAGCCAGTGGCATGACAGGCTCCCAGCCCATCTCGGATCTCCAATTGTGGGAGCACGCCTTCAGACGTTCCAGTTGGCGTGGTTTCAGACGTCCACAGATGGGTGGATCCGCAATTTAGTCTTAAAAGGTTACAAAATAGAGTTCGACTGTCTCCCGCCAATGCGGTTTTTCAAGACAGGTCTGCCTGTGTCAAACAACAGGTAGCGGTTCTGCAGATTTCCATTCAGTCTCTGCTGGATGCAGCAGTTTTGATTCCGGTCCCTGTACACCAACAGGGCCAGGGTTATTATTCCAGTCTGTTTGTGGTACCAAAGCCGGATGGCTCGGTCAGGCCAATATTGAACTTAAAGGGTCTCAATCAGGGAATCTCTGCGGTCAGTAATTGCAGGTCTAGAGCCACAGGAATTCATGATTGCACTGGATCTCAAGGATGCGTACTTACACATTCCGATTTGGCCACCTCATCAGAGGTTCTTGCGGTTTGCAATATGGCAGAACCATTACCAGTTTCAGGCTTTACCGTTTGGCCTCTTGTCAGTGCCTCGGGTATTCACCAAGGTAATGTCTGTGATGATAGCTCATCTCAGATCCCTGGGAGTGATAATAGTTCCGTACTTAGACGATTTGCTCATCAAAGCTCCGTCTCAACAAATCCTCCAACAGGCGTTGCTAACATACAATGTACTGGTTCACCACGGTTGGATTGTCAATTTCAAGAAATCACATCTAATTCCGTCTCAACGACTTCAATTCCTAGGTATGATTCTCGATATGGTAAATCAAAGAATTTACCTACCAGAACAGAAAGTACAGGTCATTCGTCATCTGGTACAATTAGTGCTCAAGCCATGCACAGTCTCAGTTCATTTGTGCATTCGCCTCTTAGGCACAATGGTGGCGGCTTTCGAAGCACTTCAGTTTGGAAGACTTCACTCACGTCCTTTTCAACTGGATGTGCTCGCACAGTGGTCGGGCTCGCATCTGCAGATTCACTGTAGGGTGAGGTTGTCTCCTCGGGCCAGAGTGTCTCTACTCTGGTGGCTCAAAGTACAGAATCTAACTGCAGGGAAACGGTTCGGCGCCTGGAATTGGATAATTCTCACGGCGGACGCGAGTCTCAGAGGTTGGGGAGCTGTAGTTCAAAATGATCAGCTCCAGGGTCTCTGGGCAGGTCACGAAAGATTGCTGTCTATAAATGTCCTGGAACTCCGGGCAATTTACAATGCGCTACGACAAGCAGTGCACATGCTTCGGGCTCAGACTGTTCAGGTGCAGTCAGACAATGCGACGGCGGTCGCATACAACAACAAACAAGGAGGAACGAAAAGCCGCATGGGCCGAGTATCACCAAGTGATATTGTCGGCAGTGTTCATTCCGGGAATGGACAACTGGGAGGCGGATTATCTCAGCCGTCGGGATTTTCATCCAGGAGAATGGGCATTAAATCCAGAGGTGTTTCACATGCTGGTCCAGAGGTGGGGTTACCCTCAAGTGGACCTGATGGCATCTCGCCACAATCACCAAACGCCCCAGTACGTGTCCAGAACGAGAGATCCAAAGGCAGTGGCGGTTGATGCTCTCACAATCACGTGACCGTACAGCCTCGTGTATCTGTTTCCATCATTTCCGCTGCTCCCTCTGTTGCTAAAACGGATCAAAAGAGAGTCTTTCACAGTCATACTAGTGGCGCCTCATTGGCCTCGGAGAGCTTGGTTCTCGGATCTCCGCGGACTACTCGCAGACGATCCTTGGCCGCTCCCACTACGTCCGGACCTGTTACAACAGGGTCCGTTCCTTTACCCCGATTTAGCGCAGCTGCATTTGACGGGGTGGCTGTTGAGACAGCCATCTTAAGAAGAGAGGCCATTCCAGAATCGGTTATACCAACCATGTTACGAGCTAAAAAGCCGGTTACGGCAGCTCATTATTACAGAATTTGACGTGCCTATATAGGTTGGTGTGAAGCTAGGAAGTTTCCAACTTCATCTTTCAAGTTATCCCATCTTTTGTTATTTCTACAGATGGGCTTAGATAGAGGTCTGCGTTTATCCACACTAAAAGTGCAGATATCTGCGTTGTCAATTTACTTTCAAAGAAGATTGGCTCTATTGCCGTCGATACACACTTTTCTGCAAGGTGTCCTCAGAGTACAGCCTCCATTCACTCCACCTACTGCGCCATGGGACTTGAATCTGGTTTTAGATTTCTTACAGTCTTTTTATTTCGAACCCTTACAACAAGTGGATATTAAGTTTCTCACTTGGAAAACAATTTTTCTCCTAGCCTTAGCTTCGGCAAGGCGTGTTTCAGATTTGGGTGCCTTGTCATGCAAGCCACCGTATTTAGTGTTTCATGATGACAGAGCGGAACTTCGGACGAATCTCGCTTTCCTACCAAAAGTAGTGTCCTCTTTTGACATCAATCAACCAATAGTAGTTCCTGTGTTAACAGGAGATTCTGGAACCTTGAATGTGGTACGCGCACTACGCGTTTATGTATCCCGAACGTCTACAGTTCGTAAGACGGATACGTTGTTTGTTCTCTACGATGCTGCCAAGATGGGTTGGCCAGCTTCTAAGCAGACCTTATCCAGATGGATAAAACTGACCATACGTCAGGCTTACCTTCATGCTAGGTTACAGCCACCTACATCAGTAACAGCTCATTCCACACGTTCTGTGGGAACGTCATGGGCAGCTGGTCGTGGAGCTTCTACGACACAGCTTTGCCGTGCGGCTACATGGTCTTCAGTGCACACGTTTGTGCGCTTTTACAAGTTTGATACTTTTGCGGCATCAGCATCTAGCTTTGGCCGCCTAGTGTTACAGGTGCCAAACAGCTCTCCCGCCCACGGGGGAAACTTTGGTACGTCCCAAGAGTACTCCAGTGACCCCTAGTGGATGAAAAAGAAAATAGGATTTTGGTACTTACCAGGTAAATCCTTTTCTTTGAATCCATAGGGGGCACTGGACGCCCACCCAGAGCAGTTTTACCTGGTTTGTGGTAAGTTCAGAGAATCTTATGGTAACACACTCTCACCGACTGGTTCAAATTATTAAGTTCTATCGGTTATGGTGTCAACTGTTAGTTGTCAGTAACGTTATGTGTCAACTTTATTGTTGTCCGTTTTGTTATATGTAATTCTCCATTGTCAACCTCTCTATAGCTCCTGTTCGGCTCAGTAAAAAAACACTGAGGTACTCTATGATATGGAGGGGAGGAGTAGTTCCAAATTTTAATTTATTCAGTGCCTTGTTCCTAGGAACCGTCCATATCCCAAGAGTACTCCAGTGCCCCCTATGGATTCAAAGAAAAGGATTTACCTGGTAAGTACCAAAATCCTATTTTTTCACCCTGATGAAAAGGCTGATTGGGCCTTGAAATGTTGGTCACCTGTTCCATTAGTTATGGGAGCCTGGAAGGCACCCCAGCACAATATAATTATTATAGTTTTTAGTTGGTGGTGGCATGGGCAGCATACCTTGTTTTGGGCACTGCACTGAGACTCAGACTGCAGGACTCATACTGCCCATCTTTGATCAGCAGAAGCAGCCAGCTGGATCTCCAACAAGCAGCATAAGACATCTGCAGGAAAGCCCTGTCACAATCACACGGGCTGCCTTCTCAAAGCTGAGGCTGAGTTTGACTGCATCTAGCATGGTGGTAAAGGAAGTGGAGGAGGAAGCGCTGGGAAACTGTATGGTGCAGTGAGGGCTAATGAAGCCTTCTGCACCATCATAGGTAACAGTCTTACTCAATGCTGTAATTTGAACCCTGCGCCTGGGCTGGACTCTGGTCGGCTGGCAGTGGGGGAGGTAGGCTGTGGTGTGAGCATGGGGAGGCTGGAGCTGCAGCTTCAGCCTCCCCATTGGTTACCACACAGACTTGCTGTTAGAGCTGCGGCGGGTCCTAGTGCCTACCGGCTCTTTTATCAAATCTGGGGGGGCACGGGCCCAAGTGCCCCCCTCCCTGGATCCACCTATGCATGGGTTACTTATAATTCCCCTGGTGTGTACATTACTCTGCCAAACTGTACACACATTTCCAACATACAGTATGTCACTGATGAAGAGATTTTGGAGGCAACAGCCACTGACATAAAGCAAATGCAGCCATCAGCTCAATACATGTGAAACTTCAGGCTTCTGCCCTCCATATCCGTGTTATGCTGGGAGCGCTGCACCTGGCTATGATATCACAGACAAGCATCACACCCCCAGGATGCTGCCCCAACCTGCCAAGGTAAAAAGAAGAAGCCGGGGTGGTGCACCACTTCCAAGGTGTGCTGACTGTGATGTCTCCAGATACAACAAACAATAGCATCATAAGCTTAGTACTGTTCCTGCTTAGATCTACTACACCATACCATATTTCTGGTAAAACCTACAACTTGTATATTCCAAACTCCTTTGTAATGGTAAAACACACGCTCCATCTGATATGATGGTTCACTTTTGGTATTTTATTGGAATGTTTCAGCCACACATATAATAGTTTATTATTGGGGGGCACAAGTGTTTCCAAAAGGAAATATTTGCCCATACTGTACATTTGTTAATGTTTTAATCTCAAATTCTATGCGACAGTTCATAATATATACAGTAGTATAAGTCTTCATCCCTTTAAGCAAAAATATGAATTGTTACAAACAGTCATTTCAGGTAAAATTTACTTTTCAAACACTGTTTTTGAAAACATAAATTCATTGTAATTGTATTTGAATTAAGCAGAATTTTGAGAACTTAGGAAAACTTTTTGGTATGGTGCACCTTTCCCTTCGCGCTTATAATCAACAATTAGAAAAGAAGAGGAAGAGATCAACTTAACTTCAAAGTATGAATCCTCTATTTCTGTGTGTGTATCTTCACAACGGAATACCTTGCAGGTATTATAATTGGAAAACGTCCAGAGTAAATATATAAAAAAAGGAAGAAAAACAATCTAATGCAGTATGTTCATCACATATATCTTATATGCATAAAAATTGTTCCTCACCAAAATAAAATCCAATATGTATATTTAAAAACGAATTACATTTAATAACAAAGATTCAAAAATAGGAAAGCTCCATTAATTTCATAAATGAATATTTGACATTCAATGATGATACAATCCAGGTTTCTATGAAGGTGGCTTCCTACCAGAAATCGGACAAGAGAAGTGCTCTTAAAAAAGCTGTATAGATGTTCAAAGTCCCCGGGGAAGAATCAGCTCCTATAATGGGCACCCCGCCTTTGTCCACGTCTGGTCAGTCTGCCGTTGTAATCTCCTTCCTTTAGCCAATGCGTTTCAATCAGTATGCTGATCTTTTTCAAGGCATGTCCTGTTCTATTCCCTTCTGGGATCTTTATAACCCCACAAATTGACCCTCCTAATTTCTGGGAGGATCCCGGGATTTGGGCCCAAAAATGCCGGGATTTGAATCCCGGGATTGGAGCTTCCAATCCCGGGATTCAAGGGATTACAGTGCGCATGTGCGGGAGGGTGGGTGTAAGTAATGACACTTCCTATTAGGCAGGCGGCCACGGCAGCCAAGGACAAGCTGAACGCGGCAGCACTTCAAATGTAGCGCCGGCCGCCAGCCAATCAGAGCTGGGGGCTCGGCAGCCAATCTGGGAAGCTGCCGCAGCAGCGGCAGCCAATCAAGAGCCACTGCTGCGACCGCTTCCCTGATTGTCTGCCGGTCCGCCAGCTCTGGTTGGCTGGCGGCCGGTGCTTCATTTGAAATGCTCCCGCGTTCAGTGAGTCCATGGCTGCCGCGGCAGCCTGCCTAATAGTAAGTGTCATTACTTACACCCACCCTCCCTCTCGCGCCGCTACCAACCCTTCCGCGCCACTACCTACATCCTCCCTCCCGCACCACTACCTACACCCACGCTCCCGCACTGCTACCTACCCCCTCCCTACCTCCCGCACCGCTACCTACACCCTCCCTACCTCCCGCACCACTACCTACACCCTCCCTACCTCCCGCACCACTACCTACACCCTCCCTCCAGCGCTGCTTCCTACAACCTTCACTGGTCCCTACTGCAATCCCGGGAATCCCAGGATTGACCGTTTTTCAATCCTGAATCCCGGGATTGAAAAACGGCCCGGGATTGGCCTCCCTAATTGTAACATCATTGAATGTCAAATATTCATTTATGAAATTAATGGAGTTTTCCTATTTTTAATCTTTGTTATTAAATGTAATTCGTTTTTAAATATACATATTGGATTTTATTTTGGTGATGAACAATTTTTATGCATATAAGATATATGTGATGAACATACTGCATTAGATTGTTTTTCTTCCTTTTTTTATATATTTACTCTGGACGTTTTCCATGTATAATACCTGCAAGGTATTCCATTGTGAAGATACACACAGAGAAATAGAGGATTCATACTTTTAAGTTAAGTTGATCTCTTCCTCTTCTTTTCTAATTGTTGATTATAAGCGCAAAGGGAAAGGTTCCCCATACCAAAAAGTTTTCCTAAATTCATTTGAGGGTGAGGGAACACCCTTTCTTGGGACACCCTTCCATTCTTTGCTGCTTTAATGCGCAAATTGTGATAAGTGCAAAATCTGTTTTAGTAATTTTGAGAACTTGTCTTTCTGATTTACTGAATTGTTGAAAAACCCTCTAAAATGATGAATTCAAATATTAAATATTTTTTGTGAGAGTCAATTATGTCCTTAACAGCCCCAGGAGTTTTCCGTATTACTAATGAGCATGACTATGCCAATGAGTGGGTGTGACTGTATTGGAAGGAATCTGACTAACAGTTTAATGACCAACATCTCGTACAACCAAAATGAACAGCAGATTACCACTCAGACCAGAAGAATGAGCCCCAAACAGCCGACGGTAACAGCCTACATGGTCATTACCAGAGGGAAATGTATTAAACCTTCTAAAGGATGGAGAAGTTGGCAAGTGGAGAAATTGTCCGTAGTTACCAATCAGGTTCTAGCTATCATTTAGTAAGTGCATTCTATAAAATGATACAGTAGGTAGAAGCTGGTTGGTTGCTATGGGCAGCGTCTCCACTTCTCCATTCTTTGGCAGCTTTGATACATCTCCCCTTAGAATAGAATAGATCAAATGACCACCATATAGCTAATATCAGAAGACAAAGGGAATAAGGCTGAGAATAATATGTGATCCATTTATAACATAGATTTCTCATATGTCCTAGAGGATGCTGGGGACGCTTCAAGAACTATGGAGTATAGACGGGATCCGCAGGAGACATGGGCACTTTAACACTTTGAATGGGTGTGAACTGGCTCCTCCCTCTATGCCCCTCCTCCAGACTCCAGTTTAGATTCTGTGCCCAGTAAGACTGGTCACACACAGGGAAGCTCTACTGAGTTTCTCTGAAAAGACTTTATGTTAGGTTTATTATTTTCGGGGAGGCTGCTGGCAACAGTCTCCCTGCATCGTGGGGCTTAGCGGAGAGAAGCAGACCTACTTCTGTGAGTTTCAAGGCTCTGCTTCTTTGGCTACTGGACACCATTAGCTCCAGAGGGTCTGATCGCTAGGTACGCCTAGATGCTCGTTCCCAGAGCCCGCCGTCACCCCCCTTGCAGAGCCAGAAGTCAGAAGACGGGTGAGTAAAAGAAGACCAGAAGACTTCAGTGACGGCTTTGAGGTACCGCACAGCGGCTGCGCTGTGCGCCATGCTCCCACACACACAGGCACTGTAGGGTACAGGGCGCGGCGCGGGGGGGGGGGGGGGGGGGGGCGCCCTGGGCAGCATATAAATCCTCAACAGAGTCTGGCAAATGAATATATAAGTGCCTAGGCACTATATTTAATTCCCGCCAGTATAAGTATGTGTAAGAAATAGCGGGGCTGAAGCGCGCCATTAAGGGGGCATGGCTTACCCCTCACAGCTCATTTCAGCGCCATTTTCTCCTCACAGAGACACTGGTCCTTCCAAAACACTGCTGTACAGATCAGAGTGAAAAACGAGGGGGGGCACAGTTGTTTGGTGCAATATAAGTTAAAAATAAAAAGCACACTATATAATGAGCGCTGTGGAAATGAGCTGTTAAACTCCTTCTGTGTTTCCCTGACAGAATGTACTGGGGTCTATCCCTTATAGCCAGTGTAATGTCGGTGGGTGTTTGGTACACGAGTGTCGACATATCTGAGGCTGAGTGCTCTGCCACAAACGGCTGTGGGAATGACTCTGTCGGCACCGCCGACTCCTAAAGGTATTTGGTACATGTAAATAAGTGTCAACATGTCAGTAGATGTATGTTCTTCCCAAGAGAAAACCATATGGGAGACACAGACGTGTGGTGGTGACCCTGTCGGCACCAACAATATCTGACTTGGTAAAAATTGTCATGATAATGTAATGCATATCAGAAAAGGCTATACCTATATGTATCTGTATGTATAGTATGGTTGCATAGGTCTGTGGCACGAACACAGATGTAGTAATATTTATGGAGGGTGTCATATTCATAGAATAGATTTCCCTCAGACCCCTTGGGATCGCAAAAATTTTATTTTACCCAGTTACTACTCCCTGAGATCGACACGAATACTGTTTCTTATGTCGACCATGATGTTTCCTGATTAGATCCACAGTACATGTTTCATACACATTAAGAACGTATTAACGTCACTAGGGACCTGCTGTTCCTGACAAAGGGATATATATACTGTATATATATGAGTTATATATATATATAGATATATGTGTGTATAGGTGTATTTAAAGATATATATATATATATATATAGAAGTCCAAAAAAAGAACAGCGGCACTCGAGGATTTAGGTGAAGCAATCAATTTGTATTCAAAAAGATGATTACATAAAAGCCAACGTTTCGGGGCTTACGTGCCCCTTTGTCAAGGTGTGTAACTGTGAGAGGTGCAAGAGCTTACCTTATATCCCCGTGGAGTTCAAACGCAGTGCAGGCGTGTGGATGGAGCCGCCGGACTTCCGGTCGCGGCTCTGTGACGTGTGAAGTGCTGCGCCTGTTGCTGTGGTAACCGGAACGCTGGAGACGCGAGCCACAATTGGGCAGTGACCGGGTAAAGATGCGCGTGTCCATGGCAACAGGAACGCTAGAGTGCTGAGTGCTATAACGGGTGTATCCGTGGGCATCCGGGTTAAATGAAAATTGGTGAAAAAAAGTGCGCTGTGCTCGCTGCCTGGGTGCATGGGAACCATCACTACACCTTGGGGCACGGTGCGATCCGGGAGCCGAGGGATGAGTGGATGTGTCACAACCTGGTGGGAGTCAGACCTAGGTGGTAGTGAAAATGTCACTATATGGCAAATGGATAGAACGTTTAGGTGTAAACTGAAGTCTCAGATATCATGAGTCCGACTCACAGTCCAGATGAAGCTCTGGTGGGAAATATGACCTGGCCCAATATATGACCAGTGTCATAACAGGCGGCGAAGTCAGTGCCTAATGGGGGCTGTGAAAAGGGGACGGGCTTCCACCAGGTCTTGACTACCACGGGCTAGTGAAAGAAATATAAATGAGAACCCTGGGCTGTGTGTAGATAGAATGGTGACTTTATCTAGTTGTGCAGTTCTAAAACGCGTTATGGGGCTGATGTGCACTAAACTGTGCAATACAGGCTATAGAAAAATGTTCCATGAGAACTTCTCATTAAGTCCTCCTGGGTTGATGGTACCCAATTCGAAGATCCATTTGGATTCAATATGGAGTAATCTCCGATCCCTGTCCCCTCCTCTGATGTTGCGGGGTACGTGGTCGATGATCTGATGTCTCAAGTCGTTCAGTGAGTGGCCCTTCAGGGCGAAGTGCCTTGCAACAGGTTGATCCGATGGTTTGCCTGATAAGGCCTGCTTGATCGCGGACCTGTGGAGGGCCATCCTCTCTCTGAGTGTTCTGATGGATTTGCCCACGTATACCAGATGACACGGGCAGGTGAGTATGTACACTATGTGTGTGGTAGTACACGTAACCACATGCCTGATCTGGTATATTTTTTCTTTATGCGGATGCTTGAAGGAAGATCCCGTAGTCATGTTATTACAAGTGGTGCATTTGGGACACTTGTAGCATCCTGGGGCCTTTGAAAGGAACGTGGCAGGTCGTTGTATTTCGCTTTGAAACCCCGTGATGTCAGAGTGCACTATGATGTCCCTAATGCTTTTACCCCTGGTGTAGCATAACATTGGCCGCTTCTCTCTGAACGTGGGGAGTTTTGCGTCCGAGGCTACTATGGGCCATAAGGCTCTGGTGGCTCTCTGTATGACCGGGCTTGCTGTGTTAAACTGATTCACAAACGGTATCACCGCTTGGTTCCTGCGTGTCGTAGGTTTCAATAGTGATGCCCTCGGAGTCTCCATGATCTCTTTCTTCTGTGCTTGGAGTCTTTGGTGGTCGTAACCCCTTTGTGTGAATTTGTCAATTAGGGTTTCTAACTCCTGGTCGAGGGTAGAGCGGTCACTAATGATCCTGGAAGCCCTGATCATCTGAGACCTAGGGAGCCCCTCCTTCAGGGGTCTTGGATGATGACTATTTGCCTTTAGCAGAACATTTTTGTCGGTGGGCTTTGTGAACAAACTGGTAATGAGAGTTCCTTCCTTATTAGTGATCTTGACGTCCAGGTAGTTCACTGATTCGCTACTGATGTTGTAGGTGTATTTAATCGTGGAGGGTCTGTTATTTGCCTCCACGATTAAATACACCTACAACATCAGTAGGTGTATAATGTATTCTTTGAGGACGAGGACATAGCACAAAACATCTTGCTGTTTGTCAGGTATATTGACGACTTGTTCTTACTCTGGACGGGTGAAAGAGCACGGTTTGAACGACTGATAGAGGAGGCAAATAACAGACCCTCCACGATTAAATACACCTACAACATCAGTAGCGAATCAGTGAACTACCTGGACGTCAAGATCACTAATAAGGAAGGAACTCTCATTACCAGTTTGTTCACAAAGCCCACCGACAAAAATGTTCTGCTAAAGGCAAATAGTCATCATCCAAGACCCCTGAAGGAGGGGCTCCCTAGGTCTCAGATGATCAGGGCTTCCAGGATCATTAGTGACCGCTCTACCCTCGACCAGGAGTTAGAAACCCTAATTGACAAATTCACACAAAGGGGTTACGACCACCAAAGACTCCAAGCACAGAAGAAAGAGATCATGGAGACTCCGAGGGCATCACTATTGAAACCTACGACACGCAGGAACCAAGCGGTGATACCGTTTGTGAATCAGTTTAACACAGCAAGCCCGGTCATACAGAGAGCCACCAGAGCCTTATGGCCCATAGTAGCCTCGGACGCAAAACTCCCCACGTTCAGAGAGAAGCGGCCAATGTTATGCTACACCAGGGGTAAAAGCATTAGGGACATCATAGTGCACTCTGACATCACGGGGTTTCAAAGCGAAATACAACGACCTGCCACGTTCCTTTCAAAGGCCCCAGGATGCTACAAGTGTCCCAAATGCACCACTTGTAATAACATGACTACGGGATCTTCCTTCAAGCATCCGCATAAAGAAAAAATATACCAGATCAGGCATGTGGTTACGTGTACTACCACACACATAGTGTACATACTCACCTGCCCGTGTCATCTGGTATACGTGGGCAAATCCATCAGAACACTCAGAGAGAGGATGGCCCTCCACAGGTCCGCGATCAAGCAGGCCTTATCAGGCAAACCATCGGATCAACCTGTTGCAAGGCACTTCGCCCTGAAGGGCCACTCACTGAACGACTTGAGACATCAGATCATCGACCACGTACCCCGCAACATCAGAGGAGGGGACAGGGATCGGAGATTACTCCATATTGAATCCAAATGGATCTTCGAATTGGGTACCATCAACCCAGGAGGACTTAATGAGAAGTTCTCATGGAACATTTTTCTATAGCCTGTATTGCACAGTTTAGTGCACATCAGCCCCATAACGCGTTTTAGAACTGCACAACTAGATAAAGTCACCATTCTATCTACACACAGCCCAGGGTTCTCATTTATATTTCTTTCACTAGCCCGTGGTAGTCAAGACCTGGTGGAAGCCCGTCCCCTTTTCACAGCCCCCATTAGGCACTGACTTCGCCGCCTGTTATGACACTGGTCATATATTGGGCCAGGTCATATTTCCCACCAGAGCTTCATCTGGACTGTGAGTCGGACTCATGATATCTGAGACTTCAGTTTACACCTAAACGTTCTATCCATTTGCCATATAGTGACATTTTCACTACCACCTAGGTCTGACTCCCACCAGGTTGTGACACATCCACTCATCCCTCGGCTCCCGGATCGCACCGTGCCCCAAGGTGTAGTGATGGTTCCCATGCACCCAGGCAGCGAGCACAGCGCACTTTTTTTCACCAATTTTCATTTAACCCAGATGCCCACGGATACACCCGTTATAGCACTCAGCACTCTAGCGTTCCTGTTGCCATGGACACGCGCATCTTTACCCGGTCACTGCCCAATTGTGGCTAGCGTCTCCAGCGTTCCGGTTACCACAGCAACAGGCGCAGCACTTCACACGTCACAGAGCCGCGACCGGAAGTCCGGCGGCTCCATCCACACGCCTGCACTGCGTTTGAACTCCACGGGGATATAAGGTAAGCTCTTGCACCTCTCACAGTTACACACCTTGACAAAGGGGCACGTAAGCCCCGAAACGTTGGCTTTTATGTAATCATCTTTTTGAATACAAATTGATTGCTTCACCTAAATCCTCGAGTGCCGCTGTTCTTTTTTTGGACTTCTACATTGCTGCTACCACAGAAGGCACCGGGGTACTTGAACGCCAGCCAGGAGAGTGCCAGTCCCATTTGGGATATATATATATATATATATATATATATGTATATATATATAAAAAAAATTTAATGAATGCTGGCGTCTTGTTGAAAAAACTCTGGGTCAGCCGTGACAAGATGGTTTCAAATCCTCAGGAGGATTCCGAGTGTTTATTCTTTTCCCGCCGTGGATAGAATAAAGTGAGAGTCGCCCCTGTTCTGCGCGGGGCCCTGTCACAAAGGATCGTATGCAGGAAGATATGTGATACTCTAATTATGTGTCCGCGTGTACGTTGCATTACATGCGCATGGGTGAGTAGTTGTATGCAGGGTACTCCTTAAGTTAGGTCATATCTAGAACATTGCAGAATACTGCCGTGCGACTACAAGGGATATAGGACTCTTAGGTTCGCGGGCCAATTCCATGACGGTCTCGATTAGGAGGGCGTTGTGGATTCACCAATGGAATGCTGATGCTGACTCCGAGAAGAACTGGAGTCCCTTCCCTATGAAGGTGAAGCCTGGTTTGGTGATGGCCTTGTTAAGTTGATCTCGGCAGATGCCACTGGTGAGTCTACCTTCTTGCCCTATGTTCCCTCGCAACGGTTGGTGACGCATTATTGTAGGATGCAGTCATTTCGACCGCATAGATATGGATTTCCCTTTCTTTGCAGGTAGAGGAAGGTGAAAAGGTAAGAGGTCAGCAGCCTTTTCAAGTTTGCAGAAGCAGAAATCATCCCCTGTTTCTGTCACATCCACCGCATGACGCTGGGTCTATCTTGCGGGAGCCCACACCGGTGGGACCACGTCTAATACTCTTCAGTCAGTCCTGGAACGGACATGGACCAGTGAGTTTTCAGAATAGAGTCCCAAGGGGGACACCAGACTTTTCCCCTCACCAATTTTTCAAATAGACCTTACCGATTCTCCTCTGGACGGGGAGGTAGTATGCGACGCAATACAAGAGTTGTGTCAGGATCAGGTCATTGTCCTGCTGTCCCGGTCACAAAAATAAATAAATAAATAAGGAAGCTGTTATTCAAGCTTTTTTCGTGCTCCCAAGGCTGGACGGCTCGGTCAGACCAATCCTATATCTGAAATCCTAAAAAAATTTCTACTTAAGAAGTTGGACTACAAGATGGAATCTCTCAGGGCAGGGATCTCCAATCTGGAAAAGGAGAAATGGGGTCTAATTACGGTTTCTTCCGCATTAGGCTTACCTGGGTTTGCTATTCAGGATTGTCATTACCAACTCACTGGAGTGATGGCGGTATGATGGTTTTCCTTCGATAGTAAAAGAATAATTATTATTCTGTACTGGGACGCTCTCCTGTCAAGAAACCAAGTGGTGCAAAACGTTGCATTCTCCCTGACAGTTCTTCAACAACGTGGTTGGCTCCTGAACTTGCCAGAATCACTGTTGATCCCAACGACGCAGTTGTCGGCATTGGGAATAATGTTAGATACAGAACTGATGAGAGTTTGTTTCTTCCAGTGAAAAAAAAAAGCTCTGAAGATCCAGAGTCTGGTCATAACTGCAACAGTGTCAATCCATCAATACATTCCGTTGATGAAAAAGATGGTTGCGGCCTACGAGGCCATTCAGTGAGCAGGTTAAATGCCAGGGTGTTTTTAGCAGGACCTGTTGGACAAGTGGTCCGGTTCCCACCTGGGATAATCCTGTTTTTTTTTCAAGACCTGAATTTCACTCCTGTGGTAGCGGCGCAGTTCTCATAAGCGCAGGTTCAAGTTCCAGGACTGGATCCTAGGGACCACGGATGCAGGCCTTCGAGGCGGGGGAGTTGTCACACAGGAGGAAAACTTCCAAGGAAGAGGGTCAAGTTAGGTTACTTGTCACCACATTAACGGTCTAGAGGTAAGGGCCGTTTATAACGGTTTTCTACAAACAAAAACCGAAGCAGCAATGGCAGACGCCAGAAAGATTTTCCGCTGGGCGACGAAATCATATACGCGCTCTGTCAGCGATGTTCGTTCCAGGAGTGGACAACTGGGAAGCAGACTTCCTCAGCAGACACGTTCTCCATCCGGGAGAGTGGTGTTTTCATCCAGAGGTTTTCACAGGAGTGACAGGTCATTGAGGGATTCCTAAAATAGACAAGATGGCGTCTCCACTCAACAAGAAGCTTCAGAGATATTGGGGGTAATTCTGAGTTGATCGCAGCAGGAACTTTGTTAGCAGTTGGGCAAAACCATGTGCACTGCAGGGGAGGCAGATATAACATGTGCAGAGAGAGTTTGATTTGGGTGGGTTATTTTGTTTCTGTGCAGGGTAAATACTGGCTGCTTTTTTTTTACACTGCAGTTTAGATTGCAGATTGAACACACCACACCCAAATCTAACTCTCTCTGCACATGTTATATCTGCCTCCCCTGCAGTGCACATTGGGGGTCATACCAAGTTGTTCGCTCGTTGCTGATTTTTGCTATATTGCGATTAGTCGCTTACTGCGCATGCGCAAGGTTCGCAGAGTGCATGCGCTTAGTTATTTTACACAAAAGTTAGGTATTTTACTCACGGCATAACAAGGTTTTATCCTCGTTCTGGTGATCGTACTGTGATTGACAGGAAGTGGGTGTTTGTGGGCGGAAACTTGCCGTTTTCTGGGCGTGTGCGAAAAAACGCGGGAGTGTCTGAAGAAACGGGGGAGTGTCTGGGCGAACGCTGGGTGTGTTTGTGACGTCAAACCAGGAACGAAACTGACTGAACTGATCGCAATGGCTGAGTAAGTCTCGAGCTACTCAGAAATTGATAAGAAATTTCTATTCGCAATTCTGCTAATCTTTCGTTCGCAATTCTGCTATGCTAAGATACACTCCCAGAGGGTGGCGGCTTAGCGTGTGCAATGCTGCTAAAAGCAGCTAGCGAGCGAACAACTCGGAATGAGGGCCATGTTTTTGCCCAACTGCTAACAAAGTTCCTGCTGCAATCAACTCAGAATTACCCCCATTGTTACAGGTCAAGGGACCCTCAAGCAATAGCGGTGGATGCCCTAGTGACTCCGTGGGTGTTTCAGTCGATCTATGCGTCCCCTCCGCTTCCATTTTTTTCCAAAAATGCTAAAGATCATAAGAAGAACAATGGTTCAGGTGATCCTCATTGTTCCAGACTAGCCAAAGAGGACCTGGTATCCGGATCTTTAGGTGAACACCGGATCTTAGCCGAAAGGATATTTCCAGTGACATCATCCCTACTCTTCTTCAGGCCAGAAAAGGAGTAACGTAAAAACATTACCACCGTATTTGGAGAAAGTATGTGTCTTGGTGCGAATCCAAGAAGGCTTCTACGGAAGATTTCCAGTGGGGTCGTTTTCTCCATTTTTCACAAGATGATGTGGATGCGGATCTTAGGTTGGACTCGATTAAGGTTCAGATTTCAGTCTTATCGGTTTTATTACAAAAACAATTGGCCTCCTTTACAAAAGTTCGAACTTTCGTAAAAGGAGGGTTACACATCCAACCTCACTTTGTGCCCCCCTGGAGCTCCATGGGGGTCTTAACGTGGTGTTGCAGTTCCGGCAATCTCATTGGTTTGAACCTTTACATAAGGTAGAGTTGTAATTCGTCACTTGGAAAGTGGTCAGGCTGTTGGCCTTGGCATCCGCAAGGCGGGTGTCTGAATCAGCGGCTTTGTCCCACAAGTGCCCCTATTTAATCTTCCATGCAGATAGAGCAGAGTTGAGAACTTGTCAGTAATTTTCTGACAGCAGTGGTTTCATCGATTCACATGAACCAACCTATTGTGGTGCCAGTGGCTACTGAAGCCTTGACGGAATAGAAGTCTCTCGATGTGGTCAGAGCTTTGGAAATTTATGTCGCCAGAACGGCTCAGATTAGGACAACGGAGGCTCTGTTTGTCCTGTATGCTCCCAACAAGATTGGGGCTCCTGCTTCCAAGCAGACTATTGCACGCTGGATATGTAATACGATTCAGCAGGCTCATTCTACGGCTGGATTGGAAATCAGTGTAGACCCATTCTACCAGAAAGGTGGGCGCATCCTGGGCGGCTGCCCAAGGGATCTCGGCATTACGGCTTTGCCGAGCAGCTACTTGGTCGGGTTCAAACACTTTTGCAAAGTTTTACAAGTTTGATACCCTGGCTGATGAGGACCTCTTGCTTGGTCAATCGGTGCTGCAGAGTCATCCGCACTCACCTGCCCGTTCTAGAGCTTTGGTATAAACCCCATGGTTCTTGAAGCGTCCCCAGCATCCTCTAGGACGTATGAGAAAAAAGGATTTTAATACCTACCGGTAAAACCTTTTTTCTTAGTCCGTAGAGGATGCTGGGCGCCCGTCCCAGTGCGTACTGTATCTGCAGTTCTTGGGTATGGTTACACACATGGTGTGTTGCGTTTAAGTCAGCCTGTTGCTGACGTTATTCATGCCGTTGCATGCGTTATGCTGTTATTGGTTGTGTTTAAACACAGGTTGTGTTACGCTTTCAGTCAGCGGATTGCTGCATATTCTTCATGCCGTTGGCTGGTGTTCTATTGAATGCCACGTTCTGCGGCATACTTGAGGTGTGAGCTGGTAAGATGCTCACCGTAGTTTAACAATAAATTCTTTCCTCGAAATGTCCGTCTCCCTGGGCACAGTTACTTAAACTGGAGTCTGGAGGAGGGGCATAGAGGGAGGAGCCAGTTCACACCCATTCAAAGTCTTAAAGTGCCCATGTCTCCTGCGGATCCCGTCTATACCCCACGGTTCTTGAAGCGTCCCCAGCATTCTCTATGGACTAAGAGAAAAGGATTTACCAGTAGGTATTAAAATCCTATTTATTATGCCATGTATGTGTATATAGACTAGAGGCCAGAATGGGTGGTATGGAGAAAGAGCAGAAAAAATTGGGCAACGGTAAATTATAACATAGACCTGGTCTTTGTGCAGCTTGTAGACATTGATGGGCAGGTTAGCCAACCCATGCTCCCATGCCTAGAACCTCAGATAGACTACTCTGTGCAGCTGTTAACATTTTAATGTTCTGCTTGCCCATAGTTTGTTCTAGCCCTACTCTCTCTTGTACAGTACAACTATAATAATAACAGGCAATGCTGGGCACACTATTACCCCAACAGCGCTAATTCTATATCATTATTTGTCTAATTTTATAATACTACCACATTATCACATTCACCGTTGTCTAGCTGCATCTAATTGACATCCATTCTATGAACTATAAAATATTCTGCTAATCCAGCCATCTAATCTACATTGTACAATATTCTTTCGTTTTGGATGTGTGAATGGATGGGTGAATATTCTCCAGTAGATTAATTTTTATTGCTCACAAGTTTCTTTCTTTAAAGCTTGAAGATGTGAATCTACATAACCATGACCTACCTGTCAACAGCTATTGCAAGCAGAGCATTAGTGGAGACGTAGAGTGAAACAGTTCTTAGATAGTTGACGGAAGCACACAGGATGTGACCATGTTCCCAAGACAGCTGCTTCACAACATAATAGTCCATTTCAAAGGGACAGCAGACTATGGCTACAATGAAATCAGAAATGGCCAGGTTGGCTATTAGCAGGTTGGTTAAATTTCTTAGCTTCTTGTATCTTGCGAGCGCTGCAATGAATATAAAGTTCCCAATGCCACAAATCAGCATAATACAAATAAGAGCCACCCCAATTACTATTTTTGCAGCATAAAAAGTTCTTGTTTTGGTCACATCATCGTCACTATCAAATTCATAATCGCTGTAACTGTAGTTTAAGGTGAAGTTTCTCAGGTACAATTCTCCATTCTGGTTGTAAAGGGCAGCCACTCTGTCGTAGTCCATGGTCAGTGACGTCTTCAGCGGAATAAGTAATGTAAGAATACTAGCTGTAGAGAGCACACAATTGGTCACTTCTTATTAAGGGCACAAACTGACGGTAGGGAGTCTTGAGATGCCATCTCTCTATATAATATGACGTGAGTTAGAACACATATGTTCTGATCCATTGTTGCTCTGAAATAAATAAATACACATGTCCAGTTAGATATGTTTATCACTCTAATCACAATTAATTAAATTGAAAACTTAACAATGAAGTACTAAATGCTGTTAAGGAGTTATAATGAGATGTCTTCTCATTTAAGAAACTTTGCTTTGAAATCTATATTTCACTACGTCTAGGAAAACTTGTAAAGTAGAAGTTTAAACTGGTTTCAAACTGTGTCATGGATCAAAATGAATTGCTCCTAAAATGAGAGCGCTACGTGTTTACTAGTTACGTTTAAATACTTCCAAAGTGTTAATGTTATTTTTAAATAATCTGACAGTATAATGTACAAATACCTAAAATATACTTGGTTCTGTTTACACAAGAATGCTAGTACTATGAATAAAATGAATTTCCAAAATCAAATATAAAGTGGTTGTGATGTAAAAAAAAAGAATAAATATGAACAGCACAAAATAAATCTCTGGAAAATGGGAGAAAAATGTCGGAAAAACAATTTGTGTGTTGTAGAAACTGAGGCATGATGTTGCTTTTGGCAGAAATCAATAGTTTTGTGACAAAAGTTCTAGGGAAGATTATTGCCTGTGTTATTATTCCCGTAGAGCAACACAATAAAGACCATTGCTACTGTAGCATGAAGTCTAAACGTAAAGTGGTAACAGTTAGTTTACAAACTAACCAGATGCAAAAACTGTTTCATAGTTTAGAATAATAAGGTAAAACAAAGATGATAATGATAATAATAATAATAATAATAATAATAATAATAATAATAATATATACCATAATGGAGTACATAACACATTTTCCAAATTAAATATTTAACACTTTAAAGATTAAATTATTTCTGTAATACTCTGCTTTAAGCAGTAAATATAAACTAAACTGTACTACTTCAAAATGTTATGCAAATTAAAATTAAAAATTAAATTGAATAAAAAAATGGTCTTAACATAAACTTAATTTGTATCAAATTTTTGCAACTTGAATCTAGAAATTTAGATGCTAAATATTTTAGAAACCATAACTATAATAATTTTATTTTGCCTTTACAAGTCAGTATACTGTAATTCAATGGAGGAAACAAGATGATATTATTTACACCTGTATTTGCTCTATACACTATTAATGTCAGAGGATATGTAGACTTACTTTGCTAAGTAATTGTCAGAATAGATATTTTGAAAAGTAAGATTGTTGAAAGTGAATTAGATATTTTCCATGTCCCAAAGGCACCGATATAATTACCTAGTGTAATGAATTTGTACAAAGACCGCTATGTACTGGTATGGTACGTACACGGTACACAATTTATAGACTATAATTATATTAAGACTTCACCTTGCATTCAGCAAATGTTAAGCTCAATGTAATGCTATGTTAAATGTTATGTTCTAGGCAACATAATAAAATTTGTACTAAGGATTCTTCTTGCAGGTACTGTATTACACCTCAAATTGCTTTTACTGCGGGCTAAGTATTTTTCTTGCAGGAACTAAATAAGCGCACTCGGAATTATTTGCACATGTCAAAGCCAATGCACAATTATTAAGTTACCTAAACAAAGAGATACGTCATGTTTATGCATATTACAACATCTTCTATACTGGCACAACAAGAATCTCATTACTATTTTGTATAATAGATGCTATTAAGATTTTTCTGTAGTGGTACATAAATATTAGATTTTAGTTTATGGCATTGTTGTTATAGACAATTGTGCTATTGTGTGAATTATAGACATTTACATATCAATTATTCTAATTTAAAATATATATACATACTGTATATAATGTATTTGTAATTAATGGTGTAATTAATTTTACAGCAATTGGTATAATGCAATTTACAGCATCTCTAATTTATTGTAAGATAGATTTTTGTTTGTTTACAAAATGAATGACATAAAAGCAATTAAAAGAATAGAATCGTATATTTTGTGACATGTACATAATAATGCAGATCTATACTTTTTAAGTAAACAGTTTGAAAGGAGATTTGTATAGCTGCAGATTAAACTAAGTACAGTAATATACTCAGACTAAGAGCAATCTTTAAAACATAGGTAACAAATAATGGGAAGTGTAGATGTAGTCCTTACCTGTCCTTTTTAATAGCAGTGAAACATACTTCATCTCTCTCAATGGAAAAAGGCTTATTCTACAGTAAAGATGTACTTTTTTTATTTTCCTCTTGTTAAGTTTTCTTCCCCTGTCATTGATGTGATGTGTGCTTCTAAATTGTGCATCTGTGTGTTGAGAAAACTCCAAGGACCTCCTTTATTAAGGCTTATAAAGGGTTGTCCCTGCAGCCTGCATTTTACTGGCATGTACTGCTGCCACCTGCTGTTCTCTTTCCAAACTGCAGCATGGATTAGATTTCTCAAATGCTTGGCAGCATAATTCGCTATCCACACAGCTATAAAAGGGATTTAGAAATCAATACTGAGGAGTAGCATCTCTATTTCTATAAACTACTCTGCAGTATATACAGCCTAGGGATATTTTATTATTATTTTTTTTAACTGGGATAATCATTGTGCAGCTCCTGGAGGCTCTAATTTCACAGAACTGTGTAATTCATTTTGTATCATGGTAAGAAAAGAAATTAAGTACAACATCATGAAATATACCCATAAAGCACTGTAGTTGTGCTATTTATTAAACCCCCTGAAATAAAAGTCCTGTGGTTAATGTAATGATACCATAAAAGGATGAGATGAGATACATTTGTAAAACTGTCCTGCAGAATATTCGTGGAAAAAAGTAGTAAGACTTGTACCAGCAAATGTTCTATCTTCATAAAGATATGTTACTGTCAATGCAGCCAGATTAATGATAGTAGATGATACTAGGCCATACTCTATATAGTTTGAAAGCATGGTTGCTCAACACAGAAAGGAAAAAACAATACATTAAAATGATAATAATGTGTATAGTTCTATCAGGGGTATTTTAAGAGAGGAGGGGGCACATGTTCAGCCTCCGTGTGGGTACCTTCCCTTCTCGCTAATACGTGCGCCGAGCTGACTCTACTGCGTATGTGCAGATATCCAGGAAAAAAATCCTCTTGTAGAATAATTAGCCCATGTTAAGTGTTGCTGGTAATGATAATCTTCAATGGGTTATCTTCATTGCGTGTTCCCCAAACATACAAGAAGGGAGAGAATGAAGAAAATAAAAATAAAAAGGCTCAGCATTGTTGTGAGGAACTTTAGTGAACATCTCATAATATGCTCACCCAGAGATTATGGGAAAAAGCATTTCAATATCTCATTTCTTCTTTATCCCTCCTTCATATCTCACATCTTGTCATATCCATGTCATAACCCACTCTTTTCTTCTTTTTCCCTCCTTCATATCTCACATCTTGTCATATCCATGTCATAACCCACTAGATTGTTAGCTCTTCAGAGCAGGGAAAAAAACTTTTTTAACAGGCGCTAATATCAAATGCTATAAAAAACCCTTTTGGATAAAATAACAATCAGCTGCAAAAAGTTAATGACCTGGGGTTAGCAGGTCAATCAAATTGCACTGGGCCACCCAAGTGCAATTAACCACAAAACTCCAATTGTTAGAAACTTTTGCGCTATATTATAAATTTATATGATATGGCTGACAAAAATAACAGACTCCTATTAAATTAAAAATATTTAATAATATATGAATAATCACAAATCATGAAACAAGACCGGTCTTAGTAGTTTAAACATCTAAGATGACAAGTATATATACTTTCCAATAAAAGGAGGTGGACTTAAGCATATTCTGTGCACAGAGGTGTAAAAACTAGCTTTATAGCTAAATGACTTGATTTACAAAGTCAAAAAATATATAGATCAAGTGTAGCTGCTGGTAGAACCCGTATAATAGATGTTTCCAATAAACAGTCACTTTGTATCAAAGTTCCTTTGAATGTAATAATCCAACATAGATCAGTAAAATGAAATGAGAGCCGTTTTCAACCGGAATCTTACGTGGGGTGTGAGCAAGTAGTATCAGCAGGAGTACATCCCGACGTCCACCACACTGGCTTCTAGCTGCGGGGAAAACGGCACCTGCACTGGCACTCGCGAGCAGGACAGGTTGTAGCAGGCGCCAGTGCTAACACTGTTTATCTGACTGGTCGCATCCTGTGCAACCAGGTCAGATAAAACCCTTGCTGGTATGGTCGCATCTGATGTGACCATGCCAGGCAAGTGGTTAAGAAAGGGTTAGACAATTTTTTAGCCGAAAACGGCATCCAAGGATATAATCTGTAATAATATGACAGTATCTGGCTCAGTGAATGATAATCCAGTGCTTAGCAGTAAATCAAAATATAGGTTCAACTCGATGGACAATTTGTCTTTTTTCAACCTCAACAACTATGTTACTATGAATACAGACTAAATACATAATGGTGTGTGTGTTGTCTTAGTAAAATATTATTCTATGTGATTAAACTGAAGTAATTTAATCTTATATTTAACAGGAGCCCTGCTCAAGTGAGAGGACAGTGATGTGAAAACAGGACATTCCAGGACCCGAGGAGGCATGGGACTGGAGCTGGTGGAACATGCAGAGGAAGCAGCATCATGTGCTTATACAGTATGAAAGACTATAGTGAAGGTGTGGGTTTTGAGAGGCAAAAGAACAAGCCCAATTGAGCTACAGATGTGTCCACTTACATCTTTGCTAATTTGCTAAATTTGGCACAACATGCAAAACATGGCTAAGGTGTTTTGCATGAGTAACGAGTGGATGGATTTTTAAATTTATGTTTGCCATAATAGAATGTGTATAAAGTAACATATTAAAGAAGCAAGTTAAGAAAAATCACAAGGCATGGCTAAATCTCTGAGTCTATAGTATGTTAAATCAAGCCATACATGGACGGATATAGCAAAGATGTATGTGGACACATCTGTACATAGTGACTCAAAAGTCGCAGTGCACCCTTTTGTTTCAAAAACTGTGCAGGAAATGTGAAAACTGAATACTCAGTAAGGTATGGGTGAGGTGGGCTATCGTTTAGGGTATGTACCGAACAGGGGCTCCATCTTGAATCTAAGCCTGTTTGTTTTCCCATTTTCTGTTCAGTTTTTTAAACAAAAGGGCGACTGCGAGTTTTGAATCACCCTGTACTATGGGGAAGGGGGGGGGTCAGCTTTGAAGGTAGGAATAGGCAATTTGAAGATCCATTTTGCAGTTGGATTTAGAGTGGCTTGTAGGGGGGGAAAGGTGGATGTGGGGAGGACCAGATACTCAGAAGTTACAGTAGACAAGGTGAGGGATAAATGTGAAAGATTAAAATATTTCGAACAGGCCAAAGCAAAGTTCAAAATGACAGAAAGGCAGCGATGTTGGATAATGGAAGAGTGTACTAGGATTGTGCACTGACCACCCTGGCTGCACTTCTCCGTAGAAAGTGCTCACTTGAAGTCTTTTGAACCATCTCAGTTGCTTTGCTCTGCACCTCATGTCTTTAATCTCCCAATTTATTCTTTGTTATGAGTCTACTATTATTTACACTGTATTTCTACCTGATCCTCATTGCAGCTATTGGACTGTCAGAAAATCACAAATGGCCTGATAAAAATTTGACACTGGTATTAATGGGTCTATTTACTAAGCCTTGGAAAGAGATAAAATGGAGAGAGATAGAGATCCAGCCAATCGGCCCCTAACTGCCATGTTACAGGCTGTTTTTGAAAATGTCAATTAGGAGCTAGTTGGCTGGTACTTTTCCTCACTCTACTTTATCTCTCTCCAAGACTTAGTAAATAGACTCTTACATTTGCAATTAGTTTTTTTTGGGACAGGCATTATTATAATGTAATAGTATATTTTGTTGAATGTAAATTGTAAGAGTGAGGGAGTGTGGATCACCATTTCCTCATTGTGCTGGCCCTGTTACTTCTTTGTAACACTGTATTCTATTTTCAGACTCCTGCTGCTTTTGCCCTTTTCTTCTGCCTTCGTTATGCCATCAGGTGACAGGTCACCATACTTTCTCAGTCTTATGCTATGTAGGTTTGCCAGGCTCTTGTTATCTACACTAAACCATGACTTGTAAGTGATTGTCCCTTTTAAAAACCGCCAAAGTTTGTTCAGCATCCCGCATGGCCACCAAACTCGGGCAACATTACATCCGGCCCAATGTTCTGTATCACTATAGATAGACACCCAAAATGTACACCAATAGGAATATGAAAGGTAACTAAGCACTCACTTAAAATGTAAAACTGTAGTGTTTTTGAAAATTTCCTGTTAACCCATATCACGATCGGCCAGCCGATTCTCCAGATAACGCAGTCTGAAAATCAGTGACGTGGTTAATGAAAACCCGGTATCTGCCACCAGCAAAAGAACCAAAAAACATTAACGTATGTACACTAGACAGTTTTTGCAGTTCTCTGTATCCATAATTATTAATTGCACACTCACTTATGGTTCGTTAGTAGCTGTGGTCTCACAGGCTTGTAGATTCACTAAAAGACATGAAGAATACACTTTTATTTAGATAAAATAGTCCAAGGTATGGTTATAATAAAATATAAGTTTACAAATATGCACAGAAATACAGTACATACATGAGCGATTCTAGGATCAGGCAAGCAGGGCTGGCGCCTGGGGCTGCCGTCACCCCACAGGCACCCGCCACCCACCCACATCCCGGCTGCAGCAGGCGCTGTGGGCTGTGTGGGCGCCCGCTGCAGCCGGCGCCATTGTCAGATGCTAGAGGTCATAATTGACCTCTAGTGTCTGTGTGGTGCTGCTATGGGAGAGACGTTGTGACGTCGACCAAGGAAGGTTGGTGATTCCGCACCAGTCATACACAATTACTTGTGTTTATATGGACCAGTATTCATATATGCAGAGAAAATCTCTAATTAAAGTCTGGTTGTGCACCCAGAGTCAGAAAACAGCTTGAGCAAAAATAGAATACAGAAGACTCTTGTTTGGGTGCACTCTTGTTCAAGTTATAATGATAATATTAAAACATAACGTTTATTATGCCTTGTTAAAATAAGGTCAGTATCCACTCATTCTCCCCATGGAGTTGGTACAAGAAAAGAAAGAAAAAATATAAACAACACAAACATATTAATGAAGTAAAAAATATGGTATGTTCTGGTTTGGTCTATACCCAATATAGACTGGCATAAAGATGTAGGCACAGTCGTCATACATCTATCTTATGTCTTACCAGTACAAGCAATGCTTGTTTTAATGGGACCTGAGTAGGTCATGCACGAATAGGTACCTCATACAACGGGAGTATCTGTCCCATATATCCGCTGTCACATCTCATCCTCTATTATTTAGAGTGCTCTGTCGACACATATGCTTGTCTCACTAATTGGAATATTTAATCAGTACATGACCCTGAGGGGGTGTGTGCCTATGTATCACTGAAATTAACAGATTATCATTTAATTAGATTCCTGCCTGAGATAAATCAGGGCAGGTCAAAGTTAGAAAGAAGAAGCAGTGGTGATCCTGCTGTTGGTATTGAGTTTGAAAAGAACAACCTCAAATTACTACACTGGGTATTCTCTGAGGGTCACCCCACAGATACTGACCCAGCCCATCACCGTTTTGCTTCCAAGATCGGACGAGATTGGGCTCTAGCGGTGAGGTATGATAGTAACACGTAAATGAGGTGTTCCACTCACCAATGAGAGTGCACCTATTAAGTAGATTTGAGAAAAAGTGTGGATCTGCTGTCTATGTTAGACCCAGGATTACTCCTAGGAATTGTAGATGAGAGTCCACGAAATAAGGTAAGAAATGAAAAAACAAATTGAAGAAGAAGGAGAAGATACGATACATATACACAATTTCACATCTGAATAGTATTCAATATGGGTTTTAAGGAATTCCTAAGTAGATTCAATGTGACTATACCCTTTCATAAGGGATGTTTTTGTCCACATATGATCTGCAGCATATAGAGCTATGTCTAACAGAGAATCCCAATCCACACTTCAAATTGTATGCGGGAATATGGGAGAAATAAAATAACATATCACTCAATTTTAGCACAAGTGTATCATACCTGGGCAACTGTGAACTCCTTCCCATGTATGAAAATAATCGTACATCCTTTTTACACAGCTATCATCTCCAGTATTTAACATCACATAAGTTAGTGATACACGGTAATTATACTTGTTTTGAAAGGATCTAGTTTACATACGCAAAATTATCACCATGATCTGAAGAAACATATTCCACATATATGATCCCTCCCATATACCAGTGTGGGGGATCATTACACAGTGTATCTCAGAAAGGTAATCTAGGCATCATCCGGGAAACACTCAATTTTGGATAGTGTATTATGCTATACACTGTGTTACCCGCCTTCACCAGGTGCTATGCAAACTTCCCTAGTTGTTACTTGGAGTTCAGATAGCCTGACAAGGATTGGGAATAAGAAAATTGTCAAATTCAATACCGGATACCGCCGAGGTCCCTGGGTCAAAGAGACGATTAGTAATAATGATATTCTCCCGAGATTAGGTCCTATTGCATGGCTTTCTCAAAGGTTCAAGGTCCTATTGCATATTCGGTCGGAAAACGCGTTTCACCCGTCTAGCGGGCTTGCTCACTTCCAATGCGTCTCCAGCATAGAAAGGAGCAGGCAGTCAGAGACGGAGCAGCAGCGGTCGGGAAGCAGGAGCGCGGTTGGTGAGTATTGTGTGTTGTTTTTTTGTGTGTGTTTGTAAGTGGCGCTACTAGGGGGCAGAGCTACAGGGGGCACAACTACTGGGGGCAGAGCTACAGGGGCAAAGCTACAGAGGACACAACTACAGGGGGCACAACTACTGGGGCACAACTACAGGGGGCACAGCTACTGGGGGCACAGCTATAGGCGGCACAACTACTGGGGGCATAACTACAGTGGGCACAACTGTGTCCATGCCCCTTCCCTATGAAGCCACACCACTATTTTTGGGCGCACCCCTTTGGTGCGCACTAACTCTGTTTTACCTGTCGGGGGGGGGGGGGGGGGAAGGGGCACAGAAGGAAACTTTCACCCTGGTCGCCAGAAGGTCTAGAACCGGCCCTGAGTACATACAGTATACTTTAAATCTCAGAAAAAATAATACAGAATATTGTAACCCTCTTTTCACACTAATCTATTGATCGATTACCCTAAATGTGCCTCCACCCAAGCTATGAGATTATTTTGGTTGGGGCTTGCTTGGGTAAGACCTATCCCCTAATAAGGTGATTCTTCAATATACATTCATATGCATGTGAATACAACTTCCCTTTGAATTTAATATACCTGTTCTCTTTTCCAGGTCTCTCCGTACGACTTCCAGCAACACAAGGAAGAATGGTAAGTTTAGTAGTTTTAATGTCACAGTACTAAATATTTAATAACATTACATAGCCATATATGATTATATTAATATATTTCTTAATATACTCATTTTTCCCTTTCTAAACTATTTGCCTTAGTGTGCCTATACAATTATAAATGCATTCAACACAAAAAAAAAAACTCTCCGCCTTCTCTTAGGCAACAAATAACCCGGGTACCCTTGTCCTTATAGTGCACTCGTTGGGGCCCTGGGGTTCCTGAGTTAGAGTTATAGTAGTATCTGGAAGGATATCTTTTCATTATAATGTTGCAATCCTGCTTTAAATAGAAAATCAGGTAGTCTCTACTGAACATTAATGGGGTCCATGGTGCCGATATTCCCATCTGTTGCTCTAACTGTGGACTGAATAGGCTGTAGATACTTCCCCTTAATAATTTCCGGCACTGTCTTTGAAGTATCAGTTCTCCCTGGTACAGAAAGGATAATACGAGCCTCTGTTTACTGTTGTAGCATTTTCTATCCAATAAATGATGACTTGCAGCTATATAGAATTCAGTGTCTGCTAGACTGCGACTTATGTTTCCTTTCTAGCTGTCGTTTTATAATACTGTATAATTGAATTCAGCAGCTGTATAACTGATTCTGCTATAAGCAATGCCTGTAGCTAAGGTTATATGTCCCACTCCTGTAACTACATTGATAAGTGTCATGCAGCTGGGGTTGTATAGTGCATAGTGGGAGTTTACTTAACCCCACTTCTCAGCTGCTGCGCTCCCTCTGCGACTAGGCCACTCCCCCAACTCTATGCTGAATGGCTGCTCCAGAGGGATGGTCACTCACCCAGTCATACCACACCGAATTTGGGTCTATGGGTCTGTGCTCCTCAGGGAGGCTGTCCCTACTTCTACCAGCCGCTGAATTTGGAGGATCGACTTGCCTGACCGGCGCACCAGCCCTCCACACTATCACTCTCCTGGCCTCCTATGCAATCAACGCTGGCAGAGAAAGGTAAGGCGTTGTCAGTACTGGACTGTAGTCTCTCCTCACCCACGCGTCTACCACCGCAGCAGCTCCCGGTGTCAGCAATTCCCACACTTCACCGAACTGGTTTCGACGGGGGTAACCTCTTTACTGGTGAGAGATCCCCCTGTCCTCCATCACTGATCATCATTCTTTCACAGGCTACCGGCTCTCCCCCAACTGCCGCACCAGCAGCCCCTTTTATAACCTCCTCTCTAACCGCTCGTGACTCCTGCTCCCCGGCTGTGGCATGCGGATGATGCTGCCGTGGGGACAGTCTAGCAGCTTCTTCCCCCTCCACTGTATTATAGCATACAAATTAACATTATCAACATTACACATACACATACTGATATAGCACCCTAATAGAAACCAGGGATTACACTCTCCCCCTGGGGATTCCGACTTCATGGAAGGTGGAGATCACCATGACATGAACATAGCTATTACAACTATAACTTTATTTTAGTCAAACTTACTAGTCATGGTTAAAATAAGGCCAAGGCATCAGTGCATAGGGGTGTAATACCAATGTAACTTCAGTAGGGGTCCCTAGTGTATCATATGTGAATATTCGTGGGGGCCTACGAATCTGTTGGGGCCTTGGGAGGGTCGCATGGGCAGCTTCCTCGACATTATACTCATCGATGACACTCTCTCCCAAGGGAGGATCACAAGAATGGTCCCATCCTCTCTCAGAAAATATGCTACTATTTTCCCTCCCCCACTCATCATTAGTGTTATTTAATGATGGCTCTGGGGGGGTTTATGGGAGTACCCATTTCGCTGACAGGTCCTAACAGGTTAGAGTCTTTATAATAACTCCCTGAACCATATTGCTCATCGAGTTCCATATCCATCTCTCCTCCTATCCTGTCATCATCTAGATAGGAAGGAGCATCTTTTGGTAGCACTACCAATTGGCTATCTTCCTTCACTTCCTTTTCTGTTTCTTCCCACCTAATGTCTTGTGCTATTAGCAACAGATGGTGCCGATGATAAGTTACTAAAGACCCTTGTTCATTCTCTGGCATCAGCTGATATACTGGAAGGTCATTAAGTTGTTTTATGACAATGTAAGGTTTGGACTTCCATTGGTTATTTAATTTCTGACGACGGGGTAATCCTAGAAGTTTAACTAGTACCTTATCCCCAGGAAGTAATCGATGTTCCTTTATGTGACTATCATACCGCAATTTGTTCCGCTCCCCTAATTTCTTAGCTTCACGTTGAGCCAGTTGAAATGCCTCCTTCAGCTGCTGTCGTAATTGCTTGATATATTGACTGTGTGAAGTCCCAGATGACGAGCTAACCTGTGTTCCTAAGCTCACGTCTATGGGTAATCGAGCTTCTCGCCTTTACATTAGTAAATAGGGTGTGTATCCAGTAGCTTCATTCTTCGTGCAATTGTACGCATGCACTAAGTGTGATATGTATTGTTTCCAACAAGGTTTTCTTTTAAAACTCAATGTACCTAACATATTTAAAAGTTTTCGGTTGAAACGTTCAGGCTGCGGGTCTCCCTGAGGATGGTATGGTGTTCTGGATTTCTTGATACCACAGCAGTTGCACAGTTCCCGAATTAATCGACCCTCAAAAACCCGTCCCTGATCGGAATGTATCCTTGCTGGGAGGCCATAATGTATGAAAAACCTATCCCATAGAGTCTTTGCTACAATCACTGCCCTTTGATTACACGTCACATGGGCCTGTGCGTATCGAGTAAAGTGGTCGGTTACAACCAATATATTACTATGTCGTCCTCCAGGCAGAGCCGTACCTAAGGGGGGGGGGGGGGGGGGGGGGGGGGGGGGGGCTAGGGGGGCATGTGACCTGGGTGCCGGATTGGAGGGGGCGCCGCAATGCTTACACCCCCTCCGAGTCCCGATGCGCACAGGTCCCTTCGTCGGAGCAGCACAAGGCTGCCGTGTGATAAAACTGAAAATAAACTACAGCTCCCAGAAGCCCTTGCTGCGGGAGCTGTAGTTTACTTTCAGTTTCTTCTATGTGGACAGTCGTGTGCTACCTGTTGTGCACTAAGAGGGGGCACAGGGAACAAGTTACCCCAGTCTCCCCCTGCTGCCTTTGATCACCGCAGCAGTGCACTATTGCACTGCTGAGCTGGAAAAATGAATGACTGCCGAAAAAGGGGCGGCGCTACACGGCACTATACTCACAGTGACAGGCCAGCCAGCACCATCGAAGAGAGGAGGGGAGAAGAGCAGCAGCACACAGCACAGCCTAAATAGTGAGTGTGACACAGTGAAGGGGCACTGTATGTGTGTGCAACTACTATATGTGTGTGTATGAATGTGTTGTGCATGTGTGTGACTGTATGTGAATAGGTGTGTCACTACATATCTGTATGCGTGCTTGTGTGTCACTGTATGTATGTATGTGTGACTATGTATGTATACAGGTGTGTGACTATGTATGTGAGTGAATTTATGCGTGCGTGTATGTGTTTAGATGTGTGACAGTATGTATGTGTGTGATTTTACATATGTATCAATGTATGGGGTATTATTTCCTTTTTAACTTAGCCCAAATGTCTAACTAAGGGTGTCATTCCGAGTTGATCGCATGTAGCAACTTTTTGCTGCTCGTGCGATCAACTAGACGCCGCCTATGGGGGAGTGTATTTCAGCATAGCAGGGCTGCGATCGCTTGTGCAGCACTGCTATGCTAAAAAAGTTTCTCTTACATCCTAGAGGATGCTGGGGACTCCGTAAGGACCATGGGGTATAGACGGGCTCCGCAGGAGACATGGGCACTATAAAGAACTTTTAGTATGGGTGTGCACTGGCTCCTCCCTCTATGCCCCTCCTCCAGACCTCAGTTATAGAAACTGTGCCCAGAGTAAATGGACAATATGAGGAAAGGATTTTGTAATCTAAGGGCAAGATTCATACAAGCCCACACCAACCACACCGTATAACCTGGAATATACGCAACCAGTTAACAGTATGAACAAAAACAGCATCAGTCAACGACCGATCTCAACTGTAACATAACCCTTATGTAAGCAACAACTATATACAAGTCTTACAGATTTAGGCCGCACTGGGACGGGCGCCCAGCATCCTCTACGAACTAGGAGAAAAAGATTTACCGGTAGGATTAAAATCTTATTTTCTCTTACATCCTAGAGGATGCTGGGGACTCCGTAAGGACCATGGGGTTTATACCAAAGCTCCAAACCGGGCGGAAGAGTGCGGATGACTCTGCAGCACCAATTGAGCAAACGCGAGGTCCTCATCAGCCAGGGTATCAAACTTGTAGAATTTTGCAAAAGTGTTTGAACCCGACCAAGTAGCAGCTTGGCACAACTGTAATGCCAAGACGCCTCGGGCAGCCGCCCAAGAAGAGCCCACCTTCCTAGTGGAATGGGCTTTTACCGAATTTGGTAATGGCAATCCAGCCGTAGAATGAGCCTGCTGAATCGTGTGACAGATCCAGCGAGCAATAGTCTGCTTAGAAGCAGGCGCGCCAACCTTGTTGGATGCATACAGGACAAACAGAGCCTCTGTCTTCCTAAACCTAGCCGTCCTGGCTACATAGATTTTTAAGGCCCTGACTACATCCAGGGACTTGGAGTCCTCCAAGTCACTCGTAGCCACAGGTACCACAATAGGTTGGTTCATGTGAAATGAAGAAACCACCTTAGGCAAAAATTGAGGACGAGTCCTCAATTCCGCTCTATCCACATGAAAAATCAAGTAGGTGCTCTTGTGAGACAAGGCCGCCAACTCTGACACCCGCCTTGCAGATGTCAAGGCTAATAACATGACCACCTTCCAGGTGAGAAATTTTAATTCAACCGTTTGAAGGGGTTCAAACCAGTGTGATTTAAGGAACTGTAACACCACGTTAAGGTCCCATGGTGCCACTGGGGGCACAAAAGGGGGTGAGTGTAAAAAAGCCCCTTGTGGACTTCGCTGGCCACAGGTTCTATTCCCGCTCTATGGGTGTCGTGGACACCCATGAGTGGAAAGAGCCCGTTAGCTGGTACTGGCTGATGGCATTGTCAGTCTTCGCACAGAGTTACACGTGGTGGTGGGTTGGTTGTCTGTGCGTGTGTGTGTGTGTTGGGGGGGGGGGGGTGGGGGGGCGCGCCGGATTTCTGTTTTGCCCCGGGTAACAAAAATCCTAGTTTCGGCCCTGCTCCAGGATCCACAAGGGCCAGAAAGTCGATACAAACTAATTACATGGGACCCGTACTGATAATGTTCACTAACGGAGCCGAATTCTCAGGCAATTTTTTTCGAACTATACAATTTCCACACGTTTTACAGTATTGATCTATTTCTTTATTCATGAAAGGCCAATAGAATCTTTCAGAGACCAATCCCTGGGTTTTATCGTACCCCAAGTGTCCATGCCCATCGTGTAGGGCTTGTAATACCATTAATTTGTATTTTTCTGGCAGAACCAATTGCATCTTATAAGTGCCATCCATTCGTCTCGACCTCCTGTACAATATCCTCTTATGTATTATCAATTTCTTTACTTGCTTGGATAAGACCTTAGACTTAGTGGACAATTCATCATTCGAAACAGGCAGATGAGAATGCCCCAACATCCGAATAATTGGAAATATATCATTATCAGCCTGCTGTTCCCGGATCATTTGTTCAGGATCCACTGTCTCTAAACCTCCAAAGGCAGATTTATTCAACTAGCAGTACATGTTAGGGAGTGCGGCATTTGACACTCCCATAGTCACAATGGCCGGAGTTGATGAACCATGAATGATATTGATCTGATTGCATAACCCCTTGACAGTAGCTGCAGGAACTTCAACCCATTCCTCACTGACGATATGCACGTCCCGGTGTGGCATTCGGGATAACGCATCGGCATCCTGGTTACTGACCCACGGCTTGTATTTAATGGTAAAGTTGTAATTTGACAGGGCTGCCAGCCAGCAGTGCCCAGTAGCATCAAGCTTAGCTGTTATCTGAATATAGGTCAATGGGTTATTGTCCGTATGAACAGTAAAAGGAACACCATACAAGTAATCATGAAATTTGTCCACAATGGCCCACTTTAATGCCAAAAACTCAAGTTTATGGACAGGGTAGTTCTTTTCACTGCCAGATAATCCACGGCTGACGTAGGAGATATGCTTCAACCTATTATCCGGGGCTTAATAAAGAACTCATCTAAGGCCCTCATAGGACGCATCTATATGAACGGTATATGGGAGCGATGGGTCGGCATATGCTAGTACAGGGGTGTCAGTTAAACTCTGTTCTAATTTTTGGAAAGCGTCTTCACATTGGATATTCCATCTTTCTCCAAAGGGTTCATGTGGCCTGAAATATCTGTGCTCACCCATCTGCTTTGATGTTATCTTCTTATTATTGGGTGGATAACCCTTAGTCAGTTCGGTCAGAGGCTGAACAATCTTAGAGTAGAGTGGAACAAATTTTTGGTAATAGCCGCAAAACCCTAGGAAAGACCTCAGATCTTTCAAGCTGTTGGGTCGAGGCCAGTTCACTACAGCGGTAACCTTGTCTGGATCTGTAGAAAATCCTTGCCTACTACCAATGTGTCCCAAATACTTCACAACGGATTGACACAACTGACATTTCTCCACCAACAATTTCAACCCTCTGACTTGAAGACGATCTAATACCTTTAATAACCGCTCATTATGTTCTTCCAGGGTGTTTCCAAATACAATTATATCGTCAAGATATACAAGTACCTCGTGGTAACACATGTCCCTCACGGTTTTCTCAATCATTCTCTGAAAAGTAGCTAGAGCTCCTTTTATACCTTGGGGCATCTTGAGGAATTCAAAAAATCCTATCGGACAGATGAAAGCGGTCTTGGCTCTATCGTCCGCACTCATGGGTATTTGGTAATATCCACTTCTTAAGTCTAACACAGAAAACCACTGGCTTCCCTGCAGACAATCCAAAGCTTCATCAATGTTGTGCACTGTATACTGATCAGGTATTGTACGGTTATTCAAGGTCCGATAGTCAATACAAAGCCTGATCTCTCCATTCTTCTTCCGAGCCACTACAATAGGGGATGCTTGGGGGCTTTCCGAATCCGCAATTACATGATTCTCTAGCAATCCCTTTAGATGTTTCCTCACATCTTCAAAATCAGCAGGAGCTAGCCGTCTCGACCTTTCTCTAAAAGGGGTATCATCCATCAGTTTAATATTATGTTCCACACCCAAGGCTGTTCCTAGGTCCCAGTCTCCTTTAGAGAATACCGATTCTCGTAGTTGTAGCTGGGAAAGCAACTTTATTTTACTATCATGGTCAATGTCACTACCATGAAAGCATGTGTCAAGAGCAGGAGATCCTTGTTCTATACCCTCGCCAGGGGTTGCCTCACTCCCCGATGCTTCTAGTACACTGTCAATTTTCTGGCATATGTAATTACCGTCGAAGGAGTTCCCATGGCCTTTGTCCACACCCTGCTTATCACACCAATTACTGAGATTTTTAAACATATTGGTGTTAGTACCTACTATCACTGGTAACTTGCCATTGTCCCCAGGGGAATCAGTACAAATGAGAGCAACCAAAAGAACAGTCTCATTCAGAGTGATCAACCCAGGTTTGAATGTTATTCGGGTAACTACATACCCCAAATAGGGATACTTCTGCTCACTGAGACCCCAGATGGTGAGTCCACTGAGGGGTTGGATAGGAACATCAGTCAGATGGGATTGGTACCAGGATTCAAAGATAATAGACACCTGAGATCCACTATCTATCAGTACTGTACATTCATGCCCGTTAACCAGGGCTTTTACCAATGGGGCGGGACCCATTAGACTGCCTGGAATGTTATCGGACCACAGAGCACTCCCCATAGCATGGGCATTTATGATTGGGGAGCCTGTGAGGGGGTCACAGCACTCCCGTTGGGAGTTTTCCACCGGTTCTGTTCTCCGGCGAGTGTAAGTATATTTCCAACCTTGACTATTACTATTTACTGGACAGTCAAAAGAGCAATGACCGGGCTGTCCACACGAATAGAAGATAATAGGAGACCTATTTCCTGCTCGCCATCCCATACCTGAAGGCAGATCTGACCTAATACTACTACTACTACGATCCTCCTGAAGAGCTATCAGCTGGTCGATTTTTTTATTTTGTTCTTCTAATAACTTTAATAACCTTTCATCCAGGGTGGTTTTATCAGTAGCAGGTAACACCATCTTTACCTTCTTTATGGTCTTCTCACAATTTACAATCTGTACTTCCTCCAGTTTAACCTCCCTTACTAGTTCATTTAAAGTCGGTGGGGTAGTCTTTGACAAGGTGCATCGTAACTTCTGTGCAAGAGGGCTATTAGTAAGGGTCCCTTTGAGCACTTGTTTAATCCGTCTCTCATCCACTTGCTCTTTATCAATACCCCCTTTATCGACAATCTTGTATATTAATCTATCTACTCTGTAAATGTAGTGCGTTAGTGTTTCTCCATACTCCTGATACGTGCTATTTAGTCTAGCTAACAGGTCTCCCACATCTTCCAATGTTCCATACGAGAAGTCTAGAGCCTCTATGTAGTCTGTTAGAGTGGCCTGGGTATTTCTCCTCCTGGTGGCTTGTATCACTCCCATAGCTGGCCCCCTCAAACTTTCCACAACACGTTGCCATTTTATGTGCTCAGGACACTGCCATTCTTCCGAATGCTGGATGGCAGCCTCCCTCCATAGTTCATAGGTCTCCTCTCCCGCCGGAACAAGTGTTATTCCTGAGAATATCCGTAGTCGACGGTATCCTCCTTCAAAGTGCCACCTTTCCAAATGACTTACAACTTTATCTACTACTGCTTCGGCATGTGAAGCTATTGTGGGTTCTTTATAACAGGGGGGCTCTTGTCCTAAATGGTTATTGTGGGAATCTCCCCCAGAAAAGGGTGGTCGGTTACCATTGCTATCAACTGAGGTAGCCCCTTCCTCCCCATCATCCTTACTATCATCGGGCCACAGCATTTGAAATCTTCTTCCAGCTGCATTTTCCACGACGATCATGCCAGGAAGTAGTATGGGATCTAATAATGCATTATTGCTGATGAGCAAAGCAAAGGTATCCCCAACTTGCCCCCTCCACCGATCCCCAAAGTATGGTTGTATCACACCATATAGTTTTTTTTATTTTCTTTAATACCAGTTCATCCCGAATGACATTGAAATTTCCTCCTAACCTGAAATTGCACAAGGGATCTACTCCCTTCTCTTTACACCTACGATAAATGTCTTTTCCAGTCACCGCTTCCATTATGAATTAAATGTACACAGGAGAAGTCCGCTTATCTTAGGATCTCAGCAGTGCCTCCATAAATGTAACCCTCTTTTCACACTAATCTATTGATTGATTACCCTAAATGTGCCTCCACCCAAGCTATGAGATTATTTTGGTTGGGGCTTGCTTGGGTAAGACCTATCCCCTAATAAGGTGATTCTTCAATATACATTCATATGCATGTGAATACAACTTCCCTTTGACTTTAATATACCTGTTCTCTTTTCCAGCTCTCTCCATACGACTTCCAGCAACACCAGGAAGAATGGTAAGTATAGTAGTTTTAATGTCACAGTACTAAATATTTAATAACATTACATAGCCATATATGATTATATAAAATAAGAATTAACTCACCGGTAATTCTATTTCCCGTAGTCCGTAGTGGATGCTGGGAACTCCGTAAGGACCATGGGGAATTAGACGGGCTCCGCAGGAGACTGGGCACTCTAAAAGAAAGATTAGGTACTATCTGGTGTGCACTGGCTCCTCCCTCTATGCCCCTCCTCCAGACCTCAGTTAAGGAAACTGTGCCCGGAAGAGCTGACACAACAAGGAAAGGATTTGGAATCCAGGGTAAGACTCATACCAGCCACACCAATCACACTGTACAACTTGTGATAACCATACCCAGTTAACAGTATGAACAACAACTGAGCCTCAGTAACAGATGTCTCATAACAATAACCCTTGAGTTAAGCAATAACTATATACATGTATTGCAGAGAGTCCGCACTTGGGACGGGCGCCCAGCATCCACTATGGACTACGAGAAATAGAATTACCGGTGAGTAAATTCTTATTTTCTCTGACGTCCTAGTGATTGCTGGGAACTCCGTAAGGACCATGGGGATTATACCAAAGCTCCCAAACGGGCGGGAGAGTGCGGATGACTCTGCAGCACCGAATGAGCAAAGGCAAGGTCCTCCTCAGCCAGGGTATCAAACTTGTAGAACTTAGCAAATGTGTTTGAACCCGACCAAGTAGCAGCTCGGCAAAGCTGTAAAGCCGAGACCCCTCGGGCAGCCGCCCAAGAAGAGCCCACCTTCCTTGTGGAATGGGCTTTTACTGATTTAGGATGCGGTAACCCTGCCGCAGAATGAGCTTGCTGAATCGTGTTACAGATCCTGCGCGCAATAGTTTGCTTTGAAGCCAGAGCACCCAGTTTGTTGGGTGCATGCAGGATAAACAGCGAGTCAGTTTTCCTGACTCCAGCCGTCCTGGCTACATAGATTTTCAAAGCCCTGACTACGTCCAGCAACTTGGAAGCCTCCAAGTCCTGAGTAGCCGCAGGCACCACAATAGGTTGGTTCAAATGAAATGCTGATACCACCTTTGGGAGAAATTGGGGACGAGTCCTCAATTCTGCCCTGTCCATATGGAAGATCAGATACGGGCTTTTACATGACAAAGCCGCCAATTCTGACACACGCCTAGCTGAAGCCAAGGCCAACAGCATGACCACCTTCCACGTGAGATACTTTAGCTCCACGGTCTTAAGTGGCTAAAACCAGTGAGATTTCAGGAAATCCAACACAACGTTAAGATCCCAAGGTGCCACTGGAGGCACAAAAGGGGGCTGAATATGCAGCACTCCCTTAACAAACGTCTGAACTTCAGGCAGTGAAGCCAGTTCTTTTTTAAAGAAAATAGATAGGGCCGAAATATGGACCTTTATGGATCCTAATTTTAGGCCCATAGTCACTCCTGACTGTAGGAAGTGCAGGAATCGACCCAGCTGGAATTCCTCTGTAGGGGCCTTCCTGGCCTCACACCAAGCAACATATTTTCGCCATATACGGTGATAATGTTTTGCTGTCACGTCTTTCCTAGCCCTTATCAGCGTAGGAATAATGTCATCCGGAATGCCCTTTTCCGCTAGGATCCGGCGTTCAACCGCCATGCCGTCAAACGCAGCCGCGGTAAGTCTTGGAACAGACAGGGCCCCTGCTGTAACAGGTCCCGTCTGAGAGGCAGAGGCCATGGGTCCTCTGAGATCATTTCTTGTAGTTCTGGGTACCAAGTTCTTCTTGGCCAATCCGGAACGATAAGTATGGTTCTTACTCCTCTCTTTCTTACTATCCTCAGTACCTTGGGTATGAGAGGAAGAGGAGGGAACACATAAACCGACTGGTACACCCACGGTGTCACTAGTGCGTCCAAGGCTATCGCCTGAGGGTCCCGTGACCTGGCACAATATTTTTTTAGCTTTTTGTTGAGGCGGGACGCCATCATGTCCACCTGTGGCAGTTCCCAACGATTTACAATCTGTGTGAAGACTTCTTGATGAAGTCCCCACTCTCCCGGGTGGAGGTCGTGCCTGCTGAGGAAGTCTGCTTCCCAGTTGTCCACTCCCGGAATGAACACTGCTGACAGTGCTAGCACGTGATTCTCCGCCCATCGAAGAATCCTTGTGGCTTCTGCCATTGCCATCCTGCTTCTTGTGCCGCCCTGGCGGTTTACATGGGCGACCGCCGTGATGTTGTCTGACTGAATCAGTACAGATTGGTTTTGAAGCAGGGGCACTGCTTGACTCAGGGCGTTGTAGATGGCCCTTAGTTCCAATATATTTATGTGTAGAGAAGTCTCTTGACTTGACCACTGTCCCTGGAAGTTTCTTCCCTGAGTGACTGCCCCCCATCCTCGGAGGCTTGCATCCGTGGTCACCAGGATCCAGTCCTGTATGCCGAACCTGCGTCCCTCGAGAAGATGAGCACTCTGCAGCCACCACAGCACAGACACCCTGGCCCTTGGGGACAGGGTGATCAACCGATGCATCTGAAGATGCGATCCAGACCATTTGTCTAACAGATCCCACTGAAAGATCCTTGCATGGAACCTGCCGAAGGAAATTGCTTCGTAAGAAGCCACCATCTTTCCCAGGACTCGCGTGCAGTGATGCACCGACACCTGTTTTGGTTTCAGAAGGGCCCTGACCAGAGATGACAATTCCTGGGCCTTCTCCTCTGGGAGAAACACCTTCTTCTGTTCTGTGTCCAGAATCATTCCCAGGAAAAGCAGACGCGTCGTAGGGATCAGCTGCGACTTTGGGATATTCAGAAACCAGCCGTGCTGTTGCAACACTTCCTGAGAGAGTGCTACGCTGACCAATAAACTGCTCTTTGGACCTCGCCCTTATGAGGAGATCGTCCAAGTACGGGATAATTATAACTCCCTTTCTTCGAAGGAGTATCATCATTTCGGCCATTACCTTGGTAAATATTCTCGGAGCCGTGGAGAGACCAAACGGCAACGTCTGGAATTGGTAATGACAGTTCTGTACCACAAACCTGAGGTACTCATGGTGAGGTGGGAAAATGGGGACATGCAAGTAAGCATCCTTGATGTCCAGCGACACCATAAAATCCCCCTCTTCCAGGCTTGCAATAACCGCCCTGAGCGATTCCATTTTGAACTTGAACTTCTTTATATAAGTGTTCAAGGATTTTAAATTCAGGATGGGTCTCACCGAACCGTCCGGTTTCGGTACCACAAACATTGTGGAATAGTAACCCCTGCCCTGTTGAAGGAGGGGGACCTTGATTATCACCTGCTGGAGGTACAGCTTGTGAATTACCGCCAGTACTACCACCCTTTCCCTGGGAGCAGCTGGCAAGGCTGATTTGAGGTAACGGCGAGGGGGAGTCGCCTCGAACTCCAGCTTGTATCCCTGAGATACAATTTGTACAACCCATAAATCCACTTGTGAGCGAACCCACTGGTTGCTGAAGTTTCGTAGACGCGCCCCCACCGCACCAGGCTCCGCCTGTGGAGCCCCAACGTCATGCGGTGGACTTAGTGGAAGCAGGGGAGGATTTTTGTTCCTGGGAACTGGCTGCCTGGTGCAGCTTCCTTCCTCTACCCTTGCCTCTGGCCAGAAAGGATGCTCCTCTGACCCGCTTGCCTTTCTGAGGCCGAAAGGACTGCACTTGATAATACAGTGCTTTCTTAGGCTGTGAGGGAACCTGAGGCAAAAAAGTCGACTTCCCTGCAGTTGCTGTGGATACGAGGTCCGAGAAACCGTCCCCAAATAGTTCCTCACCCTTATAAGGCAAAACCTCCATGTGTTTTTTAGAATCTGCATCACCTGTCCACTGCCGAGTCCATAATACTCTCCTGGCAGAAATGGACATTGCATTAATTCTAGATGCCAGCAGGCAAATGTCCCTCTGTGCATCCCGCATATATAAGACGACGTCTTTTATATGTTAGATGGTTAGCAAAATAGTATCCCTGTCGAGGGAATCAATGTTGTCTGACAGGGTATCAGTCCATGCTGCTGCAGCACTACACATACAGGCTGAAGCAAAAGCAGGTCTCAGTAGAGTACCAGAGTGTGTATACACAGACTTCAGGATAGCTTCCTGCTTTCTATCCGCAGGATCCTTTAGGGCGGCCGTATCCTGAGACGGCAGTGCCACCCTTTTAGATTAGCGTGTTAGCGCCTTGTCCACCCTAGGGGATGTTTCCCAACGTAACCTATCCGTTGGCGGGAAGGGGTACGCCATCAGTAACCTCTTAGAAATCACTAGTTTCTTATCAGGGGAACTCCACGCTTCTTCACACAAATCATTTAATTCAAAGGGGGGAAAAGTCACTGGCTGCTTTTTCTCCCCAAACATAATACCCCTTTTGGTGGTAACCGGGTTAATATCAGAAATGTGCAATACATCTTTCATTGCAGTAATCATGCATCGGATGGCTTTTGTAGACTGTACATTTGTCTCATCCTCATCCACACTGGAGTCAGACTCCGTGTCGACATCTGTGTCTACCATCAGAGCTAGCGGGCGTTTATGAGCCCCTGACGGCTTCTGAGTCACCTGGGCAGGCGCGGGCTGAGACCCCGGCTGTCCCAAGGCTGCTGCGTCATCAAACCTTTTATGTAAGGAGTTGACACTGTCGGTTAAGACCTTCCACATATCCATCCAATCAGGTGTCGGCCCCATCGGGGGCGACACCACATGTATCTGCCCCTGCTCCGCCTCCACGTAACCCTCCTCATCAAACATGTCGACACAGCCGTACCGACACACCGCACACACACAGGGAATGCTCAGACTGAGGACAGGACCCCACAAAGTCCTTTGGGGATACAGAGAGAGAGTATGCCAGCACACACCACAGCGCTATATAACACAGGGATTTACACTGCTAATAAGTGATTTTCCCAATAGCTGCTTGTTTTTATCGATTTGCGCCTAAATTTATGTGCCCCCCCTCTCTTTTTAACCCGTCTTGTACCTGGATACTGCAGGGCAGAGCCTGGGGAGCGTGCTTCCAGCGGAGCTGTGAAGGGAAAATGGCGCTGGTGTGCTGAGGAAGAAGGCCCCGCCCCCTCAGCGGCAGGCTTCTGTCCCGCGTTTTCTTTAATTTAATGGCGGGGTTTTTACACAAATACAGTTAGCTGACTGTATTATGTGTATATTTAGCCAAAAGGTAATATAATTGCTGCCCAGGGCGCCCCCCCCCCCCCCCCCCAGCGCCCTGCACCCTACAGTGACCGGAGTGTGTGGTGTGCTGTGGGAGCAATGGCGCACAGCTGCAGTGCTGTGCGCTACCTTAATCAAGACCGGAGTCTTCTGCCGCCGATTTCATCTCCTTCTGTCTTCTGGCTCTGCAAGGGGGACGGCGGCGCGGCTCCGGGAACGGACGATCGAGGTCAGGCCCTGTGTTCGAACCCTCTGGAGCTAATGGTGTCCAGTAGCCTAAGAAGCACAAGCTAGCTGCACGCAGGTAGGTTTGCTTCTCTCCCCTCAGTCCCACGTAGCAGTGAGTCTGTTGCCAGCAGATCTCACTGAAAATAAAAAACCTAACAAATACTTTCTTTCTAGCAAGCTCAGGAGAGCCCACTAGGAGCACCCAGCTCTGGCCGGGCACAGATTCTAACTGAGGTCTGGAGGAGGGGCATAGAGGGAAGAGCCAGTGCACACCAGATAGTACCTAATCTTTCTTTTAGAGTGCCCAGTCTCCTGCGGAGCCCGTCTATTCCCCATGGTCCTTACGGAGTTCCCAGCATCCACTAGGACGTCAGAGAAATATATTTTTTAATATACTCATTTTCCCTCTCTAAACTATTTGCCTTAGTGTGCCTATACAATTATAAATGCATGCAACACAAAAAAAACTCTCTGCCTTCTCTTAGGCAACAAATAACCTGGGTAACCTTGTCCTTATAGTGCACTCGTTGGGCGCCATGGGTTTCCTGAGTTAGAGTTATAGTAGTATCTGGAAGGATATCTTTTCATTACAATGTTGAAATCCTGCTATAAGTAGCAAATCAGGTAGTCTCTACTTATTATTAATGGGGTCCATGGGGCCGATATTCCTGTCTGTTGCTCTAACTGTGGACTAAATAGGCTGTAGATACTTCCCCTTAATAATTTCCGGCACTGTCTTTGAAGTATCAGTTCTCCCTGGTACAGAAAGGATAATACGAGCCTCTGTTTACTGTTGTAGCATTTTCAAATTGTTTCTCACGGACTGGTGACTGCAGCAGATGTCCTCTTCTGTACTAAGCAGCCTCCAACAGATGATATAAATAGCATATGCAGTAGCATATATATGGGAAGCTGTAACCTTTAATATATCTTACAATTGTCCAGTATGTCACGTATAGTAAAGGCTTCAGCAGTCCCTTGTATGGTATCTTGGCCAATATGCTATATAACGGTTACTATTAATGTATTCAATCCTTTCACTAAATATCAGCATCGTTTTATAATACTGTATAATTGAATTCAGCAGCTGAATAACTGATTCTGCTATAAGCAATGCCTGTAGCTAAGGTTATATGTCCCACTCCTGTAACTACATTGATAAGTGTCATGCAGCTGGGGTTGTATAGTGCATAGTGGGAGTTTACTTAACCCCACTTCTCAGCTGCTGCACTCCCTCTGCGACTAGGCCACTCCCCCAACTCTATGCTGAATGGCTGCTCCAGAGGGATGGTCACTCACCCAGTCATACCACACCGAATTTGGGTCTATGGGTCTGTGCTGTAGCCTAGCCCCTTCGATTCCTCAGGGAGGCTGTCCCTACTTCTACCAGCCGCTGAATTTGGAGGATCGACTTGCCTGACCGGCGCTCCAGCCCTCCACACTATCACTCTCCTGGCCTCCTATACAATCAATGCTGGCAGAGAGAGGTAAGGCGCTGTCAGTCCTGGACTGTAGTCTCTCCTCACCCATGCGTCTACCACCGCAGCAGCTCCCGGTGTCAGCAATTCCCACACTTCACCGAACTGGTTTTCGACGGAGGAAACCTCCTTTACTGGTGAGAGATACCCCTGTCCTCCATCACTGATTCTCATTCTTTCACAGGCTACCATCTCTCCCCCAACTGCCGCACCAGCAGCCCCTTTTATAACCTCCTCTCTAACCGCTCGTGACTGCTGCTCCCCGGCTGTGGCATGCGGATGATGCTGCCGTGGGGACAGTCTAGCAGCTTCTTCCCCCTCCACTGTATTATAGCATACATATTAACATTATCAACATTACACATACACATACTGATATAGCTCCCTAATAGTAACCAGGGATTACACTCTCCCCCTGGGGATTCCAACTTCATAGAAGGTGGAGATCACCATGACATGAACATAGCTATTACAACTATAACTTTATTTTAGTCAAACTTACTAGTCATGGTTAAAATAAGGCCAAGGCATCAGTGCATAGGGGTGTAATACCAATGGAACTTCAGTAGGGGTCCCTAGCGTATCATATGTGAATATTCGTGGGGGACTACGAATCTGTTGGGGCCTTGGGAGGGCCGCATGGGTGGCTTACTCGACATTATACTCATTGATGACACTCTCTCCCAAGGGAGGATCACAAGAATGGTCCCATCCTCTCTCAGAAAATACGCTACTATCTCCCCTCCCCCACTCATCATTAATGTTATTTAATGACGGCTCTGGGGGGTTTATGGGTGTACCCATTTCGATGACAGGTCCTAACAGGTTAGAGTCTTTATAATAACTCCCTGAACCATATTGCTCATCGAGTTCCATATCCATCTCTCCTCCTATCCTGTCATCATCTAGATGGGAAGGAGCATCTTTTGGTAGCACTACCAATTGGCTATCTTCCTTCACTTCCTTTTCTGTTTCTTCCCACCTAATGTCTTGTGCTATTGGCAACAGATGGTGCCGATGATTAGTTACTAAAGACCCTTGTTCATTTTCTGGCATCAGCTGATATACTGGAAGGTCATTAAGTTGTTTTATGACAATGTAAGGTTTGGACTACCATCGGTTATTTAATTTCTGACGACGGGGTAATCCTAGAAGTTTAACTAGTACCTAATCCCCCGGAAGTAATCGATGTTCCTTTACGTGACTATCATACCGCAATTTGTTCCGCTCCCCTAATTTCTTAGCTTCACGTTGAGCCAGTTGAAATGCCTCCTTTAGCTGCTGTCATAATTGCTTGATATATTGACTGTGTGAAGTCCCAGATGACGAGCTAACCTATGTTCCTAAGCTCACATCTATGGGTAATCGAGCTTCTCGCCCAAACATTAGTAAATAGGGTGTGTATCCAGTAGCTTCATTTTTCGTGCAATTGTACGCATGCACTAAGTGTGATATGTATTGTTTCCAACAAGGTTTTCTTTTAAGACTCAATGTACCTAACATATTTAAAAGTGTTTCGTTGAACTGTTCAGGCTGAGGGTCTCCCTGAGGATGGTATGGTGTTGTTCTGGATTTCTTGATACCACAGCAGTTGCATAGATCCCAAATTAATCGACCCTCAAAATCCCGTCCCTGATCGGAATGTATTCTTGCTGGGAGGCCATAATGTATGATAAACCTATCCCATAGAGTCTTTGCTACAATCACTGCCCTTTGATTACACGTCACATAGGCCTGTGCGTATCGAGTAAAATGGTCGGTTACAACCAATATATTACTATGTCGTCCTCCAGGATCCTCAAGGGCCAGAAAGTCGATACAAACTAATTCCATGGGACCCGTACTGATAATGTTCACTAACGGAGCTGACTTCTCAGGCAATTTTTTTCGAACTATACAATTTCCACACGTTTTATAGTATTGATCTATTTCTTTATTCATGAAAGGCCAATAGAATCTTTCAGAGACCAATCCCTGGGTTTTTTGTCTTACCCCTAGTGTCCATGCCCATCGTGTAGGGATTGTAATACCATTAATTTGTATTTTTCTGGCAGAACCAATTGCATCTTATAAGTGCCATCCATTCGTCTCGACCTCCTGTACAATATCCCCTTATGTATTATCAATTTCTTTACTTGCTTGGATTAGACCTTAGACTTAGTGGACAATTCATCATTCGAAACAGGCAGATGAGAATGCCCCAACATCCGAATAATTGGAAATATATCATTATCAGCCTGCTGTTCCCGGATCATTTGTTCAGGATCCACTATCTCTAAACCTCCGAAGGCATATTTATTCAACCAGCAGTACATGTTAGGGAGTGCGGCATTTGACGCTCCCTAAGTCACAATGGCGGGAGTTGATGAACCATGAATGATATTGATCTGATTGCATAACCCCTTGACAGTAGCTGCAGGAACTTCAACCCATTCCTCACTCACGATATGCACCTCCCGGTGTGGCATTCGGGATAACGCATCTGCATCCTGGTTACTGACCCACGGCTTGTATTTAATGGTAAAGTTGTAATTTGACAGGGCTGCCAGCCAGCAGTGCCCAGTAGCATCAAGCTTAGCTGTTATCTGAATATAGGTCAATGGGTTATTGTCCGTATGAACAGTAAAAGGAACACCATACAAGTAATCATGAAATTTGTCCACAATGGCCCACTTTAATGCCAAAAACTCAAGTTTATGGACAGGGTAGTTCTTTTCACTGCCAGATAATCCACGGCTGACATAGGAGATAGGCTTCAACCTATTATCCGGGGCTTGATAAAGAACTCCCCTAAGGCCCTCATAGGACGCATCTATATGAACGGTATATGGGAGCGATGGGTCGGCATATGCTAGTACAGGGGTGTCAGTTAAACTCTTTTAATTTTTGGAAAGCGCCTTCACATTGGATATTCCATCTTTCTCCAAAGGCTTCATGTGGCCTGAAATATCCGTGCTCACCCATCTGCTTTGATGTTATCTTCTTATTATTGGGTGGATAACCCTTAGTCAGTTCGGTCAGAGGCTGAACAATCTTAGAGTAGAGTGGAACAAATTTTTGGTAATAGCCGCAAAACCCTAGGAAAGACCTCAGATCTTTCGAGCTATTGGGTCGAGGCCAGTTCACTACAGCGGTAACCTTGTCTGGATCTGTAGAAAATCCTTGCCTACTACCAATGTGTCCCAAATACTTCACAACGGATTGACACAACTGACATTTCTCCACTGACAATTTTAACCCTCTGGCTTGAAGATGATCTAATACCTTTAATAACCTCTCGTTATGTTCTTCCAGGGTGTTTCCAAATACAATTATATTGTCAAGATATACAAGCACCTCGTGGTAACACATGTCCCCCACGGTTTTCTCAATCATTCTCTGAAAAGTAGCTAGAGCTCCTTTTATACCTTGGGGCATCTTAAGGAATGAATAAAATCCTATCGGACAGATGAAAGCGGTCTTGGCTCTATCGTCCGCACTCATGGGTATTTGGTAATATCCGCTTCTTAAATATAACACAGAAAACCACTGGCTTCCATGCAGACAATCCAAAGCTTCATCAATTTTGGGCACTGTATACTGATCAGGTATTGTACGGTTATTCAAGGACCAATAGTCAATACAAAGCCTGATCTCTCCATTCTTCTTCCGAGCCACTGCAATAGGGGATGCATAGGGGCTTTCCGAATCCGCAATTACATGATTCTCTAGCAATCCCTTTAGATGTTTCCTCACATCTTCAAAATCAGCAGGAGTTAGCCATCTCGACCTTTCTCTAATAGGGGTATCATCCATCAGTTTAATATTATATTCCACCCCCAAGGCTGTTCCTAGGTCCCAGTCTCCTTTAGAGAATACCGATTCTCGTAGTTGTAGCTGGGAAAGGAACTTTATTTTACTATCATGGTCAATGTCACTACCATGAAAGCATGTGTCCAGAGCAGGAGATCCTTGATCTATACCCTCGCCAGGGGTTGCCTCACTCCCCGATGCTTCTAGTATACTGTCAATTTTCTGGCATATGTAATTACCGTCGAAGGAGTTCCCATGGCCTTTGTCCACACCCTGCTTATCACACCAATTACTGAGATTTTTAAACATATTTGTGTTAGTACCTACTATCACTGGTAACGTGCCATTGTCCCCAGGGGAATCAGGACAAATGAGAGCAACCAAAAGAACAGTCTCATTCAGAGTGATCAACCCAGGTTCGAATGTTATTCGGGTAACTACATACTCCAAATAGGGATACTTCTGCTCACTGAGACCCCAGATGGTGAGTCCACTGAGGGGTTGGATAGGAACATCAGTCAGATGGGATCGGTACCAGGATTCAAAGATAATAGACACCTGAGATCCACTATCTATCAGTACTGTACATTCATGCCCGTTAACCAGGGCTTTTACCAATGGGGCGGGACCCATTAGACTGCCTGGAATGTTATCGGACCACAGAGCACTCCCCATAGCATGGACATTTATGATTGGGGAGCCTGTGAGGGGGTCACAGCACTCCCATTGGGAGTTTTCCACCGGTTCTGTTCTCCGGCGAGTATAAGTATAATTCCAACCCTCGACTATTACTATTTACTGGACATTCAAAAGAGCGATGACCAGGCTGTCCACACAAACAGCATATAATAGGAGACCTATTTCCTGCTCGCTATCCCATACCTGAAGGCAGATCTGACCTAATACTACTACTACGATCCTCCTGAAGAGCTATCAGCTGGTCGATTTTTTTATTTTGTTCTTCTAATAACTTTAATAACCTTTCATCCAGGGTGGTTTTATCAGTAGCAGGTAACACCACCTTTATCTTTTTTATGGTCTTCTCACAATTTTCAATCTGTACTTCCTCCAGTTTAACCTCCCTTACTAGTTCATTTAAAGTCGGTGGGGTAGTCTTTGACAAGGTGCATCGTAACTTCTGCGCAACAGGGCTATTAGTAAGGGCCCCTTTGAGCACTTGTTTAATCCGTCTCTCATCCACTTGCTCTTTATCAATACCCCCTTTATCGACAATCTTGTATATTAATCTATCTACTCGGTAAATGTAGTACGTTAGTGTTTCTCCATACTCCTGATACGTGCTATTTAGTCTAGCTAACAGGTCTCCCACATCTTCCAATGTTCCATACGAGAAGTCTGGAGCCTCTATGTAGTCTGTTAGAGTGGCCTGGGTATTTATCCTCCTGGTGGCTTGTATCACTCCCATAGCTGGCCCCCTCAAACTTTCCACAACACGTTGCCGTTTTATGTGCTCAGGACACTGCCATTCTTCCGAATGCTGGATGGCAGCCTCCCTCCATAGTTCATAGGTCTCCTCTCCCGCCGGAACAGGTGTTATTCCTGAGAATATCCGTAGTCGACGGTATCCTCCTTCAAAGTGCCACCTTTCCAAATGACTTACAACTTTATCTACTACTGCTTCGGCATGTGAAGCTATTGTGGGTTCTTTATCACAGGGTGGCTCTTGTCCTAAATGGTTATTGTGGGAATCTCCCCCCAGAAAAGGGTGGTCGGTTACCATTGCTATCAACTGGGGTAGCCCCTTCCTCCCCATCATTCATCCTATCATCGGGCCACAGCATTTGAAATCTTACAGCGACATTCTCCATGACGATCATGCCAGGAAGTAGTGTGGGGTCTAATAATGCATTATTGCTGATGAGCAAAGCAAAGGTATCCCCAACTTGCCCCCTCCACCGATCCACAAAGTATGGTGGTATCACACCATTTAGTTTTTTTATTTTCTTTAATACCAGCTCATCCCGAATGACATTGAAATTTCCTCCTAACCTGAAATTGCACAAGGGATCTACTCCCTTCTCTTTACACCTACGATAAATGTCTTTTCCAGTCACCGCTTCCATTATGAATTAAATGTACACAGGAGAAGTCCGCTTATCTTAGGATCTCAGCAGTGCCTCCATAAATGTAACCCTCTTTTCACACTAATCTATTGATTGATTACCCTAAATGTGCCTCCACCCAAGCTATGAGATTATTTTGGTTGGGGCTTGCTTGGGTAAGACCTATCCCCTAATAAGGTGATTCTTCAATATACATTCATATGCATGTGAATACAACTTCCCTTTGACTTTAATATACCTGTTCTCTTTTCCAGCTCTCTCCATACGACTTCCAGCAACACCAGGAAGAATGGTAAGTATAGTAGTTTTAATGTCACAGAACTAAATATTTAATTACATTACATAGCCATATATGATTATATAAATATATTTTTTAATATACTCATTTTTCCCTTTCTAAACTATTTGCCTTAGTATGCCTATACAATTATAAATGCATGCAACACAAAAAAAAACTCTCCGCCTTCTCTTAGGCAACAAATAACCTTTTGTACCCTTGTCCTTATAGTGCACTTGTTGGGGCCCTGGGTTTCCTGAGTTAGAGTTATAGTAGTATCTGGAAGGATATCTTTTCATTACAATGTTGAAATCCTGCTATAAGTAGCAAATCAGGTAGTCTCTACTTAATATTAATGGGGTCCATGGGGCCGATATTCCCGTCTGTTGCTCTAACTGTGCACTGAATAGGCTGTAGATACTTCCCCTTAATAATTTCCGGCACTGTCTTTGAAGTATCAGTTCTCCCTGGTACAGAAAGGATAATACGAGCCTCTGTTTACTGTTGTAGCATTTTCTATCCAATAAATGATGACTTGCAGCTATATAGAATTCAGTGTCTGCTAGACTGCGACTTATGTTTCCTTTCTAGCTGTCCAAAGGGAAGTTTTTATATGTAACAAAGTCTTCTGTCTAACTAGTAACCAAATTGTTTCTCACGGACTGGTGACTGCAGCAGATGTCCTCTTCTGTACTAAGCAGCCTCCAACAGATGATATAAATAACATATGCAGTAGCATATATATGGGAAGCTGTAACCTTTAATATGTCTTACAATTGTCCAGTATGTCACGTATAGTAAAGGCTTCAGCAGTCCCTTGTATGGTATCTTGGCCAATATGCTATATAACGGTTACTATTAATGTATTCAATCCTTTCACTAAATATCAGCATCGTTTTATAATACTGTATAATTGAATTCAGCAGCTGTATAACTGATTCTGCTATAAGCAATGCCTGTAGCTAAGGTTATATGTCCCACTCCTGTAACTACATTGATAAGTGTCATGCAGCTGGGGTTGTATAGTGCATAGTGGGAGTTTACTTAACTCCACTTCTCAGCTTCTGCGCTCCCTCTGCGACTAGGACACTCCCCCAACTCCGTGCTGAATGGCTGCTCCAGAGGGATGGTCACTCACCCAGTCATACCACACCGAATTTGGGTCTATGGGTCTGTACTGTAGCCTAGCCCCTTCGATTCCTCAGGGAGGCTGTCCCTACTTCTACCAGCCGCTGAATTTGGAGGATCGTCTTGCCTGACCGGCGCTCCAGCCCTCCACACTATCACTCTCCTGGCCTCCTATGCAGTCAACGCTGGCAGAGAGAGGTAAGGCGCTGTTAGTCCTGTACTGTAGTCTCTCCTCACCCACGCGTCTACCACCGCAGCAGCTCCCGGTGTCAGCAATTCCCACACTTCACCGAACTGGTTTCGACGGGGGTAACCTCCTTTACTGGTGAGAGATCCCCCTGTCCTCCATTACTGATCCTCATTCTTTCACAGGCTACCGGCTCTCCCCCAACTGCCGCACCAGCAGCCCCTTTTATAACCTCCTCTCTAACCGCTCATGACTCCTGCTCCCCGGCTGTGGCATGCGGATGATGCTGCCGTGGGGACAGTCTAGCAGCTTCTTCCCCCTCCACTGTATTATAGCATACAAATTAACATTATCAACATTACACATACACATACTGATATAGCTCCCTAATAGTAACCAGGGATTACACTCTCCCCCTGGGGATTCCAACTTCATAGAAGGTGGAGATCACCATGACATGAACATAGCTATTACAACTATAACTTTATTTTAGTCAAACTTACTAGTCATGGTTAAAATAAGGCCAAGGCATCAGTGCATAGGGGTGTAATACCAATGGAACTTCAGTAGGGGTCCCTAGCGTATCATATGTGAATATTCGTGGGGGCCTACGAATCTGTTGGGGCCTTGGGAGGGCCGCATGGGTGGCTTCCTCGACATTATACTCATTGATGACACTCTCTCCCAAGGAAGGATCACAAGAATGGTCCCATCCTCTCTCAGAAAATACGCTACTATCTCCCCTCCCCCACTCATCATTAGTGTAATTTAATAACGGCTCTGGGGGGTTTATGGGAGTACCCATTTCGATGACAGGTCCTAACAGGTTAGAGTCTTTATAATAACTCCCTGAACCATATTGCTCATCGAGTTCCATATCCATCTCTCCTCCTATCCTGTCATCATCTAGATGGGAAGGAGCATCTTTTGGTAGCACTACCAATTGGCTATCTTCCTTCACTTCCTTTTCTGTTTCTTCCCACCTAATGTCTTGTGCTATTGGCAACAGATGGTGCTGATGATAAGTTACTAAAGACCCTTGTTCATTCTCTGGCATCAGCTGGTATACTGGAAGGTCATTAAGTTGTTTTATGACAATGTAAGGTTTGGACTTCCATCGGTTATTTAATTTCTGACGACGGGGTAATCCTAGAAGTTTAACTAGTACCTAATCCCCCGGAAGTAATCGATGTTCCTTTACGTGACTATCATACCGCAATTTGTTCCGCTCCCCTAATTTCTTAGCTTCACGTTGAGCCAGTTGAAATGCCTCCTTCAGCTGCTGTCATAATTGCTTGATATATTGACTGTGTGAAGTCCCAGATGACGAGCTAACCTGTGTTCCTAAGCTCACGTCTATGGGTAATCGAGCTTATCGCCCAAACATTAGTAAATAGGGTGTGTATCCAGTAGCTTCATTTTTCGTGCAATTGTACGCATGCACTAAGTGTGATATGTATTGTTTCCAACAAGGTTTTCTTTTAAGACTCAATGTACCTAACATATTTAAAAGTGTTTGGTTGAACCGTTCAGGCTGAGGGTCTCCCTGAGGATGGTATGGTGTTGTTCTGGATTTCTTGATACCACAACAGTTGCACAGTTCCCGAATTAATCGACCCTCAAAATCCCGTCCCTGATCGGAATGTATCCTTGCTGGGAGGCCATAATGTATGATAAACCTATCCCATGGAGTCTTTGCTACAATCACTGCCCTTTGATTACACGTCACAAAGGCCTGTGCGTATCGAGTAAAGTGGTCGGTTGCAACCAACATATTACTATGTCATCCTCCAGGATCCTCAAGGGCCAGAAAGTTGATACAAACTAATTCCATGGGACCCGTACTGATAATGTTCACTAACGGAGCTGACTTCTCAGGCAATTTTTTTCGAACTATACAGTTTCCACACGTTTTACAGTATTGATCTATTTCTTTAGTCATGGAAGGCCAATAGAATCTTTCAGAGACCAATCCCTGGGTTTTATCATACCCCAAGTGTCCATGCCCATCGTGTAGGGATTGTAATACCATTAATTTGTATTTTTCTGGCAGAACCAATTGCATCTTATAAGTGCCATCCATTCGTCTCGACCTCCTGTACAATATCCCCTTATGTATTATCAATTTCTTTACTTGCTTGGATAAGACCTTAGACTTAGTGGACAATTCATCATTCGAAACAGGCAGATGAGAATGCCCCAACATCCGAATAATTGGAAATATATCATTATCAGCCTGCTGTTCCCGGATCATTTGTTCAGGATCCACTATCTCTAAACCTCCAAAGGCAGATTTATTCAACCAGCAGTACATGTTAGGGCGTGCGGCATTTGACACTCCCATAGTCACAATGGCTGGAGTTGATGAACCATGAATGATATTGATCTGATTGCATAACCCCTTGACAGTAGCTGCAGGAACTTCAACCCATTCCTCACTCACGATATGCACCTCCCGGTGTGGCATTCGGGATAACGCATCGGCATCCTGGTTACTGACCCACAGCTTGTATTTAATGGTAAAGTTGTAATTTGACAGGGCTGCCAGCCAGCGGTGCCCAGTAGCATCAAGCTTAGCTGTTATCTGAATATAGGTCAATGGGTTATTGTCCGTATGAACAGTAAAAGGAACACCATACAAGTAATCATGAAATTTGTCCACAATGGCCCACTTTAATGCCAAAAACTCAAGTTTATGGACAGGGTAGTTCTTTTCACTGCGAGATAATCCACGGCTGACGTAGGAGATAGGCTTCAACCTATTATCCGGGGCTTGATAAAGAACTCCCCTACGGCCCTCATAGGACGCATCTATATGAACGGTATATGGGAGCGATGGGTCGGCATATGCTAGTACAGGGGTGTCAGTTAAACTCTGTTTTAATTTTTGGAAAGCGTCTTCACATTGGATATTCCATCTTTCTCCAAAGGGTTCATGTGGCCTGAAATATCCGTGCTTACCCATCTGCTTTGATGTTATCTTCTTATTATTGGGTGGATAACACTTAGTCAGTTTGGTCAGATGCTGAACAATCTTAGAGTAGAGTGGAACAAATTTTTGGTAATAGCCGCAAAACCCTAGGAAAGACCTCAGATCTTTCAAGCTGTTGGGTCGAGGCCAGTTCACTACAGCGGTAACCTTGTCTGGATCTGTAGAAAATCCTTGCCTACTACCAATGTGTCCCAAATACTTCACAACGGATTGACACAACTGACATTTCTCCACTGACAATTTCAACCCTCTGGCTTGAAGACGATCTAATACCTTTAATAACCTCTCATTATGTTCTTAAAGGGTGTTTCCATATACAATTATATCGTCAACATATACAAGTATCTCGTGGTAACACATGTCCCCCACGGTTTTCTCAATCATTCTCTGAAAAGTAGCTAGAGCTCCTTTTATACCTTGGGGCATCTTGAGGAATTCATAAAATCCTATCAGACAGATGAAAGCGGTCTTGGCTCTATCGTCCACACTCATGGGTATTTGGTAATATCCGCTTCTTAAGTCTAACACAGAAAACCACTGGCTTCCCTGCAGACAATCCAAAGCTTCATCAATTTTGGGCACTGTATACTGATCAGGTATTGTACAGTTATTCAAGGTCCGATAGTCAATACAAAGCCTGATCTCTCCATTCTTCTTCCGAGCCACTGCAATAGGGGATGCATAGGGGCTTTCCGAATCCGCAATTACATGATTCTCTAGCAATCCCTTTAGATGTTTCCTCACATCTTCAAAATCAGCAGGAGCTAGCCATCTCGACCTTTCTCTAAAAGGGGTATCATCCATCAGTTTAATATTATGTTCCACCCCCAAGGCTGTTCCTAGGTCCCAGTCTCCTTTAGAGAATACCGATTCTCGTAGTTGTAGCTGGGAAAGCAACTTTATTTTACTATCATGGTCAATGTCACTACCATGAAGCATGTGTCCAGAGCAGGAGATCCTTGATCTATACCCTCGCCAGGGGTTGCCTCACTCCCCGATGCTTCTAGTATACTGTCAATTTTCTGGCCTATGTAATTACCATCGAAGGAGTTCCCATGGCCTTTGTCCACACCCTGCTTATCACACCAATTACTGAGATTTTTAAACATATTTGTGTTAGTACCTACTATTACTGGTAACGTGCCATTGTCCCCAGGGGAATCAGGACAAATGAGAGCAACCAAAAGAACAGTCTCATTCAGAGTGATCAACCCAGGTTCGAATGTTATTCGGGTAACTACATACTCCAAATAGGGATACTTCTGCTCACTGAGACCCCAGATGGTGAGTCCACTGAGGGGTTGGATAGGAACATCAGTCAGATGGGATCGGTACCAGGATTCAAAGATAATAGACACCTGAGATCCACTATCTATCAGTACTGTACATTCATGCCCAATAACCAGGGCTTTTACCAATGGGGCGGGACCCATTAGACTTCCTGGAATGTTATCGGACCACAGAGCACTCCCCATAGCATGGACATTTATGATTGGGGAGCCTGTGAGGGGGTCACAGCACTCCCGTTGGGAGTTTTCCACCAGTTCTGTTCTCCGGCGAGTATAAGTATAATTCCAACCTCGACTATTACTATTTACTGGACATTCAAAAGAGCGATTACCGGGCTGTCCACACAAACAGCATATAATAGGAGACCTATTTCCTGCTCGCCATCCCATACCTGAAGGCAGATCTGACCTAATACTACTACTACGATTCTCCTGAAGAGCTATCAGCTGGTCGATTTTTTTATTTTGTTCTTCTAATAACTTTAATAACCTTTCATCCAGGGTGGTTTTATCAGTAGCAGGTAACACCAGCTTTACTTTTTTTATGGTCTTCTCAAAATTTTCAATCTTTACTTCCTCCAGTTTAACCTCCCTTACTAGTTCATTTAAAGTCGGTGGGGTAGTCTTTGACAAGGTGCATCGTAACTTCTGCGCAACAGGGCTATTAGTAAGGGCCCCTTTGAGCACTTGTTTAATCCGTCTCTCATCCACTTGCTCTTTATCAATACCCCCTTTATCGACAATCTTGTATATTAATCTATCTACTCGGTAAATGTAGTGCGTTAGTGTTTCTCCATACTCCTGATACGTGCTATTTAGTCTAGCTAACAGGTCTCCCACATCTTCCAATGTTCCATATGAGAAGTCTAGAGCCTCTATGTAGTCTGTTAGAGTGGCCTGGGTATTTCTCCTCCTGGTGGCTTGTATCACTCCCATAGCTGGCCCCCTCAAACTTTCCACAACACGTTGCCATTTTATGTGCTCAGGACACTGCCATTCTTCCGAATGCTGGATGGCAGCCTCCCTCCATAGTTCATAGGTCTCCTCTCCCGCCGGAACAGGTGTTATTCCTGAGAATATCCGTAGTCGACGGTATCCTCCTTCAAAGTGCCACCTTTCCAAATGACTTACAACTTTATCTACTACTGCTTCGGCATGTGAAGCTATTGTGGGTTCTTTATCGCAGGGTGGCTCTTGTCCTAAATGGTTATTGTGGGAATCTCCCCCAGAAAAGGGTGGTCGGTTACCATTGCTATCAACTGGGGTAGCCCCTTCCTCCCCATCATCCTTACTATCATCGGGCCACAGCATTTGAAATCTTCTTCCAGCGACATTCTCCATGACGATCATGCCAGGAAGTAGTATGGGATCTAATAATGCATTATTGCTGATGAGCAAAGCAAAGGTATCCCCCTCCACCGATCCACAACGTATGGTTGTATCACACCATATAGTTTTTTTTATTTTCTTTAATACCAGTTCATCCCGAATGACATTGAAATTTCCTCCTATCCTGAAATTGCACAAGGGATCTACTCATTCTCTTTACACCTACGATAAATGTCTTTTCCAGTCACCGCTTCCATTATGAATTAAATGTACACAGGAGAAGTCCGCTTATCTTAGGATCTCAGCAGTGCCTCCATAAATGTAACCCTCTTTTCACACTAATCTATTGATTGATTACCCTAAATGTGCCTCCACCCAAGCTATGAGATTATTTTGGTTGGGGCTTGCTTGGGTAAGACCTATCCCCTAATAAGGTGATTCTTCAATATACATTCATATGCATGTGAATACAACTTCCCTTTGACTTTAATATACCTGTTCTCTTTTCCAGCTCTCTCCATACGACTTCCAGCAACACCAGGAAGAATGGTAAGTATAGTAGTTTTAATGTCACAGTACTAAATATTTAATAACATTACATAGCCATATATGATTATATATATTTGTTAATATACTCATTTTTCCCTTTCTAAACTATTTGCCTTAGTGTGCCTATACAATTATAAATGCATGCAACACAAAAAAACTCTCCGCCTTCTCTTAGGCAACAAATAACCTGGGTAACCTTGTCCTTATAGAGCACTCGTTGGGGCCCTGTGGTTCCTGAGGTAGAGTTATAGTAGTATCTGGAAAGATATCTTTTCATTACAATGTTGCAATCCTGCTATTAATAGCAAATCGGGTAGTCTGTACTAATGGGGTCCATGGGGCCGATATTCCCATCTGTTGCTCTAACTGTGGACTGAATAGGCTGTAGATACTTCCCCTTAATAATTTCCAGCACTGTCTTTGAAGTATCAGTTCTCCCTGGTACAGAAAGGATAATACGAGCCTCTGTTTACTGTTGTAGCATTTTCTATCCAATAAATGATGACTTGCAGCTATATAGAATTCAGTGTCTGCTAGACTGCGACTTATGTTTCCTTTCTAGCTGTCCAAAGGGAAGTTTTTATATGTAACAAAGTCTTCTGTCTAACTAGTAACCAAATTGTTTCTCACGGACTGGTGACTGCAGCAGATGTCCTCTTCTGTACTAAGCAGCCTCCAACAGATGATATAAATAACATATGCAGTAGCATATATATGGGAAGCTGTAACCTTTAATATATCTTACAATTGTCCAGTATGTCACGTATAGTAAAGGCTTCAGCAGTCCCTTGTATGGTATCTTGGCCAATATGCTATATAACGGTTACTATTAATGTATTCAATCCTTTCACTAAATATCAGCATCATTTTATAATACTGTATAATTGAATTCAGCAGCTGTATAACTGATTCTGCTTTAAGCAATGCCTGTAGCTAAGGTTATATGTCCCACTCCTGTAACTACATTGATAAGTGTCATGCAGCTGGGGTTGTATAGTGCATAGTGGGAGTTTACTTAACTCCACTTCTCAGCTGCTGCGCTCCCTCTGCGACTAGGCCACTCCCCCAACTCCGTGCTGAATGGCTGCTCCAGAGGGATGGTCACTCACCCAGTCATACAACACCGAATTTGGGTCTATGGGTCTGTGCTGTAGCCTAGCCCCTTTGATACCTCAGGGAGGCTGTCCCTACTTCTACCAGCCGCTGAATTTGGAGGATCGACTTGCCTGACCGGCGCTCCAGCCCTCCACACTATCACTCTCCTGGCCTCCTATGCAATCAATGCTGGCAGAGAGAGGTAAGGCGTGGTCAGTCATGGACTGTAGTCTCTCCTCACCCATGCGTCTACCACTGCAGCAGCTCCCGATGTCAGCAATTCCCACACTTCACCGAACTGGTTTCGACGGGGGTAACCTCCTTTACTGGTGAGAGATCCCCCTGTCCTCCATCACTGATCCTCATTCTTTGACAGGCTACCGGCTCTCCCCCAACTGCCGCACCAGCAGCCCCTTTTATAACCTCCTCTCTAACCGCTCGTGACTCCTGCTCCCCGGCTGTGGCATGTGGATGATGCTGCCGTGGGGACAGTCTAGCAGCTTCTTCCCCCTCCACTGTATTATAGCATACAAATTAACATTATCAACATTACACATACACATACTGATATAGCTCCCTAATAGTAACCAGGGATTACACTCTCCCCTTGGGGATTCCAACTTCATAGAAGGTGGAGATCACCATGACATGAACATAGCTATTACAACTATAACTTTATTTTAGTCAAACTTACTAGTCATGGTTAAAATAAGGCCAAGGCATCAGTGCATAGGGGTGTAATACCAATGGAACTTCAGTAGGGGTCCCTAGCGTATCATCTGTGAATATTCGTGGGGGCCTACGAATCTTTTGGTGCCTTGGGAGGGCCGCATGGGTGGCTTCCTCGACATTATACTCATCGATGACACTCTCTCCCAAGGGAGGATCACAAGAATGGTCCCATCCTCTCTCAGAAAATACGCTACTATCTCCCCTCCCCCATTCATCATTAGTGTTATTTAATGACGGCTCTGGGGGGTTTATGGGAGTACCCATTTCGATGACAGGTCCTAACAGGTTAGAGTCTTTATAATAACTCCCTGAACCATATTGCTCATCGAGTTCCATATCCATCTCTCCTCCTATCCTGTCATCATCTAGATGGGAAGGAGCATCTTTTGGTAGCACTACCAATTGGCTATCTCCTTCACTTCCTTTTCTGTTTCTTCCCACCTAATGTCTTGTGCTATTGGCAACAGATGGTGCCGATGATAAGTTACTAAAGACCCTTGTTCAATTCTCTGGCATCAGCTGATATACTGGAAGGTCATTAAGTTGTTTTATGACAATGTAAGGTTTGGACTTCCTTCGGTTATTTAATTTCTGACGACGGGGTAATCCAAGAAGTTTAACTAGTACCTTATCCCCAGGAAGTAATCAATGTTCCTTTATGTGACTATCATACCGCAATTTGTTCCGCTCCCCTAATTTCTTAGCTTCACGTTGAGCCAGTTTAAAAGCCTCCTTCAGCTGCTGTCGTAATTGCTTGATATATTGACTGTGTGAAGTCCCAGATGACGAGCTAACCCGTATTCCTAAACTCACGTCTATGGGTAATCGAGCTTCTCGCCCAAACATTAGTAAATAGGGTGTGTATCCAGTAGCTTCATTCTTAGTGCATGCGTACAATTGCACGAAGTGTGATATGTATTGTTTCCAACAAGGGACAATATTTACTAAAAAATCGAGTTTGTCCGATTTGTGTTTTTTTTTCAAAGTCCCAATCCGGGAATTCACTAAGCACAAATCTCGGCAGTGTCTGGTCTATACGTAATGGATTTAACGGCAAAGTTCTGAAATACGAATTAATAGACCATCGGTCAAACGCGGCTGTTATTTCATACAATACGGGTATTCAATATTCATTCGTATTTGGGTGTTAGTCTCTGAGTGCTCAAGTGCGGGTCTATTTTTTTGCGAATCGTTAAAAAAAGCAGCAAAAAAATAGACCTGCTTTTTCCAGTCCAGTTTGGATAACCATACACGGATCAGTGAGATCCGTGCATGGTTATCTATGGGAAAGGGTGTGCTTAGTGTAAAAACAGGAAAAAAAATGCGTGGGGTCCCCCCTCCTATGCATAACCAGCCTCGGGCTCTTTGAGCCGGTCCTGGTTGAAAAAATATGGGGGGAAAAATGACAGGGGTTCCCCCATATTTCATCAACCAGCACTGGGCTCTGCGCCTGGTCCTGGTTCAAAAAATACGGGGGACAAAAAGCGTAGGGGTCCCCCGTATTTCTTAAACCAGCACCGGGCTCCACTAGCCAGGTACATAATGCCACAGCCGGGGGACACTTTTATTGTGGTCCCGGTGGCCCTGGCATTACATACCCAACTGGTCACCCCTGGCCGGGGTACCCTGGAGGAGTGGGAACCCCTTAAATCAAGGGGTCCCCCCTCCAGCCACCCAAGGGCCAGGGGTGAAGCCCGAGGCTGTCCCCCCCATCCAAGGGCGGCGGATGGGGGGCTGATAGCCTTGTGAACAAATGAGAATATTGTTTTTAGTAGCAGTACTACAAGTCCCAGCAAGACTCCCCCGCAAGCTGGTACTTGGAGAACCACAAGTACCAGCATGCGGTGGAAAACCGGGCCCGCTGGTACCTGTAGTACTACTACTTAAAAAATACCCAACAAAAAACAGGACACACACACCGTGACAGTATAAGTTTATTACATACATGCACACCTCCAAACATACATACTTACCTATGTTCACACGAGGCTCGGTCCTCTTCTCCATGTAGAATCCTCGGGGTACCGGTGCAAAAAATGATACTCACATAATCCAGTGTTGCTTGTCTTCTTTGTATAATCCACGTACTTGGCAAAACAAAAAATTGGAAACCCGACCACGCACTGAAAGGGGTCCCATGTTTACACATGGGACCCCTTTCCCCGACTGCCAGGACCCCCCCTGACTCCTGTCAAAGAGGGTCCCTTCAGCCAATTAGGGAGCGCCACGTCGTGGCACTCTCCTGATTGGCTGTGTGCTCCTGTAGTGTCTGTGAGGCAGCACACGGCAGAGATACAATGTAGCGCCTTTGCGCTCCATTGTATCCAATGGTGGGAACTTTGCGGTCAGCGGTGAGGTTACTTTCGGTCAACCGCTGACTGCAAAGTTCCCACCATTGGATACAATGGAGCGCATAGGCGCTACATTGTATCTCTGCCGTGTGCTTCCTCACAGACACTACAGGAGCACACAGCCAATCAGGAGAGTGTCACGACGTGGCGCTCCCTGATTGGCTGAAGGGACCCTCTTTGACAGGACTCAGGGGGGGTCCTGGCAGTCGGGGAAAGGGGTCCCATGTGTAAACATGGGACCCCTTTCAGTGCGTGGTCGGGTTTCCGTTTTTTTGTTTTGCCAAGTACGTGGATTATACAAAGAAGACAAGCAACACTGGATTATGTGAGTATCATTTTTTGCACAGGTACCCCGAGGATTCTACATGGAGAAGAGGACCGAGCCTCGTGTGAACATAGGTAAGTATGTATGTTTGGAGGTGTGCATGTATGTAATAAACTTATACTGTCACGGTGTGTCTCCTGTTTTTTGTTGGGTATTTTTTTAGTAGTAGTACTACAGGTACCAGCGGGCCCGGTTTTCCACCGCATGCTGGTACTTGTGGTTTTCCAAGTACCAGCTTGTTGGGGAGGCTTGCTGGGACTTGTAGTACTGCTACTAAAAACAATATTCTAATTTTTTACACAAGGCTATCAGCCCCCCATCCGCCACCCTTGGATGGGGGGACAGCCTCGGGCTTCACCCCTGGCCCTTGGGTGGCTGGAGGGGGGGACCCCTTGATTTAAGGGGTTCCCACTCCTCCAGGGTACCCCGGCCAGGGGTGACTAGTTGGGTATGTAATGCCAGGGCCGCCGGGACCACAATAAAAGTGTCCCCCGGCTGTGGCATTATGTACCTGGCTAGTGGAGCCCGGTGCTGGTTTAAGAAATACGGGGGACCCCTACGCTTTTTGTCCCCCGTATTTTTTTAACCAGGACCAGGCGCAGAGCCCGGTGCTGTTTGATAAAATATGGGGGAACCCCTGTCATTTTTCCCCCCATATTTTTTCAACCAGGACCGGCTCAAAGAGCCCGAGGCTGGTTGTGCTTAGGAGGGGGGACCCCACGCAATTTTTTCCTGATTTTTAAACACTTTAAACACCTTCTTAAGGTACACAATGAAGCCCTGCACGGATCTCACAGATCCGGCCGGGATTCCTTGTGTTTTGTCAGGCAGTGTTTTACTCATCACTCCCGTAAAACACTGCCTGACATTACGAATCACATCGACATCGGAAAATACGAATTTGGAAAAATCGGCAGCTTAGTGAATGATCGTATCAGAATTCAGAAAGTTGCAGTAAAATGCACCCGATACCATTCGAGTTCAAACACCCTTAAAAACGTCAAAAACACGAATCTTTGTAAATATGCCCCAAGGTTTTCTTTTAAGACTCAATGTACCTAACATATTTAAAAGTGTTTGGTTGAACCATTCAGGCTGAGGGTCTCCCTGAGGATGGTATGGTGTTGTTCTGGATTTCTTGATACCACAGCAGTTGCACAGTTCCCGAATTAATCGACCCTCAAAATCCCGTCCCTGATCGGAATGTATCATTGCTGGGAGGCCATAATGTATGAAAAACCTATCCCATAGAGTCCTTGCTACAATCACTGCTCTTTGATTACACGTCACATAGGCCTGTGCGTATCGAGTAAAGTGGTCGGTTACAACCAATATATTACTATGTCGTCCTCCACGATCCTCAAGGGCCAGAAAGTCGATACAAACTAATTCCATAGGACCCGTACTGATAATGTTCACTAACGGAGCCGACTTCTCAGGCAATTTTTTTCGAACTATACAATTTCCACACGTTTTACAGTATTGATCTATTTCTTTATTCATGAAAGACCAATAGAATCTTTCAGAGACCAATCCCTGGGTTTTATCGTACCCCAAGTGTCCATGCCCATTGTGTAGGGCTTGTAATACCATTAATTTGTCTTTTCTGTCAGAACCAATTGCATCTTATAAGTGCCATCCATTCGTCTCGACCTCCTGTAAAATATCCCCTTATGTATTATCAATTTCTTTACTTGCTTGGATAAGACCTTAGACTTAGTGGACAATTCATCATTCGAAACAGGCAGATGAGAATGCCCCAACATCCGAATAATTGGAAATATATCATTATCAGCCTGCAGTTCCCATTCATTTGTTCAGTATCCACTATCTCTAAACCTCCAAAGGTAGATTTATTCAACCAGCAGTACATGTTAGGGAGTGCGGCATTTGACACTCCCATAGTCACAATGGCGGGAGTTGATGAACCATGAATGATATTGATCTGATTGCATAACCCCTTGACAGTAGCAGCATGAACTTCAACCCATTCCTCACTGAAGATATGCACCTCCCGGTGTGGCATTCGGGATAACGCATCGTCATCCTGGTTACTGACCCACGGCTTGTATTTAATGGTAAAGTTGTAATTTGACAGGGCTGCCAGCCAGCGGTGCCCAGTAGCATCAAGCTTAGCTGTTATCTGAATATAGGTCAATGGGTTATTGTCCGTATGAACAGTAAATGGAACACCATACAAGTAATCATGAAATTTGTCCACAATGGCCCAATTTAATACCAAAAACTCAAGTTTATGGACAGGGTAGTTCTTTTCACTGCCAGATAATCCATGGCTGATGTAGGAGATAGGCTTCAACCTATTATCCGGGGCTTGATAAAGAACTCCCCTAAGGCCCTCATAGGACGCATCTATATGAATGGTATATGGGAGCGATGGGTCGGCATATGCTAGTACAGGGGCGTCAGTTAAACTCTGTTTTAATTTTTGGAAAGCGTCTTCACATTGGATACTCCATCTTTCTCCAAAGGGTTTATGTGGCCTGAAATATCCATGCTCACCCATCTGCTTTGATGTTATCTTCTTATTATTGGGTGGATAACCCTTAGTCCGTTCGGTCAGAGGCGACCTATTTCCCATCCCATACCTGAAGGCAGATCTGACCTAATACTACTACTACGATCCTCCTGAAGAGCTATCAGCTGGTCGATTTTTTTATTTTGTTCTTCTAATAACTTTAATAACCTTTCATCCAGGGTGGTTTTATCAGTAGCAGGTAACACCACCTTTACCTTTTTTATGGTCTTCTCACAATTTTCAATCTGTACTTCCTCCAGTTTAACCTCCCTTACTAGTTCATTTAAAGTCGGTGGGGTAGTCTTTGACAAGGTGCATCGTAACTTCTGCGCAACAGGGCTATTAGTAAGGGCCCCTTTTGAGCACTTGTTTAATCCGTCTCTCATCCACTTGCTCTTTATCAATACCCCCTTTATCGACAATCTTGTATATTAATCTATCTACTCGGTAAATGTAGTGCGTTAGTGTTTCTCCATACTCCTGATACGTGCTATTTAGTCTAGCTAACAGGTCTCCCACATCTTCCAATGTTCCATACGAGAAGTCTAGAGCCTCTATGTAGTCTGTTAGAGTGGCCTGGGTATTTCTCCTCCTGGTGGCTTGTATCACTCCCATAGCTGGCCCCCTCAAACTTTCCACAACACGTTGCCGTTTTATGTGCTCAGGACACTGCCATTCTTCCGAATGCTGGATGGCAGCCTCCCACCATAGTTCATAGGTCTCCTCTCCCACCGGAACAGGTGTTATTCCTGAGAATATCCGTAGTCAACGGTATCCTCCTTCAAAGTGCCACCTTTCCAAATTACTTACAACTTTATCTACTACTGCTTCGGCATGTGAAGCTATTGTGGGTTCTTTATCACAGGGTGGCTCTTGTCCTAAATGGTTATTGTGGGAATCTCCCCCAGAAAAGGGTGGTCGTTTACCATTGCTATCAACTGGGGTAGCCCCTTCCTCCCCATCATCCTTACTATCATCGGGCCACAGCATTTGAAATCTTCTTCCAGCGACATTCTCCACGACGATCATGCCAGGAAGTAGTATGGGATCTAATAATGCATTATTGCTGATGAGCAAAGCAAAGGTATCCCCAGCTTGCCCCCTCCACCGATCCACAACGTATGGTTGTATCACACCATATAGTATTTTTATTTCCTTTAATACCAGTTCATCCCGAATGACATTGAAATTTCCTCCTAACCTGAAATTGCACAAGGGATCTACTCCCTTCTCTTTACACCTACGATAAATGTCTTTTCCAGTCACCGCTTCCATTATGAATTAAATGTACACAGGAGAAGTCCGCTTATCTTAGGATCTCAGCAGTGCCTCCATAAATGTAACCCTCTTTTCACACTAATCTATTGATTGATTACCCTAAATGTGCCTCCACCCAAGCTATGAGATTATTTTGGTTGGGGCTTGCTTGGGTAAGACCTATCCCCTAATAAGGTGATTCTTCAATATACATTCATATGCATTTGAATACAACTTCCCTTTGACTTTAATATACCTGTTCTCTTTTCCAGCTCTCTCCATACGACTTCCAGCAACACCAGGAAGAATGGTAAGTATAGTAGTTTTAATGTCACAGTACTAAATATTTAATAACATTACATAGCCATATATGATTATATAAATATATTTTTTAATATACTCATTTTTCCCTTTCTAAACTATTTGCCTTAGTGTGCCTATACAATTATAAATGCATGCAACACAAAAAACTCTCCGCCTTCTCTTAGGCAACAAATAACCTGGGTAACCTTGTCGTTATAGAGCACTCGTTGGGGCCCTGGGTTTCCTGAGTTAGAGTTATAGTAGTATCTGGAAGGATATCTTTTCATTACAATGTTGAAATCCTGCTATAAATAGCAAATCAGGTAGTCTCAACTAAATATTAATGGGGTCCATGGGGCCGATATTCCTGTCTGTTGCTCTAACTGTGGACTGAATTTGCTGTAGATACTTCCCCTTAATAATTTCCGGCACTGTCTTTGAAGTATCAGTTCTCCCTGGTACAGAAAGGATAATACGAGCCTCTGTTTACTGTTGTAGCTATATAGAATTCAGTGTCTGCTAGACTGCGACTTATGTTTCCTTTCTAGCTGTCCAAAGGGAAGTTTTTATATGTAACAAAGTCTTCTGTCTAACTAGTAACCAAATTGTTTCTCACGGACTGGTGACTGCAGCAGATGTCCTCTTCTGTACTAAGCAGCCTCCAACAGATGATATAAATAACATATGCAGTAGTATCTATATGGGAAGCTGTAACCTTTAATATGTCTTACAATTGTCCAGTATGTCACGTATAGCAAAGGCTTCAGCAGTCTCTTGTATGGTATCTTGGCCAATATGCTATATAACGGTTACTATTAATGTATTCAATCCTTTCACTAAATATCAGCATCATTTTATAATACTGTATAATTGAATTCAGCAGCTGTATAACTGATTCTGCTATAAGCAATGCCTAAGGTAATATGTCCCACTCCTGTAACTACATTGATAAGTGTCATGCAGCTGGGGTTGTATAGTGCATAGTGGGAGTTTACTTAACTCCACTTCTCAGCTGCTGCGCTCCCTCTGCGACTAGGCCACTCCCCCAACTCCATGCTGAATGGCTGCTCCAGAGGGATGGTCATTCACCCAGTCATACCACACCGAATTTGGGTCTATGGGTCTGTGCTGTAGCCTAGCCCCTTCGATTCCTCAGGGAGGCTGTCCCTACTTCTACCAGCCGCTGAATTTGGAGGATCGACTTGCCTGACCGGCGCTCCAGCCCTCCACACTATCACTCTCCTGGCCTCCTATGCAATCAGCGCTGGCAGAGAGAGGTAAGGCGCTGTCAGTCCTGGACTGTAGTCTCTCCTCACCCACGTGTCTACCACCGCGGCAGCTCCTAGTGTCAGCGATTCCCACACTTCACCAAACTGGTTTCGACGGGGGTCACCTCCTTTACTGGTGAGAGATCCCCCTGTCCTCCATCACTGAAGGAAGAGGGCGTGAATCTTCAGAATTCACCATGCCTCCCTCTCCAGCTCTCTGACTCACACCCTGACTTCCTGACTCTCACAAATTCCCCCTTGCACCCAAATTACCACAGACATTTGCAGGATTGTTAGCTATACCAGCAGGTCAAAGTTTATTACAGCATATGGGTTTCATCAGGTCATTTCTCAACATAGGCACATTGTCATAAGCAGTATATCCCACAGTTTTTCATTATAACATGCAGTTTGACTCATGCTGGGTTGGTCAGCAGGGGGTCACCTGGGGAAAAACAGAATTAGGGTGTACCATTACATTATTAATAACATCATTCTAATTTATGTATGCAGCATTCAGCCTCTCCAAAGCTTTCTCCAGCAATACTTACGCCTTTTCCAAATCCCCAGTCTAGATACACCTGAGTCATAAGCAGCACTGGGTGTACCCCATCCACACCTCCCACAGCCACAGTCTTCTCAACATTTACATCCTATATCAAAGCAGGCTCCTCTAGCCGCATATCCTGCGCACCCTCTGGTAGCATGCTGCTCGCACCATCAGTTTTTCCCTTCAGGGTAAACTGCACCTCAGCATATGATATCTCTGTAACAATATCCCCACTGACTATAGCTATCAGTGGTACCTATTCATCGTGTTGAACGCCTGTAGGCTGGGCTGTTGCTTCTCAAAATAGTAAAAGAAGCAGTCATAGGCAATATCTTCCATCATTCACTCTGCGACACTAGTCATGCCAGAATGGGGTATCGAGATTCCCCCAATCGTATGCCTCTCTCCAGGCTGTAAGGCATTGCATTTGTCATTTTCTGCCCACCTGAGCTGCCTGATCCTCTCACTGCGGGTTTTGTCACAGCAGGAGAGACTCTGTAGCTGACATTCCTTAGTTAGTTCCTCCATGCTCATCATGTTAAATAGGTCATCTTTGTCAAAATAACCACTTTGATCCTCTGGCGTTGTGTTGTATTGGCACTCTGTAGCGTCTCAGGCTGCCACACATTCTGCAGTCTCCCTGGATCAAACAAAGGTGTCAGTACCTGGTGTAATGTCCAGGGCCAGCTGATTCTCTGAAACACAGCTGGCATTTGCTTTGATTCTTCTACCCTGTTCCAATACAGGGAAATACTTTACATGGGATCTGTTGGCATTCACATCTCTGGTCACACTCTACCAAAAGAGTTTAACTAGCTCCAACTGGTACAGTACCTGCGATCTGCTTCATGTTCTGCAGCAGCCTGGTCCCTTGTGATTATGAGCTGCATTATCATCACATTGTCTGGCTATGTCACATACTTAAGAGCCTCCTGTAGATATGGATCCAAATTTGAGGCAACTTCATGGGCCTCATCTGCTTGATAACACATCAGCTTCCAATTTTACAATATTACTTTCCATAGTAAGTAAAAGTCCAGAACAGGATACACCCCTGGAAATCACAGTCGACCCAGCTGATTCACTCTCCACTTGAACCAGTTCACTGACATCCTTATGCTCTGTATCATATCCCCCTGGGTCCTGAACTAAGCTCTTAAATGGTACACCCAGGATAGACATTGCCACGTGCAAAGGTCCATAAGGATTTTCTCAAAAGTAGCTCCCATTTCTCAACAATTACTTTGCCAAATAAAAAAGATAGAAAAGAAAGACAAGGGGGTGGGGTAGGGGGGGAGGGGAGTTAACAGAGATTGTTTGCACTGTATGTCCGTTTACAATATCATAACCTTGAGCGTAATTCTCCAGTGAATTTATGATGCAGTTTTTCAAAAAAATCACACACCATTAATTCGCTAAAGTCCTTGTAATAAAAACAAAAATTATCCTTATCATCCCACTACTACCACCACTTTTGTCACAACCAGCTAGCCGTTTCTCCTGATTCCTCGATCTGAAAATCGCCAACAGTGACTTATGGTTACCTCAGCACAGGTGGTTAGTGAAATCCCAGTAACTGCCACCAGCAAAAGAACCATAAAACATGAATATATGGACACCAGACAGTCTTTTGCAGCTATATGTATCCACAATTATTAATTGCACACTCATGCTTCATTAGTAGCTTTGGCCTCACATGCTTGTAGATTCACCTAGAGACACAGAGAATACACTAGAATTGATTATCTGTTAATTTGAACAAAATAGCCCAAGGTATGGTTATAACAAAAATATAAATTTACAAATATGGACATAAATACAGTACAAATGGGACACAGACATTCCATTCTCCTTAAGAGGTGAAATTATACTTTAATTTATTACTCCTGGCCTAGCGTGACCATGTCTGGTTGTTTGAGTATGAAGGAAGCCATTTTCTACCCCCAAACATTTCTGACAGGAACAAGATGAAAGATGCTATCTTTTCCTGGGCCAGATGTACTAAGCCTGAAAAGTGATAAATATCACAGTGATAAAGTACCAGCCAATCGGCTCCTAACTGTCATTTTTCAAACACGCCCTGTAACATGGCAGTTAGGAGCAGATTGGCTGGTGCTTTATCACAGTGAAATTTATCACTTTTCAGGCTTAGTACATCTCCCCCCCTGAAACATACATTTCTCCTTTTCCCTCATTTCCCTGGATAAAGTTAGGTCAACTTTAGTACACAACTTAGCAGCCATGTTGTTCCATGCAAGGTTAATTCATACACTTACATATGATACAATTCTGATATTGCTGACTGCGTGTAAATGTCACGTCTTTCTTTCTCACAAGCCATATAACCAAATTTGGAATGCAGAAGCATTTGCAAAAAAGTAAAAAATAAATCAGGCTTCTGTGAAGGTGATTTGGTGAGACTCCCAACTATATTTAAAATTTTACAGCTAGAGTCTTGGTGTCCCTGTTTATTTGGCAGCAGTGTTGGTGTGTGTAACACAGTCTTTATCTGCTAACAAGCCTAAGATCACCATTTCCTTGAAGGGAACAGGAATGCACAAGTCACCCGGAATTTGTTGTTGCCTAGGCAAAAAATAGCAGTCTAGGATCCTCCATTATGCAGCCAATGATAGTTTTTCTTTGGTCTTGATGCTGCACAAGAATATTAAAAGTACAAATACATCTCATAGTGACCTCCATTTTCAACTTGCATAATTAAAATGATTTAATAACCCGAATGGTATATGACATGTTTTTGTTGTGCAGTATTATTTAAAGTGTGCAGTATTCAAAGTATGATGTGTAATAGAGGAAGATGTCAGTCACTACCATTATTAATTTTCAGGGAAATGGTTGAAAGAATGTAAAATATCTTACTGTTGTGAACCAGTTGTCAGTAAATCACAAACTGTGTCCCTGGCTATTGATGCTGTAAGGTTCACTTGGTGTCAGAACTCAATCAGTCAGTCAACTACAGTATAGCTCAGGTACAGATTTAACTAAAATATGTTAACCAAGTGTTCCTACATCCAGTGCTATCTAATCACACTACCACCTCTTCTCCACAATAGGATCCCTTAATTCTGCTACACAGATACGCACATTCTTACTCAAAGAATACCTCTGACATTCAGTGGCATTTCCAGCAATGACAGTGTTAATATTTTCTATTCTCACTAATAAGGGATACTGTGCAAACTAAATAAAGTACAGTATAAGGTATGTACCAGTGCTGGCTGTGACAATAATACTAGTGGGACGGTTTAATACAAAAGGTTGTAATACAATTGATTAGCAGCACACATCAATAAAAAAGGAATAAAAATGTCACAGTGCTCTTGCAGTAAAAATAATTACTAAAAAGCTCCTTAGGAATAGACACTTAAATGGCTCTTTTGGCAATGTATTTCATACCCCGGCTAGGACTCCCTCAAATGGAATGTCCATAGTAAGTCAGCAGAGGCAGCTTGATAATCCCAGTTTAAAGTGCAACAGAAATCCACACAGCTTGGCACAGCAGAATAGTTGGTGCTCCGAATAGGGGAAAATAGGATTTTGGTACTTATTAGGTAAATCCTTTTCTTTGAATCCATAGGGGGCACTGGAGTACTCTTGGGATATGGACGGTTCCACAGGAACTAGGCACTGAATAAATTTAAATTTGAGACTACTCTCCCCTCCATATCCCAGAGTACCTCAGTGTTTTTTTACTGAGCTGAACAGGAGCTATAGAGGTTGACAATGGAGAATTACATATAACAAAACGGAAAACAATAAAGTTGACACATAACGTTACGACAACTAACAGTTGACACCAAACCCGATAGAACTTGCTAATTTGAAGCAGTCGGTGAGAGTGTGTTACCATAAGATTCTCTGAACCTACCACAACCAGGTAAAACTGCTCTGGGTGGGCGTCCAGTGCCCCCTATGGATTCAAAGAAAATGATTTACCTGGTAAGTACCAAAATCCTATTTTCTTTTTCATCCACTAGGGGTCACTGGAGTACTCTTGGGAATTACCAAAGTTTCCCCCGTGGGCGGAAGAGCTGTTTGGCACCTGTAACACTAGACGGCCAAAGCTAGATGCTGATGCCGCAAAAGTATCAAACTTGTAAAAGCGCACAAACATGTGCACTGAAGACCATGTAGCCGCACGGCAAAGCTGTGTCGTAGAAGCTCCACGACCAGCTGCCCAAGACGTTCCCACAGAACGTGTGGAATGAGCTGTTACTGATGTAGGCGGCTGTAACCTAGCATGAAGGTAAGCCTGACGTATGGTCAGTTTTATCCATCTGGATAAGGTCTGCTTAGAAGCTGGCCAACCCATCTTGGCCGCATCATAGAGGATAAACAACGTATCCGTCTTACGAACTGTAGACGTTCGGGATACATAAACGCGTAGTGCGCGTACCACATCCAAGGTTCCAGAATCTCCTGTTAACACAGGAACTACTATTGGTTGATTGATGTGAAAAGAGGACACTACTTTTGGTAGGAAAGCGGGATTCATCCGAAGTTCCGCTCTATCATCATGAAACACTAAATACGGTGGCTTGCATGACAAGGCACCCAAATCTGAAACACGCCTTGCCGAAGCCAAGGCTAGGAGAAAAATTGTTTTCCAAGTGAGAAACTTAATATCCACTTGTTGTAAGGGTTCGAAATAAAAAGACTGTAAGAAATCTAAAACTAGATTCAAGTCCCATGGCGCAGCAGGTGGAGTGAATGGAGGCTGTACTCTGAGGACACCCTGCATAAAGGTGTGTACCGATGGCAATAAAGCCAATCTTCTTTGAAAATAAATTGACAACGCAGATATCTGCACTTTTAACGTGGATAAACGCAGACCTCCATCTAACCTCATCTGTAGAAATAACAAAAGACGGGATAACTTGAAAGATGATGTCAGAAACTTCCGAGTTTCACACCAACCTATATAGGCACGCCAAATTCTGTAATAATGAGCTGCCGTAACCGGCTTCCTAGCTCGTAACATGGTTGGTATAACCGATTCTGGAATGCCCTCTTTTCTTAAGAGGGCTGTCTCAACAGCCACCCTGTCAAACGCAGCCGCGCTAAATCGGGGTAAGGGAACGAACCCTGTTGTAACAGGTCCGGACGTAGTGGGAGCGGCCAAGGATCGTCTGCGAGTAGACCGCGGAGATCCGAAAACCAAGCTCTCCGAGGCCAATGAGGCGCCACTAGTATGACTTTTGACGGACTCTGTTTTGATCCATTTTAGCAACAGAGGGAGCAGCGGAAACGGTGGAAACAAATACACGAGACTGTATGGCCACGTGATTGTGAGAGCATCCACTGCCACTGCCTTTGGATCTCTCGTTCTGGACACGTACTGGGGCGTTTGATGATTGTTGCGAGATGCCATCAGGTCCACCTGCGGGTAACCCCACTTCTGGACCAGCATGTGAAACACTTCTGGATTTAATGCCCATTCTCCTGGATGAAAATCCCGACGGCTGAGATAATCCGCCTCCCAGTTGTCCACTCCCGGAATGAACACTGCCGACAATATCACTTGGTGATACTCGGCCCAATTGAGGATTCGAGCTACTTCCCGCATTGCCATGCGGCTTTTCGTTCCTCCTTGTTTGTTGATGTATGCGACCGCCATCGCATTGTCTGACTGCACCTGAACAGCCTGAGCCTGCAGCATGTGCACTGCTTGTCGTAGCGCATTGTAAATTGCCCGGAGTTCCAGGACAGTTATAGACAGCAATCTTTCGTGATCCGCCCAGAGACCCTGGAGCTGATAATTTTGATCTACAGCTCCCCAACCTCTGAAACTCGCGTCCGCCATGAGAATTATCCAATTCCAGGCACCGAACCGTCTCCCTGCGGTTAGATTCTGTACTTTGAGCCACCAGAGTAGAGACACTCTGGCCCTTGGAGACAACCTCACCCTGCGGTGAATCTGCAGATGCGAGCCTGACCACTGTGCGAGCACATCCAGTTGAAAAGGACGTGAGTGAAGTCTTCCGTACTGAAGCGCTTCGAAAGCCGCCACCATTGTGCCTAAGAGGCAAATGCACAAATGAACCGAGACTGTGCATGGCTTGAGCACTAATTGTACCAGATGACGAATGACCTGTACTTTCTGTTCGGGTAGGTAAATTCTTTGATTTACCGTATCGAGAATCATACCTAGGAATTGAAGTCGTTGAGACGGAATTAGATGTGATTTCTTGAAGTTGACAATCCAACCGTGGTGAACCAGTACATTGTATGTCAGCAACGCCTGTTGAAGGAGGATTTGTTGAGACTGAGCTTTGATGAGTAAATTGTCCAAGTACGGAACTATTATCACTCCCAGGGATCTGAGATGAGCTATCATCACAGACATCACCTTGGTGAATACCCGAGGCGCTGACGAGAGGCCAAACGGTAGAGCCTGAAACTGGTAATGGTTCTGCCGTATTGCAAACCGCAAGAACCTTTGATGAGGTGTCCAAATCGGAATGTGTAAGTACGCATCCTTGAGATCCAGCGCAATCATTAATTCCTGTGGCTCTAGGCCTGCAATTACTGACCGCAGAGATTCCATCTTGAATCTGTAGTAAGTGACGTACTGGTTGAGACCCTTTAAGTTCAAAATTGGCCTGACCAAGCCATCCGGCTTTGGTACCACAAACAGACTGGAATAATAACCCTGACCCTGTTGGTGTACAGGGTCCGGAATCAAAACTGCTGCATCCAGCAGAGACTGAATGGCACTCTGCAGAACCGCCTTCTTGTCGTCCGATACAGGATGTCCTGTCCTGAAAAACCGCATTGGCGGGAGACAGTCAAACTCTATTTTGTAACCTTTTAAAACTAAATTGCGGATCCACTCATCTGTGGACGTATGAAGCCACGCCAACTGGCCACAATAGGAGATCCGAGATGGGCTGGGAGCCCGTCATGCCACTGGCTTGCCGGTGACTTTAGTATCCTGACGAGTGGTATTGGTTTGTTGGAAACCACGTCCCCGACCTCGTCTACGAGGTGTGGCCATTCCCCTGCCACGCCCGCGAAAGGACTGAGGTCTAAAGGATTTGAACGCCGGTCCAGAATATCTCCTTCTAGGTACTGTTGGAGGCAATGGTAAGAAAACCGACTTTCCTCCCGTGGCCTCAGAAATCCATTTGTCCAATTCAGGACCAAACAACTTCTCGCCCCCGTAAGGTAACGCTTCTATACCTTTTTTTACCTCTGCCTCCGCTTGCCAAGAACGTAGCCAGAGTGCTCGTCGTGCTGTAACTAGCGATGATGAAAGGCAAGAAGTGAGCTGACAGATGTCAGTAGAAGCTGTACATAGATAGTCAGCAGCTTCCCAGATTTGATCAGCGAGAAGTATAAGGTGATCATCACTTAAGGCAGACTTGAGTTCTGTTATCCATACCATTAGCACCTTAGTTACCCAAATGCCACCCAACCCAGGTCTAAGCAACACTCCTGCTGCTGTATACATGGACTTTAGCATAGCTTCCATTTTTTGGTCCGAAGGGTCCTTAAGCATAGTAGCAGTTGGTACTGGTATGGTTAATTTCTTTGTAAGTTTAGACACAGACGAATCCACCAATGGCGGATTCTCCCATGTAGCTGTTACTGAGTCTGGAAACGGATAACTAGACCTAAATCTGTGAGGTATAGAAAACCGTTTATCCGGATTCTTTCTTGTTTCTAGTAACATTTTATTAAGAGATTCCAAAACAGGAAAACACATTGGAGTTCTCTGTCGTTTAGTAAAGACGACCTCATAATTTGTCAGAGGCTCCTCAGTTTCTGTAAATTTCAGAAACTGGCGCACCGCTCTGATGAGATTATCAATGCCCGGGCTGTCAAAATCGTCACCATCTGACTGCTGGTCGACTTCGCCCTCCTCAACCTCATCTTGTACAGTGAGGTCTGGCATAGAATCGTCAGAAAGCAACATAGCAGAAACCGGTAAATTATAAGACAAATTAAACTTATCCCTCTTACCCAAAGAGGATTTATACTTTTGGTAAGGCTGAGACCCCTCCGGTAGTTCTAGCGGTCTCACCCTAGACTCAGATCTTGCTGCCTCTCGCTCTTGTCGAGTGGCGGCCAATTCTGATTGCAATCCAGCCAGGACATCTGCTAGCATAGCCCATGGCGGGTCCGGGGTTAAAATTGGCTTTGAAACCGGAGCAGAAATTGTATTTGTCTCTGAATTTACAAAACATACTGTACATGTGGTAGATCCATCCGGTAATACACTCTTATAGACATTGCAGTGAAACTGCTTTTTAGACTTTGCTGGTGTCTTACACATTATGCAGACTGACAAAACAAAATACAAATACAGACAACTTGCGCGACTCAGTAAATAGCACTAAGGTGTCTCTATAAATATATATCTGGCCAAGTGCAGTGCACGCCAGCAATATGCCTGATCCCAAATTCCCCCTAACACCCCTGCGCCTTCAATGGAGGAGAGATGTAATACAGGAAATTCTGGAAATACAACAGGAAAAACAACAGGAAGCATGGTTAAATATGTCCCCATGCTCACAGTATAACACAAAGTGCAGACTTATAATTATGTAAGCAGATTTAATAAACATCTTATGTTGCATTCAAACCTGCACATATAACTTGTGTCCTGTTTAACAAAGGCTTAATAGCCTATTGTAATACATATGCAGCGCTGCTGTATTTTTTATAAACAAGAGTTGAACATGAGATTTTACTATGGAGCCTGCCTTTTTCAACTAACTCTCATTTGTGTGCCTCCCCCCCCCGTGCTCCGTGTACCGCTCACTATACACGGAGGCCGGGCTATGGTAGAGAGGGAGCCGGAAGCGGCATCGGGAGCCGGGGAGCACGCTACATAGAGCCGTGGAGCGGCCTATGCAAAAATCAACGTGGCCGGCGCGGCTCAGAGTGGCGGGGAGGCAGCGTAATCAGCGGCGCTGGAAGCGGCGGCGGGCGGCCACACACACAGTATCCCCACACAGCAGGGCGGCAGCGTGAGCTGACCACCCCGTCCCAACATACCTGGACCCTGTGATGAGGGCTATGACGGGGCTTCTTCTGTAAGCTCCGTCCAGCCTTTTCTGCAGGAGTCCTGCACGTGGTGGTGAGGGAGCTCTTTCAGAGAGGCCTGACACCCACAGCTGCTTCAGCAGCTTCCACTATCCCGGACCCTCACCTTTCTGGAAGGGGGGAAGGGATGTGGAACATTGAAAAAAAATCAAAAGAAATCCAATAATTGTGGACCAACTCCACAAGCCTTGTTGCTCTGTGAGCGCCAAAAAAACACTGAGGTACTCTGGGATATGGAGGGGAGGAGTAGTCTCACATTTTAATTTATTCAGTGCCTAGTTCCTGTGGAACCGTCCATATCCCAAGAGTACTCCAGTGACCCCTAGTGGATGAAAAAGAAATCCTGATTATTTGTATGCTGCAGTTCGTCCAAGTAGTTATTCCGTCCAATTAATACCAGGGTAGAATTTGTCTTTAGTCCAGTTCTAAAGAGGTGTGTCTATCAGGCTCAGGCTATACGCGTTTCGCTGGTATAAACAACCCAGCTTTCTCTGGAGCATTTACTGTGCAAACTGTCTCTTTTAAACAAGCTATAGGTTTGTTTAGGGCAATAAGGACACATCATATTCATTTTAAGATTTAATATACAAATATTAGTACAATGCATGGTCAATATGAAATACTGTACAACAGCTTTATAAAATTTACAAAATTTAGATAATTTAGGATTGTCTCTTCTGATGGCTGGTAGAATAGTGAAAAATAGTTATAGTATCTCAAGTTGATTGATCTTTAAAGATGACATTTTTCAAAATATTCCATAAAATGTAAAACTTTTTTTCTCAGCTTCCTTTTTCTAATTTTATTGAGGGGATATGCTAAGGAAGCTTACTCCTCCCTTGTCCCAAACTACAGTCCTAATTATTTAATAGCCCAAAAAGAAGGACTGTTCAAAATCGAGATGGCTGAAAGGGGATCGGTATGTGATCCCGCCGGGCTGGGATGCCAAATGTCAGTATACCGACATCAGCATTCCGGGTGCTATAATGTCAGCAGGGGGGCGAGTGCAACGATGGTCTTTGCGGGCTCGGTGTCGAGCTTAGCTTGCCACAGGTTCTATTCTCCCCCTGTGGGTGATGTGGACACCTATATGTCACGCCTGAGGTCTGACTCTGACCAGTGGAGATCACAGGCATAGGGGCTGACTGGAATAGGAATCTGGGTGCTTTAATAAAGTTCACATACATAAACCCGGATATGGTATACTTGAGCATAGGCCCGAAGATGTGACCAGATTGGAGGAGAATGCAAAGTAAAATAAGTATTTTTATACAGCACGTAAGATGGTAATAAACTTAATATTCGGTATCACGGATAATGCAGTAACATAGGCATAGGAACAAAGGCAATGCTGTAGCAGATGTAACATAGATGGCAAGATGTATTATCAGATGCAGTGTAAACCACTGATGAAGTCCTAATATAGGTGAACACACAACAGCAGACTTGGATTCAGTGTAAACCACTGATGAAGTCCCAATATAAATGAGCACAATGTTACTGACCACTGAAGATGGGAAGGATACCAATAGTACTGGATATTGGTGGCGAAGCACCAATGTAGCTAGAGATCGATGGCGGAACACCGATTGAGCAGGAGACCGATGGAAGAACACCGTTGGAGCTACAGATTGATGGCGGAACACCGATGGAGCAGGATATCGATGGCGGAACACCGATGGAGCTAGAGATCGATGGCAAAACACAGATGGAGCTAGAGATTGATGGCAGAACACCGATGAGCCAGGCAGAGCTGCAAGCAGGATGAAACTCAGGTCTCAGGGTAGAATGGAATCTCCTGGAGCAAGGTAAATTGGAAGCTGCTGAGAGCAAACAACCATACAGGGTATGACAATCATAGCACTGGTGATTAGGCAGTCCTTACCCAGCATTCTTATAGCAACCAGTGTGCAGGATTTGGGTAGGATGGGTGGTGTAGGGAAGCTCAGACAGTCACATGATTGGCTGTGCTGCAGTCAGGTGATCAGGATTTGTCACAGCAGTACTCCAGGTTTAGGCTTCATGTTGATTGAGGCCTAGTAGGCCCAAACACTAGGAAGCAGACAATATGCTGAGAGAGCTATGCAGGAACAGCATGTACAGACCTTACTGCCAGCCGGGTGTGATGAACAATTAGCAATTACACAGAGGAATTCCTACTCATGTGCTAATCAGCAAGTAATCAAGACTGCAGTTAGTATGTGAAGCAGAAGCATGTTTGCAGAATATGCTGAGGTAAGTCACGGAACATAAGAAATTCTGTCAGGATTGTGACACTATAGAGGGGGAATTACCTACATCACCGGTATTCCGGCGACGGTATAGTACTCCCCTCAGGATCCCAGCATCGGTATTGAGACAGCCAGGATCCCGATGGGCGGTGCGTTAACCACATATCATTGGAAGGTATAGTCATTTGGTATCTGTCATCAGAATTCATCTGTGCTAGTATTATTATGTGTTGGAGTAAAGGTCAGTCTGTGTATCAAAGTGTGTAAATGTGTTTATGTCAGTCTATAGGGCAGATTCATTAAGCCTTGGAGAGAGGTAAAATTGAGAAGTTGACCAATGAACTTCTGTCATTTATCTAATACAGTGTTTGAAATGACAGAAGATGATTAGTTGCTTTGGGCAATTTTTCCACTTTATCTCTTTCCAAGGCTTGCTACATCTCCTCCTATATAGTAGAAGTTCTGTTTGGGCATGTGCTTCTTATTAACCTTGAATATTCTTCTAATTTACTGTAATTAGTACATATAGGTCATATATTATACCATATTAAAAATGTAAAGTTACACGTAATTTCACCTCTTGACTTTGCTCATAGTGCATATTCCACAAGAGCCCTGTAAACCTAAACATTGGGCCAGATGTGTGAAAGTGCGCTGTGGTTCCCGCTGACCACAGTGCACCTTAAGGCAGCATTTAGCGCTGTTCCCAAATGTATGAACGCCACTTTTAACGCCGTATGCGCTGGCCGCCGCGCGCCCCCGCCACTTACCGCTTCCCCGCAGTTCTGAATGGGAGACGAAGAGCAGAGGCAATGTATGATTGCCTCTGCTGTCCCTTATCGTCTCCTGAAGCCGCCGGTCCAGTTCGCCTCCCCTGACCAGGCAATATGGGTGGCAGCAGCATTCAGGGATGTTTTTTTTTAAATTATTATTATTGTAAGTTTGAAACTAAAACTTTATTGATCGTGGACAATAGTCCCGCCCGCACCTCCTCCTCTATGACCTTCCTAACACATCTGAAGCTGGCGAACGCCCAGCCTAATCGCACATACGCCTACGGCTGCCAGCGGCGCCAGCCGGGTGAAGGGCAAAAGGGCGCATGCGCAGAGAGCCAGCGGCAGCGCTACCAGCCCAGCCGATGTGGAAGGTGCGCTATCGCGGGACAGGTAGGATAACGCCCTCCCACATCGGCGGGGGCATCAATAATACATTGTGGCGGCAGCTGCGGGAGTATCACCACGATAATGTGGTGATACACCCCTGGACACATAACGTCCGTTAGGACGTTTTTTCATACATCACCCCCAATATCTGGAAAGGAGAGCCAGGACTGTTGACATGTAGTCAAATGGTTAAACACTACAAGCTGTCTCTTAACTTAGTGTTATTGTACATGACTCATCAATCACAATAACATCACATGTCTGAGTCACCAGGCTTAAAGGTCAGGCTGATTAGATTACAGGTGTATGTTGTTTACTTGGATGTATAAAGGGTCTGCATGTGCCCAAGTCTTTCACTGTGTTATTGGAGAATCACAGTGCTGTATGACTCAACAGTACTTAACCCAGGAGAGATTAATACCTTATCATATTGACTACCGCTATCTTCTATCACTTGCATCCTGTTATCTTTAATAAAACCTATTCTGGTTTGGATTCAACGGGCTAAATGTTATAGCCTGTGAGAAGCTGGAGGTGTGGGAGAATGGGCATATTTTTAAAATAGCAATCATTTACAAGACAAAATGAACCTGGTTTTGCCTTGTAAATGATTGCTGCTTTAAAATACAGACATTCTATCACACTGTCCCGCACTTCTGGCTTCTTGCAGGCTATTACATTTAGCCCCATATGTGGACTAACCTCCTTGCTTACATTCACTATGCACCTACCTACTTGTAGGCATCTGCCAATAAAGACATCACTGATTATCTACACATATAATACAGTAAAGCATAGTGCAAAATTAATCATTTTGAGGTTATTTCATCATTACATTTGTAAAACAGCCATCATTTTCTGACCCAGCCTGCGGACACATAATCTAACACAGAGTAATGTTCCTGTGAAAAAAATAATAATAATACAGTATTCCACAAACATACCTTGGCAAAAATAATAGGTTGCTAATTTATTTCCAAGCATCATATTATGCAACAAGCAAATTCCCCATTTATTCACAATTGACGTTTGGGGTCCGCCATGTACAGTGACACATTTATAAATTAATTAACACAGACTGTAAAATAACAAAGACATATTCTTACTGGCACATTACCTGCTCATCAATATATATGTTTGACACTGTTTCAGTTTGCTTTAGATGTGTTTACTGACTTAATTTCCATGTATGGTTAATGTGCATGATTTTACCTATGTAAATTGATTTCATTTATCTAATAATACACATAACTGAGTGATCTATTTATCAAATAGCCCCAAAATAACTATTTTCTATTGCCATTCATTGCAGCTATAGAAAAACATTTTCAGGGCTATTTATTAATAAAGAAATTGATGGAGCAGCTGAGCAATGCTTAGCTCTCCTGCTATACTGGCATAGGCTGGTTTAGGTTTATCGCACCACCTCCCTTGCCTTCCCCACTAAAATGGCATAATGCAAAGCTTTCCACAGTGAACCATGATAAGTAACCTACTATAATAGCTTGACATGTACTCTAATGTACCAAGGCAGGCTGACCCGAATAAGAACTGAGTGCTAAACAACTGCGTAACTATCCATCTACAGATTGGGGGAAGATTGAATTAATTGAGGGGTTTACCCGCAGATACTGTAATTGAATTGCCTTCAGCAATTCAATCAGAAGCCGCAACCCTGTGTATTAAGCACTAGAAGTTGCACTTAACACAAGTTTTCCTCGTAGCCTCAGGAGCTGCAAGGAAAGAATCAGCTATAAATGCAGGGTGTGGTTCATCAAATCGACAGTATCTAGGTCGACAATGTTTAGGTCGACCACTATAGGTCGACAGTCACTAGGTCGACATGGATGGAAGGTCGACAGGGGTTCTAGGTCGACATGTGGTGCTAGGTCGACAGGTCTAAAGGTCGACATGAGGATTTTTTTTTTGTGTCGTTTTCTTCGTAGAGTGACCGGGATCCCAAATTAGTGCACCGCGTCCCCTCGCATGGCTTGCTTCGCTCGCCATGCTTCGGGCATGGTGCCTTCGCTCCGCTACCGCTTCGCTCGGCACAGATTACCCTTCCAATCGTAGTCCACGTGGATCGTTAAGTATGAAAAAATAAAAAAAATAAAAATGTGAAAAACTCATGTCGACCTTTAGACCTGTCGACCTAGCACATGTCGACCTAGAAACCCTGTCGACCTTCCATCCATGTCGCCCTAGTGACTGTCGACCTATAGTGGTCGACCTAAACATTGTCGACCTAGATACTGTCGATCTTCAGACCGGATCCCATAAATGCACCCCCTGCAGCTTAGCACTCAGGGAAACAGATTCCAGCACTTAACGCAGAATCTTTTACCCATGGGTTTACCGCGCAACAAAAATGCTGAAAAATGTAATAGCTCCAGGTGTTATACCTGGGGATTTACCCGCGCAGTAAACACTGCAGGTAATTGAATCTGCCTGTTGGTGTGTTACTCTACAGCACATTACAATACAATATAGACAAATGTGACAAATACAAATGGCAGCCACACAAAAAGTGAACTAGCTGAAAAGAGTTCACAATGCACAAGAGGAGTGCAACAAAAGTATATCTTCAATGGGAGACTGACTGATGTGGAACCTACTGACAGTGGTGCACAGGGACATACTGTATGAACTGCCAGTTACTATTTGTGGGTATCAAGAGCAATATCCCTTATAAATAAACTCAATGTAAGCCTCCATTTCAGAGGGATGCTGCTTAGTTGTGGCAGGAAAATGGTGGGTGATCTATCCAAGCCTTAGGCTACAGCCCTGAATATACTGCCTGTATTTACTAATGGGCCTGCAGACATTGTTCTGAACAGGGGCTTCGGCTTGGTGGTGCAGGTATTACAATACCACTACGTGTCTATGTGGCCTTTTCCCTAGTGTGCAGAGGCAGGGCATGGCTAGGGAAGACCTAGGTGATTTAAGGCCCTAGAATGGGTTACTGTCAGGAACTGGTGCAGAATCTGGAATTTGGGATCAGGTACCAAGTGGTTGACGTTACCCAGAACAGAGGTGCGGAGTTTAACACGCCGGGAGGCTTTCACCAGGGAACCCTGCAAGGGGATATGGGCTTCGCGGCTCCCGACGTGCAGGTCGCGGCCCCCTGTCTGGGTCACTTGATACCTGAACTGAACTAGAGTTATGGTAGAGGTGTTGTATATGACAAACCGCAGGGATACGCAGGAACAAACAGGAACTGGAGAGGGTGGCAGGGTGCACACGGCCAGATGGTACACTGGGGCCGTGGAGATGGAACAGCAGCAGAAACTCTAGGAGAGACACAGGAGGTAGCGGCACACGGACGGACTGGGGTGCAGACACTTGGAGACAGGGTAACGGCAGTCGGCAGACTAAGGTCGCCAGCAAGATGGTGAAGCTGGAATTCAATGCAGGAACAAGGCAAAACCCACTGGACAGATGTACTGAGACCAGAGAGGAACCAGAGAGCAGAACACCATATGGAGTAGCTATAACTGGCAAAGCCCCTTGGGATTGAGAGGCTTAAAAGAACAGGTTGGACCAATCAGCTGTGAGCACCAGACAGGCCCCCAGTAATTGATATAACATGCAGCTGCAGTGCAGACAGGGCCGGTGACATCATTGCGCACCGCACAGCAAAGGTCCTCTCCACGAAGGGAAACTAGACGCGTAGCGTCTAGTTCCCTTCGTGGAGAGGACCTTTGCTGTGCGGTGCGCGATGATGTCATCGCGCACCGCACAGTAAAGGACTTCTCGCGTATGCGTCTAGTTTCTCTTCACAGCGGCAGCGGGGGGCAACGGGCAGCGGGGGGCACAGCAGCAGCGGATCTTGCCCTGGTGTGGCGCCCTCCGGATGGTGCCCTGCGACCTCCGGAAGACGGCGCCCCGGGCAAAAGTCCTGCTTGCCCATGGCAAGATCCGCTACTGAGTGCAGACTGAGCAGGCTGACAAGCTGAATAGTAGGTTTAATGTAACCAGCTGTAATTTCAGAATCCAGGCACCTGTGGAGTCAGTTGCTGAGTGCAGAAGCTGAGGCACTGGGAGACAACTATGCAGGAGCTAGCTGTGACCTGTAGTTCCACAAACTGAAGCAAAGGTAAATCATAACAATAACTAACAAAACATGAGTAATATGCTCAGGATTATAACACTTACTGGGCTTCTGGAGGTCTGCAATATGGGGCACACCTTGATGGGCCATCTACTCAAGTCCCACCCAATGATAACCAAAAGGGTTATTTGCGCCATCTACAGCATAGGAAACAACAGGGAGACAATGCTAGTTCTTTTATATTCCCCACTGTCTCCTTCGCTGAAAAAAATCCCCTTCTTTTCCTTGACCCATAATTTTCTGCCCATTTCTAGCCAGTGGAGCCTTCTCCAAGTCTTCTTCATGTGCAAAAGACATCTTCTTTCCTCCCGACCGCAGCACCTCTTCTCCTCTTGACCTCATCTCTTCTCTTGAGTGAGGTGCCTAATCAAATATCCAGCTTGCCACGAGTTGCAGCGGTGGATTCTTAAGTACCATCGCGCTCTGGTTGGAGATGGCTGCTCAGAAAAGAACCTATGCCATGATCTCTAACACTGCAACTGTCACTACTTATTAGTATTACTAGTAATAGACAGTAATTGATTATACAATGCTTATTAAAAAAAAAAAGATTGCAGCCATCAAAGAAAGAGAAAATCACCGCCCTCTATAAAATCACAAACAATACAGTCTTTGATCTGTGGCACTTCTTTAATGTTTGTATGTTTCTCAAGAGAAGCAGAAATTATTATATATCGTAGTATAGTATATTTGTTTCAAACTGAGTAACCACCTCAGGTGAGAAACAAACCGCATTGGAGGAAGAAGGTAATTACACAGCCCAAAGCCTGATGTCAATTAAACCACCTTTTGGTAGTGAGGTTACCTTTCAAATATCCTCAAACAAGGAGGATTAGCTCGATTAAACTCAATAAACTCCAATGGAATGATGCCACCAGAAACAGTGCATATAGAAAAACCCAATCCAAGATTTAAATAAGCAACACACCTCTAGGGCACCCCGCTGGTAATTGAAATGACCTTACAAATTTCCCCATAATAGAGGATTAATCCGCATAAAGGAATTCCGTACAGGACACACAGCATCTCACAGATTCCTTGAAATCTTTATTAGGGCTCCACAAAAAATGTTTTTCCAAGGTGCATATGGTAAGAGAAAAATTTACATAGCATAAAACTGCTTCAAAAATATTAATTCAAGAAAATAGATAGAATTCATAATAGCTGACTCCAGTGAGGCTGTGTGCCTATAAAATGGTAATAGGTCTGAGAATAGTCAGACAAGCACATATGTAAGAGTCCAGACACTCCTAATGAAACAGGTCCAACTGCTCACCAGCATCCAGAGAGTCGAGTCATCACTTAATACTAGTTATAAAGGTTTGCAAGCAATGCCTGGCAATGTAAGCGGGAAAGCATGCAGAGAGGGCCTAATTCAGCATGGATCGCAAAACCATGTGCACTGCAGGTGGGGAAAATATAACATGTGCAAAGAGAGTTAGATTTTGGGTGGGTTATGTTGTTTCTGTGCAGGGTAAATACTGGCTGATTTGTTTTTACACTGCAATTTAGATTTCAATTTGAACACACTCCACCCTAATCTTACTCTCTCTGCACATGTTACATCTGCCTCACCTGCACTGCACATGGTTTTGCCCATTAGAGAAAGATTTTGCTTTTGCGATGCATGTTGAATTAGGCCCAGAACTCACTCACGCGAGCAGAGAAGGCCATTGGTGGAGGATCCTCTTTGCACTCTGGAACTTTTTCCATTAGGAAGGAGCAAGCCATTGGAAGCTAATGCCAGTTCCATCAAGCAGGTTTGATGAATAAGTGGAGGGCACATCGGGCCCCTAGATATGCATGGGGTCATTACTTAATACAAGTGGAAACTAGTATTCCCCCCCTGTGTAACAGGCCAATAAAGTGTAATAAATAGGCTCTTATTAAGCTATTTTACAGCTTGTCTTGTGTAAAATCCAGAGTTGATTTCCTAACAATTTCTATAGATTTATATAGGCTTGGAAATATACATTTCCACAAATATTTTCTTTATCCTATCAAAGAAACATGAGACATAGACAGTTTGCTGCTTCTTATCACCAATCCACAAATCGCTGTAATTTGATTTTATCTGAATTTCCAGCAATCATAAAGAAAGAACAATTATTTGGTTTTATTGAAGTATACATAGAGCAGACATATAACATTTCTATATGACATTTAAGATAAGATATATTGATGTGAACTGAAGGCAATGAAACAGCCCAGCTGTGAGCATAGTGGGTGACAGAAAAACAAATCTGGTCAAGAGACTATTACTGAAACATCCCTCCAGCATTATTAACAGTCAGCCAGCTGTTTCTTTTTAAAATCCCCTATATCATGATAATACACGTTAAAATATTATATATATACTTTCTAGTTTCTTTGTTGGATTAGACTTTAGTTTAGACTGTCCTTAAAAAAATTATTTTGATTTTAATAAACTTAAAATAAACTATTTGAATATATATTGTTAAAGGATATGCTAATCTGTACTAATAGGAAGGCAAATCTGCTAATCTACATTTGATAAATAGTTTTAAATAACCACTTGCAAAGGTAGTTTCCAGTTTAACGCAAGGAATACAATTTCTTCTGTGATCTAAAATGCCTCTGTGTTAGACATATGTACTACATACTATTTGTTGAGTTGCGTATAACAGTATCATAGACATAGAATTTATAAATCCTACACATAATAGGGACCAGTGGCGGATCGTACCTATGGGCTGCAGGGCTGCAGCCCCCCAGTAAAGTCTACCACCCGCAGAGCACTCTGTATTATCACTAGAGATGAGCGGGTTCGGTTTCTCTGAATCCGAACCCGCCCGAACTTCATGTTTTTTTACACGGGTCCGAGCGACTCGGATCTTCCCGCCTTGCTCGGATAACCCGAGCGCGCCCGAACGTCATCATCACGCTGTCGGATTCTCGCGAGGCTCGGATTCTATCGCGAGACTCGGATTCTATATAAGGAGCCGCGCGTCGCGGCCATTTTCACACGTGCATTGAGATTGATAGGGAGAGGACGTGGCTGGCGTCCTCTCCGTTTAGAAATTAAAATAGATAGGAGAGTGAGAGTGAGACACTTCATTTACTTACTGGAGCTTAGGAGGAGTTATACTAGTGACTGATGACCAGTGACCTGACCACCAGTGCAGTTTTATAATTTATTATTATTTAATAATCCGTTCTGTTCTTGTTCTCTGCCTGAAAAAAACGATACACAGTGACTCAGTCACACTCACATACCATATCTGTGCTCAGCCCAGTGTGCTGCATCATCTATGTATAATATCTGACTGTGCTCACACAGCTTAATTGTGGGGGAGACTGGGGAGCAGTTATAGGTTATAGCAGGAGCCAGGAGTACATATTAAACAGTGCACACTTTTGCTGCCAGAGTGCCACTGCCAGTGTGACTGACCACTGACCACTGTGACCAGTGACCAGACCACACTGACCACCAGTATAGTATATTGTGATTGAATGTCTGCCTGAAAAAGTACACTCGTCGTGTGACTTGTGTGGTGTTTTTTTATTCTATAAAAATTAAAAAACTCATTCTGCTGACAGACAGTGTCCACTCCAGCAGGTCCGTCATTATATAATATATACCTGTCCGGCTGCAGTAGTGATATATATATATTTTTTATATCATTATTTATCATCCAGTCTATACTAGCAGCAGACACAGTACGGTAGTTCACGGCTGTAGCTACCTCTGTGTCGGCACTCGGCAGTCCATCCATAATTGTATACCACCTACCCGTGGTTTTTTTTTTCTTTCTTCTTTATACATACTACATCTCATTATCATCCAGTCTATATTAGCAGCAGACACAGTACAGTACGGTAGTCCACGGCTGTAGCTACCTCTGTGTCGGCACTCGCCAGTCCATCCATAATTGTATACCACCTACCCGTGGTTTTTTTTTATTTCTTCTTTATACATACTACATCTCATTATCATCCAGTCTATATTAGCAGCAGACACAGTACAGTACGGTAGTCCACGGCTGTAGCTACCTCTGTGTCGGCACTCGGCAGTCCATCCATAATTGTATACCACCTACCCGTGTTTTTTTTTTCTTTCTTCTTTATACATACTACATCTCATTATCAACCAGTCTATATTAGCAGCAGACACAGTACGGTAGTTCACGGTTGTAGCTACCTCTGTGTCGGCACTCGGCAGTCCATCCATAATTGTATACCACCTACCCGTGGTTTTTTTTTTCTTTCTTCTTTATACATACATACTACATCTCATTATCATCCAGTCTATATTAGCAGCAGACACAGTACAGTACGGTAGTCCACGGCTGTAGCTACCTCTGTGTCGGCACTCGGCAGTCCATCCTTAATTGTATACCACCTACCCGTGGTTTTTTTTTTCTTTCTTCTTTATACATACTACATCTCATTATCATCCAGTCTATATTAGCAGCAGACACAGTACAGTACGGTAGTCCATGGCTGTAGCTACCTCTGTGTCGGCACTCGGCAGTCCATCCATAATTGTATACCACCTACCCGTGGTTTTTTTTTTCTTTCTTCTTTATACATACTACATCTCATTATCAACCAGTCTATATTAGCAGCAGACACAGTACAGTACGGTAGTCCACGGCTGTAGCTACCTCTGTGTCGGCACTCGGCAGTCCATCCATAATTGTATACCACCTACCCGTGGTTTTTTTTTTTCTTTCTTCTTTATACATACTACATCTCATTATCATCCAGTCTTTATTAGCAGCAGACACAGTACAGTACGGTAGTCCACGGCTGTAGCTACCTCTGTGTCGGCACTCGGCAGTCCATCCATAATTGTATACCACCTACCTATGGTTTTTTTTTCTTTCTTCTTTATACATATTACATCTCATTATCAACCAGTCTATATTAGCAGCAGACACAGTACAGTACGGTAGTCCACGGCTGTAGCTACCTCTGTGTCGGCACTCGGCAGTCCATCCATAATTGTATACCACCTACCCGTGGTTTTTTTTTTCTTTCTTCTTTATACATACTACATCTCATTATCAACCAGTCTATATTAGCAGCAGACACAGTACAGTACGGTAGTCCACGGCTGTAGCTACCTCTGTGTCGGCACTCGGCAGTCCATCCATAATTGTATACCACCTACCCGTGGTTTTTTTTTTCTTTCTTCTTTATACATACTACATCTCATTATCATCCAGTCTATATTAGCAGCAGACACAGTACAGTACGGTAGTCCACGGCTGTAGCTACCTCTGTGTCGGCACTCGGCAGTCCATCCATAATTGTATACCACCTACCCGTGGTTTTTTCTTTCTTTCTTCTTTATACATACTACATCTCATTATCATCCAGTCTATATTAGCAGCAGACACAGTACAGTACGGTAGTCCACGGCTGTAGCTACCTCTGTGTCGGCACTCGGCAGTCCATCCATAATTGTATACCACCTACCCGTGTTTTTTTTTTCTTTCTTCTTTATACATACTACATCTCATTATCAACCAGTCTATATTAGCAGCAGACACAGTACAGTACGGTAGTCCACGGCTGTAGCTACCTCTGTGTCGGCACTCGGCAGTCCATCCATAATTGTATACCACCTACCCGTGGTTTTTTTTTTCTTTCTTCTTTATACATACTACATCTCATTATCATCCAGTCTATATTAGCAGCAGACACAGTACAGTACGGTAGTCCACGGCTGTAGCTACCTCTGTGTCGGCACTCGGCAGTCCATCCATAAGTATACTAGTATCCATCCATCTCCATTGTTTACCTGAGGTGCCTTTTAGTTGTGCCTATTAAAATATGGAGAACAAAAATGTTGAGGTTCCAAAATTAGGGAAAGATCAAGATCCACTTCCACCTCGTGCTGAAGCTGCTGCCACTAGTCATGGCCGATACGATGAAATGCCAGCAACGTCGTCTGCCAAGGCCGATGCCCAATGTCATAGTACAGAGCATGTCAAATCCAAAACACCAAATATCAGTAAAAAAAGGACTCCAAAACCTAAAATAAAATTGTCGGAGGAGAAGCGTAAACTTGCCAATATGCCATTTACCACACAGAGTGGCAAGGAACGGCTGAGGCCCTGGCCTATGTTCATGGCTAGTGGTTCAGCTTCACATGAGGATGGAAGCACTCAGCCTCTCGCTAGAAAACTGAAAAGACTCAAGCTGGCAAAAGCACTGCAAAGAACTGTGCGTTCTTCGAAATACCAAATCCACAAGGAGAGTCCAATTGTGTCGGTTGTGATGCCTGACCTTCCCAACACTGGACGTGAAGAGCATGCGCCTTCCACCATTTGCACGCCCCCTGCAAGTGCTGGAAGGAGCACCCGCAGTCCAGTTCCTGATAGTCAGATTGAAGATGTCAGTGTTGAAGTACACCAGGATGAGGAGGATATGGGTGTTGCTGGCGCTGGGGAGGAAATTGACCAGGAGGATTCTGATGGTGAGGTGGTTTGTTTAAGTCAGGCACCCGGGGAGACACCTGTTGTCCGTGGGAGGAATATGGCCGTTGACATGCCTGGTGAAAATACCAAAAAAATCAGCTCTTCAGTGTGGAGGTATTTCAACAGAAAAGCGGACAACAGGTGTCAAGCCGTGTGTTGCCTTTGTCAAGCTGTAATAAGTAGGGGTAAGGACGTTGACCACCTCGGAACATCCTCCCTTATACGTCACCTGCAGCGCATTCATAATAAGTCAGTGACAAGTTCAAAAACTTTGGGCGACAGCGGAAGCAGTCCACTGACCAGTAAATCCCTTCCTCTTGTAACCAAGCTCAAGCAAACCACCCCACCAACTCCCTCAGTGTCAATTTCCTCCTTCCCCAGGAATGCCAATAGTCCTGCAGGCCATGTCACTGGCAATTCTGATGAGTCCTCTCCTGCCTGGGATTCCTCCGATGCATCCTTGCGTGTAACGCCTACTGCTGCTGGCGCTGCTGTTGTTGCTGCTGGGAGTCGATGGTCATCCCAGAGGGGAAGTCGTAAGCCCACTTGTACTACTTCCAGTAAGCAATTGACTGTTCAACAGTCCTTTGCGAGGAAGATGAAATATCACAGCAGTCATCCTACTGCAAAGCGGATAACTGAGGCCTTGGCATCCTGGGTGGTGAGAAACGTGGTTCCGGTATCCATCATTACTGCAGAGCCAACTAGAGACTTGTTGGAGGTACTGTGTCCCCGGTACCAAATACCATCTAGGTTCCATTTCTCTAGGCAGGCGATACCGAAAATGTACACAGACCTCAGAAAAAGAGTCACCAGTGTCCTAAAAAATGCAGCTGTACCCAATGTCCACTTAACCACGGACATGTGGACAAGTGGAGCAGGGCAGGGTCAGGACTATATGACTGTGACAGCCCACTGGGTAGATGTATGGACTCCCGCCGCAAGAACAGCAGCGGCGGCACCAGTAGCAGCATCTTGCAAACGCCAACTCTTTCCTAGGCAGGCTACGCTTTGTATCACCGCTTTCCAGAATACGCACACAGCTGAAAACCTCTTACGGCAACTGAGGAAGATCATCGCGGAATGGCTTACCCCAATTGGACTCTCCTGTGGATTTGTGGCATCGGACAACGCCAGCAATATTGTGTGTGCATTAAATATGGGCAAATTCCAGCACGTCCCATGTTTTGCACATACCTTGAATTTGGTGGTGCAGAATTTTTAAAAAAATGACAGGGGCGTGCAAGAGATGCTGTCGGTGGCCAGAAGAATTGCGGGACACTTTCGGCGTACAGGCACCACGTACAGAAGACTGGAGCACCACCAAAAACTACTGAACCTGCCCTGCCATCATCTGAAGCAAGAAGTGGTAACGAGGTGGAATTCAACCCTCTATATGCTTCAGAGGTTGGAGGAGCAGCAAAAGGCCATTCAAGCCTATACAATTGAGCACGATATAGGAGGTGGAATGCACCTGTCTCAAGTGCAGTGGAGAATGATTTCAACGTTGTGCAAGGTTCTGATGCCCTTTGAACTTGCCACACGTGAAGTCAGTTCAGACACTGCCAGCCTGAGTCAGGTCATTCCCCTCATCAGGCTTTTGCAGAAGAAGCTGGAGACATTGAAGGAGGAGCTAACACGGAGCGATTCCGCTAGGCATGTGGGACTTGTGGATGGAGCCCTTAATTCGCTTAACAAGGATTCACGGGTGGTCAATCTGTTGAAATCAGAGCACTACATTTTGGCCACCGTGCTCGATCCTAGATTTAAAGCCTACCTTGGATCTCTCTTTCCGGCAGACACAAGTCTGCTGGGGTTGAAAGACCTGCTGGTGAGAAAATTGTCAAGTCAAGCGGAACGCGACCTGTCAACATCTCCTCCTTCACATTCTCCCGCAACTGGGGGTGCGAGGAAAAGGCTCAGAATTCCGAGCCCACCCGCTGGCGGTGATGCAGGGCAGTCTGGAGCGACTGCTGATGCTGACATCTGGTCCGGACTGAAGGACCTGACAACGATTACGGACATGTCGTCTACTGTCACTGCATATGATTCTCTCACCATTGAAAGAATGGTGGAGGATTATATGAGTGACCGCATCCAAGTAGGCACGTCACACAGTCCGTACTTATACTGGCAGGAAAAAGAGGCAATTTGGAGGCCCTTGCACAAACTGGCTTTATTCTACCTAAGTTGCCCTCCCACAAGTGTGTACTCCGAAAGAGTGTTTAGTGCCGCCGCTCACCTTGTCAGCAATCGGCGTACGAGGTTACATCCAGAAAATGTGGAGAAGATGATGTTCATTAAAATGAATTATAATCAATTCCTCCGTGGAGACATTGACCAGCAGCAATTGCCTCCACAAAGTACACAGGGAGCTGAGATGGTGGATTCCAGTGGGGACGAATTGATAATCTGTGAGGAGGGGGATGTACACGGTGATATATCGGAGGATGATGATGAGGTGGACATCTTGCCTCTGTAGAGCCAGTTTGTGCAAGGAGAGATTAATTGCTTCTTTTTTGGTGGGGGTCCAAACCAACCCGTCATTTCAGTCACAGTCGTGTGGCAGACCCTGTCACTGAAATGATGGGTTGGTTAAAGTGTGCATGTCCTGTTTATACAACATAAGGGTGGGTGGGAGGGCCCAAGGACAATTCCATCTTGCACCTCTTTTTTCTTTAATTTTTCTTTGCGTCATGTGCTGTTTGGGGAGGGTTTTTTGGAAGGGACATCCTGCGTGACACTGCAGTGACACTCCTAGATGGGCCCGGTGTTTGTGTCGGCAACTAGGGTCGCTTATCTTACTCACACAGCTACCTCATTGCGCCTCTTTTTTTCTTTGCGTCATGTGCTGTTTGGGGAGGGTTTTTTGGAAGGGACATCCTGCGTGACACTGCAGTGACACTCCTAGATGGGCCCGGTGTTTGTGTCGGCCACTAGGGTCGCTTATCTTACTCACACAGCTACCTCATTGCGCCTCTTTTTTTCTTTGCGTCATGTGCTGTTTGGGGAGGGTTTTTTGGAAGGGACATCCTGCGTGACACTGCAGTGACACTCCTAGATGGGCCCGGTGTTTGTGTCGGCCACTAGGGTCGCTTATCTTACTCACACAGCTACCTCATTGCGCCTCTTTTTTTCTTTGCGTCATGTGCTGTTTGGGGAGGGTTTTTTGGAAGGGACATCCTGCGTGACACTGCAGTGACACTCCTAGATGGGCCCGGTGTTTGTGTCGGCCACTAGGGTCGCTTATCTTACTCACACAGCTACCTCATTGCGCCTCTTTTTTTCTTTGCGTCATGTGCTGTTTGGGGAGGGTTTTTTGGAAGGGACATCCTGCGTGACACTGCAGTGACACTCCTAGATGGGCCCGGTGTTTGTGTCGGCCACTAGGGTCGCTTATCTTACTCACACAGCTACCTCATTGCGCCTCTTTTTTTCTTTGCGTCATGTGCTGTTTGGGGAGGGTTTTTTGGAAGGGACATCCTGCGTGACACTGCAGTGACACTCCTAGATGGGCCCGGTGTTTGTGTCGGCCACTAGGGTCGCTAAGCTTAGTCATCCAGCGACCTAGGTGCAAATTTTAGGACTAAAAATAATATTGTGAGGTGTGAGGTATTCAGAATAGACTGAAAATGAGTGTAAATTATGGTTTTTGAGGTTAATAATACTTTGGGATCAAAATGACCCCCAAATTCTATGATTTAAGCTGTTTTTTAGTGTTTTTTAAAAAAAACACCCGAATCCAAAACACACCCGAATCCGACAAAAAAAATTCGGTGAGGTTTTGCCAAAACGCGGTCGAACCCAAAACACGGCCGCGGAACCGAACACAAAACCAAAACACAAAACCCGAAAAATTTCCGGCGCTCATCTCTAATTATCACCCCCCCCACCCACGCACACACACACACACACACACACACAGGAGCCGAGGGCGTCTAAAAAGGGGGTGCAACCTAATCAAAAGGGGGCGTGGCCTTGCATATCTTTTTTTTCCCTACTCTTTGGGGGCTTGTCCAGCTTCCCCAAAGATGCTGGCTGCCCCGGGAGACTGCTCAGAGTGCAGTGCCGGCTCTTATCAGTGACAGGAGCCGAGTGCTGCAGGGGTTTATCTCACTGCAGCACTCGGCTCCTGTCACTACAGAAGAGCTGGCACTTTGGTGTCACCCTTTCCGAGGGGGACACCCGGGTGCGGGCCGCACCCCCCGCACCCTCCTTCTGACACCACTGCTACCACCCTTAGGGACTGCCTAGCAGTAGCAGTGACTTCCTACTGGAAGCACTCCCTGCTGATCACAGCCAGACAGGCTGTCCCGGGGAGAGGTGTTTTCTCCCCCTAAGACTGCCAGTCCAGACTGCGATAGCAGAGGGAGCACTTCCCATGGGTAGCCACTCCCCTGCTATACCGACAGTCCTATCTGTCTTCTATGTGGCTTCTATGGAGTCAGGGCCGGTGCAACCACTAGGCAGCTTTAGGCAACTGCCTATGGGCGCCGGCACTTGGAGGGCGGCGCTGAGTGAATCAACAAAATCAAAGATGTCACAGACTCACATATCTGCACTGCGCTCACTGCGTGGGATGTATGGTGTCTGCTCACCCGGTGTCATTGTTATTTGTGTGGAGGAGCTGAAGCTGCTGCAGTGCAAGCTGTGTAACACTGCAGCTGCAACCACGGAGGATGTAGCAGGGGAGGGGAGGACAAATGCCTGCTCTGCCCTGGCTGGCTCCCGATTTGCGGGTATTTAGGGGGCAGGGCCTAATGCTGCAAAGTCCTGCCCCCATCATAGACCTGTGCACCTCTAGTCGGTATCCTCCTTTACAGCTGTGAGTCTCTAGTTATATATGTGCTGCAGTGTGATTGCACCGTGTGTCCCGCTGACTTATACTGTATACAGGATGTATATATCACCCAGTGCACTGTATGTGTGCATTATATCTTATATACTGTACTGTGTATATTATATACACAGCAGTGTGATTACGTTGTGTGTCCGCTGTGTTATATACTGTGTGTATATATACTGTGAGGACCGAAACGTCAGCAATACTGATTGTATCTATGTCTTAATAAAAGATTTGGATTCTAATGAGAGCCTGGAGAGCGCACCCCTTCATATTACTTATGCACCTGGTTGAGGAGTTTATCTTCTGGACATGGTAAGTAGCACCCCAGCACATTGTTGGATTTACTGTGTGTGTGTGGACATTTCTCAGATAGATAGATAGATATATATATATATATGTATATAACAGGAAGAAAAAAGCTGGCACTCAGAGACTTGAAATAAACCATTCAAACTACGTGGTTAGATGCCAACGTTTCAGGGTGTTACCCCTTTTATCAAGACAACCAAATAGTACAAACAGTAAAAACTTATACCTTACCTAATCACCGCGTGTGCAGTCCAGCCACGGCGCCCGCAGGGACCCGATGACGTCATTGGCGCTGGCCAGCGCCGGCGACCTGGCGTCAGAGGGGGGCGTGGCGGAAACGTGAAGAGTGACCCATCACCATGGATACCATAAAAACGAACGGCTATAAGAAAAATGCAAAAAATGACTACTTCATGCCCAGTGTTTTGCTGTGCAAAAAACTGCCCATGTGGTAAAGGACAACAATTAGCACTAGACAACCACTATGTGTTATTGTTAAAAAACAAACTATACCTGTCAGAAAACGGCATAAATGAATAATTAGCTGTGGTGTCTCAATCACAAACCCTAAATAAAAAGGTGTGATTATTAGCGGTGCTATTACCTCATCAATTCCTCTTAAGTTAACTGTATATAGCCCTTAATATATTTGAACTATACTGTAAACATAGAATCATAATATCGCATTGTGGTCTAAAAAGTATGATTTGTATCACAGGAAGCAAGCGTAAGAAAGTATATCATTGAGTCCCAGAGGTTTAACAGTCTGTAGCGTATGGATCCAATTGGCCTCCTTCTGAAATAACATGCGGCCTCTGTTACCTCCTCTTGGGGATTCTGACACTCCATCAATGATTTTATAACGGATTGAAGAGATGCTGTGATTGAATTCTTTGAAGTGCCGGGCCACAGGTTGGTCCCCTCCTCGACCTTCTAAGGCAGCTCTTATACTGGATCGGTGTAGGGCAATTCTTTCTTTGAATTGACGAATAGTCTTTCCAATATAAAGAAGGCCACATGGGCACTTGATATCACATACCGGCTGGTGCATGTGTAAGATTTCTTGATCTTAAATTCTTTGCCCGACCTTGGATGATAAAAGGTGGCACCTGGTTCCAGGCTACTGCATGTGGTACAGCCGAGGCACTTAAAGTTACCCGTTTTCCGGGTTAAAAAATGTGTGGTCTGTGGGGATCTAAGGTTGGTGATATCATTATGCACCACTGCATCTTTAATGTTACGCCCCCGACGATAAGAGGGTAAGATGGAAGTGTCCTTGAGAGCCTTAAGTTGTTTATCCTGAGTTACAATTGGCCATATTTGTCTTGCCTTTCGCATGACTTCCACATTAGATGTAGAATAATCTTGTGGCCATACTATGCAGTTGGTTTTCTGCTTGGACTGTGATTTTAACAATAAACTTGAACGATCTTGTGTCAATGCTCTTTCTTTGGCTATTTTTAAGGGTTTTAATTTGTACCCTCTAAGAATACATTTACGTGTCATGATATCGATTTGTTTACTTGCTTCCAAAGGATCACTGCAAATACGCTTAATTCTAATAAACTGCGAATAGGGTAATCCCCATTTCAGGGCTGGAGGGTGGTAACTATTCGCATGTAAAGTAGAGATGAGCGCCTGAAATTTTTCGGGTTTTGTGTTTTGGTTTTGGGTTCGGTTCCGCGGCCGTGTTTTGGGTTCGAACGCGTTTTGGCAAAACCTCACCGAATTATTTTTGTCGGATTCGGGTGTGTTTTGGATTCGGGTGTTTTTTTCAAAAAACCCTAAAAAACAGCTTAAATCATAGAATTTGGGGGTAATTTTGATCCCAAAGTATTATTAACCTCAAAAAACATAATTTACACTCATTTTCAGCCTATTCTGAACACATCACACCTCACAATATTATTTTTAGTCCTAAAATTTGCACCGAGGTCGCTGTGTGAGTAAGATAAGCGACCCTAGTGGCCGACACAAACACCGGGCCCATCTAGGAGTGGCACTGCAGTGTCACGCAGGATGTCCCTTCCAAAAAACCCTCCCCAAACAGCACATGACGCAAAGAAAAAAAGAGGCGCAATGAGGTAGCTGTGTGAGTAAGATTAGCGACCCTAGTGGCCGACACAAACACCGGGCCCATCTAGGAGTGGCACTGCAGTGTCACGCAGGATGGCCCTTCCAAAAAACCCTCCCCAAACAGCACATGACGCAAAGAAAAAAAGAGGCGCAATGAGGTAGCTGACTGTGTGAGTAAGATTAGCGACCCTAGTGGCCGACACAAACACCGGGCACATCTAGGAGTGGCACTGCAGTGTCACGCAGGATGTCCCTTCCAAAAAACCCTCCCCAAACAGCACATGACGCAAAGAAAAAAAGAGGCGCAATGAGGTAGCTGTGTGAGTAAGATTAGCGACCCTAGTGGCCGACACAAACACCGGGCCCATCTAGGAGTGGCACTGCAGTGTCACGCAGGATGTCCCTTCCAAAAAACCCTCCCCAAACAGCACATGACGCAAAGAAAAAAAGAGGCGCAATGAGGTAGCTGACTGTGTGAGAAAGATAAGCGACCCTAGTGGCCGACACAAACACCGGGCCCATCTAGGAGTGGCACTGCAGTGTCACGCAGGATGGCCCTTCCAAAAAACCCTCCCCAAACAGCACATGACGCAAAGAAAAAAAGAGGCGCAATGAGGTAGCTGACTGTGTGAGTAAGATTAGCGACCCTAGTGGCCGACACAAACACCGGGCACATCTAGGAGTGGCACTGCAGTGTCACGCAGGATGTCCCTTCCAAAAAACCCTCCCCAAACAGCACATGACGCAAAGAAAAAAAGAGGCGCAATGAGGTAGCTGTGTGAGTAAGATTAGCGACCCTAGTGGCCGACACAAACACCGGGCCCATCTAGGAGTGGCACTGCAGTGTCACGCAGGATGTCCCTTCCAAAAAACCCTCCCCAATCAGCACATGATGCAAAGAAAAAGAAAAGAAAAAAGAGGTGCAAGATGGAATTATCCTTGGGCCCTCCCACCCACCCTTATGTTGTATAAACAAAACAGGACATGCACACTTTAACCAACCCATCATTTCAGTGACAGGGTCTGCCACACGACTGTGACTGATATGACGGGTTGGTTTGGACCCCCCCCAAAAAAGAAGCAATTAATCTCTCCTTGCACAAACTGGCTCTACAGAGGCAAGATGTCCACCTCATCTTCACCCTCCGATATATCACCGTGTACATCCCCCTCCTCACAGATTATCAATTCGTCCCCACTGGAATCCACCATCTCAGCTCCCTGTGTACTTTGTGGAGGCAATTGCTGCTGGTCAATGTCTCCGCGGAGGAATTGATTATAATTCATTTTAATGAACATCATCTTCTCCACATTTTCTGGATGTAACCTCGTACGCCGATTGCTGACAAGGTGAGCGGCGGCACTAAACACTCTTTCGGAGTACACACTTGTGGGAGGGCAACTTAGGTAGAATAAAGCCAGTTTGTGCAAGGGCCTCCAAATTGCCTCTTTTTCCTGCCAGTATAAGTACGGACTGTGTGACGTGCCTACTTGGATGCGGTCACTCATATAATCCTCCACCATTCTATCAATGTTGAGAGAATCATATGCAGTGACAGTAGACGACATGTCCGTAATCGTTGTCAGGTCCTTCAGTCCGGACCAGATGTCAGCATCAGCAGTCGCTCCAGACTGCCCTGCATCACCGCCAGCGGGTGGGCTCGGAATTCTGAGCCTTTTCCTCGCACCCCCAGTTGCGGGAGAATGTGAAGGAGGAGATGTTGACAGGTCGCGTTCCGCTTGACTTGACAATTTTGTCACCAGCAGGTCTTTCAACCCCAGCAGACCTGTGTCTGCCGGAAAGAGAGATCCAAGGTAGGCTTTAAATCTAGGATCGAGCACGGTGGCCAAAATGTAGTGCTCTGATTTCAACAGATTGACCACCCGTGAATCCTTGTTAAGCGAATTAAGGGCTGCATCCACAAGTCCCACATGCCTAGCGGAATCGCTCCGTGTTAGCTCCTTCTTCAATGCCTCCAGCTTCTTCTGCAAAAGCCTGATGAGGGGAATGACCTGACTCAGGCTGGCAGTGTCTGAACTGACTTCACGTGTGGCAAGTTCAAAGGGCATCAGAACCTTGCACAACGTTGAAATCATTCTCCACTGCACTTGAGACAGGTGCATTCCATCTCCTATATCGTGCTCAATTGTATAGGCTTGAATGGCCTTTTGCTGCTCCTCCAACCTCTGAAGCATATAGAGGGTTGAATTCCACCTCGTTACCACTTCTTGCTTCAGATGATGGCAGGGCAGGTTCAGTAGTTTTTGGTGGTGCTCCAGTCTTCTGTACGTGGTGCCTGTACGCCGAAAGTGTCCCGCAATTTTTCTGGCCACCGACAGCATCTCTTGCACGCCCCTGTCGTTTTTTAAAAAATTCTGCACCACCAAATTCAAGGTATGTGCAAAACATGGGACGTGCTGGAATTTGCCCATATTTAATGCACACACAATATTGCTGGCGTTGTCCGATGCCACAAATCCACAGGAGAGTCCAATTGGGGTAAGCCATTCCGCGATGATCTTCCTCAGTTGCCGTAAGAGGTTTTCAGCTGTGTGCGTATTCTGGAAAGCGGTGATACAAAGCGTAGCCTGCCTAGGAAAGAGTTGGCGTTTGCGAGATGCTGCTACTGGTGCCGCCGCTGCTGTTCTTGCGGCGGGAGTCCATACATCTACCCAGTGGGCTGTCACAGTCATATAGTCCTGACCCTGCCCTGCTCCACTTGTCCACATGTCCGTGGTTAAGTGGACATTGGGTACAACTGCATTTTTTAGGACACTGGTGAGTCTTTTTCTGACGTCCGTGTACATTCTCGGTATCGCCTGCCTAGAGAAGTGGAACCTAGATGGTATTTGGTAACGGGGGCACACTGCCTCAATAAATTGTCTAGTTCCCTGTGAACTAACGGCGGATACCGGACGCACGTCTAACACCAACATAGTTGTCAAGGACTCAGTTATCCGCTTTGCAGTAGGATGACTGCTGTGATATTTCATCTTCCTCGCAAAGGACTGTTGAACAGTCAATTGCTTACTGGAAGTAGTACAAGTGGGCTTACGACTTCCCCTCTGGGATGACCATCGACTCCCAGCGGCAACAACAGCAGCGCCAGCAGCAGTAGGCGTTACACGCAAGGATGCATCGGAGGAATCCCAGGCAGGAAAGGACTCGTCAGACTTGCCAGTGACATGGCCTGTAGGACTATTGGCATTCCTGGGGAAGGAGGAAATTGACACTGAGGGAGTTGGTGGGGTGGTTTGCGTGAGCTTGGTTACAAGAGGAAGGGATTTACTGGTCAGTGGACTGCTTCCGCTGTCACCCAAAGTTTTTGAACTTGTCACTGACTTATTATGAATGCGCTGCAGGTGACGTATAAGGGAGGATGTTCCGAGGTGGTTAACGTCCTTACCCCTACTTATTACAGCTTGACAAAGGGAACACACGGCTTGACACCTGTTGTCCGCATTTCTGGTGAAATACCTCCACACCGAAGAGCTGATTTTTTTGGTATTTTCACCTGGCATGTCAACGGCCATATTCCTCCCACGGACAACAGGTGTCTCCCCGGGTGCCTGACTTAAACAAACCACCTCACCATCAGAATCCTCCTGGTCAATTTCCTCCCCAGCGCCAGCAACACCCATATCCTCCTCATCCTGGTGTACTTCAACACTGACATCTTCAATCTGACTATCAGGAACTGGACTGCGGGTGCTCCTTCCAGCACTTGCAGGGGGCATGCAAATAGTGGAAGGCGCATGCTCTTCACGTCCAGTGTTGGGAAGGTCAGGCATCGCAAACGACACAATTGGACTCTCCTTGTGGATTTGGGATTTCAAAGAACGCACAGTTCTTTGCGGTGCTTTTGCCAGCTTGAGTCTTTTCAGTTTTCTAGCGAGAGGCTGAGTGCTTCCATCCTCATGTGAAGCTGAACCACTAGCCATGAACATAGGCCAGGGCCTCAGCCGTTCCTTGCCACTCCGTGTGGTAAATGGCATATTGGCAAGTTTACGCTTCTCCTCCGACAATTTTATTTTAGGTTTTGGAGTCCTTTTTTTTCTGATATTTGGTGTTTTGGATTTGACATGCTCTGTACTATGACATTGGGCATCGGCCTTGGCAGACGACGTTGCTGGCATTTCATCGTCTCGGCCATGACTAGTGGCAGCAGCTTCAGCACGAGGTGGAAGTGGATCTTGATCTTTCCCTAATTTTGGAACCTCAACTTTTTTGTTCTCCATATTTTATAGGCAGAACTAAAAGGCACCTCAGGTAAACAATGGAGATGGATGGATTGGATAGTTTACTAGTATACAATTATGGACGGACTGCCACGGTTAGGTGGTATAAAAAAACCACGGTTAGGTGGTATATATTATAATAATAATACAATTATGGATGGACGGACTGCCTGCCGACTGCCGACACAGAGGTAGCCACAGCCGTGAACTACCGCACTGTACACTGGTTGATAAAGAGATAGTAGTATACTCGTAACAACTAGTATGACACTATGACGACGGTATAAAGAATGGAAAAAAAACCACGGTTAGGTGGTATATATTATAATAATAATACAATTATGGATGGACGGACTGCCTGCCGACTGCCGACACAGAGGTAGCCACAGCCGTGAACTACCGCACTGTACACTGGTTGATAAAGAGATAGTAGTATACTCGTAACAACTAGTATGACACTATGACGACGGTATAAAGAATGGAAAAAAAACCACGGTTAGGTGGTATATATTATAATAATAATACAATTATGGATGGACGGACTGCCTGCCGACTGCCGACACAGAGGTAGCCACAGCCGTGAACTACCGCACTGTACACTGGTTGATAAAGAGATAGTAGTATACTCGTAACAACTAGTATGACACTATGACGACGGTATAAAGAATGGAAAAAAAACCACGGTTAGGTGGTATATATTATAATAATAATACAATTATGGATGGACGGACTGCCTGCCGACTGCCGACACAGAGGTAGCCACAGCCGTGAACTACCGCACTGTACACTGGTTGATAAAGAGATAGTAGTATACTCGTAACAACTAGTATGACACTATGACGACGGTATAAAGAATGAAAAAAAAACCACGGTTAGGTGGTATATATTATAATAATAATACAATTATGGATGGACGGACTGCCTGCCGACACAGAGGTAGCCACAGCCGTGAACTACCGCACTGTACACTGGTTGATAAAGAGATAGTAGTATACTCGTAACAACTAGTATGACACTATGACGACGGTATAAAGAATGGAAAAAAAACCACGGTTAGGTGGTATATATTATAATAATAATACAATTATGGATGGACGGACTGCCTGCCGACTGCCGACACAGAGGTAGCCACAGCCGTGAACTACCGCACTGTACACTGGTTGATAAAGAGATAGTAGTATACTCGTAACAACTAGTATGACACTATGACGACGGTATAAAGAATGGAAAAAAAACCACGGTTAGGTGGTATATATTATAATAATAATACAATTATGGATGGACGGACTGCCTGCCGACTGCCGACACAGAGGTAGCCACAGCCGTGAACTACCGCACTGTACACTGGTTGATAAAGAGATAGTAGTATACTCGTAACAACTAGTATGACACTATGACGACGGTATAAAGAATGAAAAAAAAACCACGGTTAGGTGGTATATATTATAATAATAATACAATTATGGATGGACGGACTGCCTGCCGACACAGAGGTAGCCACAGCCGTGAACTACCGCACTGTACACTGGTTGATAAAGAGATAGTAGTATACTCGTAACAACTAGTATGACACTATGACGACGGTATAAAGAATGGAAAAAAAACCACGGTTAGGTGGTATATATTATAATAATAATACAATTATGGATGGACGGACTGCCTGCCGACTGCCGACACAGAGGTAGCCACAGCCGTGAACTACCGCACTGTACACTGGTTGATAAAGAGATAGTAGTATACTCGTAACAACTAGTATGACACTATGACGACGGTATAAAGAATGGAAAAAAAACCACGGTTAGGTGGTATATATTATAATAATAATACAATTATGGATGGACGGACTGCCTGCCGACTGCCGACACAGAGGTAGCCACAGCCGTGAACTACCGCACTGTACACTGGTTGATAAAGAGATAGTAGTATACTCGTAACAACTAGTATGACACTATGACGACGGTATAAAGAATGGAAAAAAAACCACGGTTAGGTGGTATATATTATAATAATAATACAATTATGGATGGACGGACTGCCTGCCGACTGCCGACACAGAGGTAGCCACAGCCGTGAACTACCGCACTGTACACTGGTTGATAAAGAGATAGTAGTATACTCGTAACAACTAGTATGACACTATGACGACGGTATAAAGAATGGAAAAAAAACCACGGTTAGGTGGTATATATTATAATAATAATACAATTATGGATGGACGGACTGCCTGCCGACTGCCGACACAGAGGTAGCCACAGCCGTGAACTACCGCACTGTACACTGGTTGATAAAGAGATAGTAGTATACTCGTAACAACTAGTATGACACTATGACGACGGTATAAAGAATGGAAAAAAAACCACGGTTAGGTGGTATATATTATAATAATAATACAATTATGGATGGACGGACTGCCTGCCGACTGCCGACACAGAGGTAGCCACAGCCGTGAACTACCGCACTGTACACTGGTTGATAAAGAGATAGTAGTATACTCGTAACAACTAGTATGACACTATGACGACGGTATAAAGAATGAAAAAAAAACCACGGTTAGGTGGTATATATTATAATAATAATACAATTATGGATGGACGGACTGCCTGCCGACACAGAGGTAGCCACAGCCGTGAACTACCGCACTGTACACTGGTTGATAAAGAGATAGTAGTATACTCGTAACAACTAGTATGACACTATGACGACGGTATAAAGAATGGAAAAAAAACCACGGTTAGGTGGTATATATTATAATAATAATACAATTATGGATGGACGGACTGCCTGCCGACTGCCGACACAGAGGTAGCCACAGCCGTGAACTACCGCACTGTACACTGGTTGATAAAGAGATAGTAGTATACTCGTAACAACTAGTATGACACTATGACGACGGTATAAAGAATGGAAAAAAAACCACGGTTAGGTGGTATATATTATAATAATAATACAATTATGGATGGACGGACTGCCTGCCGACTGCCGACACAGAGGTAGCCACAGCCGTGAACTACCGCACTGTACACTGGTTGATAAAGAGATAGTAGTATACTCGTAACAACTAGTATGACACTATGACGACGGTATAAAGAATGAAAAAAAAACCACGGTTAGGTGGTATATATTATAATAATAATACAATTATGGATGGACGGACTGCCTGCCGACACAGAGGTAGCCACAGCCGTGAACTACCGCACTGTACACTGGTTGATAAAGAGATAGTAGTATACTCGTAACAACTAGTATGACACTATGACGACGGTATAAAGAATGGAAAAAAAACCACGGTTAGGTGGTATATATTATAATAATAATACAATTATGGATGGACGGACTGCCTGCCGACTGCCGACACAGAGGTAGCCACAGCCGTGAACTACCGCACTGTACACTGGTTGATAAAGAGATAGTAGTATACTCGTAACAACTAGTATGACACTATGACGACGGTATAAAGAATGGAAAAAAAACCACGGTTAGGTGGTATATATTATAATAATAATACAATTATGGATGGACGGACTGCCTGCCGACTGCCGACACAGAGGTAGCCACAGCCGTGAACTACCGCACTGTACACTGGTTGATAAAGAGATAGTAGTATACTCGTAACAACTAGTATGACACTATGACGACGGTATAAAGAATGGAAAAAAAACCACGGTTAGGTGGTATATATTATAATAATAATACAATTATGGATGGACGGACTGCCTGCCGACTGCCGACACAGAGGTAGCCACAGCCGTGAACTACCGCACTGTACACTGGTTGATAAAGAGATAGTAGTATACTCGTAACAACTAGTATGACACTATGACGACGGTATAAAGAATGGAAAAAAAACCACGGTTAGGTGGTATATATTATAATAATAATACAATTATGGATGGACGGACTGCCTGCCGACTGCCGACACAGAGGTAGCCACAGCCGTGAACTACCGCACTGTACACTGGTTGATAAAGAGATAGTAGTATACTCGTAACAACTAGTATGACACTATGACGACGGTATAAAGAATGAAAAAAAAACCACGGTTAGGTGGTATATATTATAATAATAATACAATTATGGATGGACGGACTGCCTGCCGACACAGAGGTAGCCACAGCCGTGAACTACCGCACTGTACACTGGTTGATAAAGAGATAGTAGTATACTCGTAACAACTAGTATGACACTATGACGACGGTATAAAGAATGGAAAAAAAACCACGGTTAGGTGGTATATATTATAATAATAATACAATTATGGATGGACGGACTGCCTGCCGACTGCCGACACAGAGGTAGCCACAGCCGTGAACTACCGCACTGTACACTGGTTGATAAAGAGATAGTAGTATACTCGTAACAACTAGTATGACACTATGACGACGGTATAAAGAATGGAAAAAAAAACACGGTTAGGTGGTATATATTATAATAATAATACAATTATGGATGGACGGACTGCCTGCCGACTGCCGACACAGAGGTAGCCACAGCCGTGAACTACCGCACTGTACACTGGTTGATAAAGAGATAGTAGTATACTCGTAACAACTAGTATGACACTATGACGGTATAAAGAAAGAAAAAAAAATACCACGGTTAGGTGGTATATATTGTAATACAATTATGGATGGACGGACTGCCTGCCGAGTTCCGACTGCCGACACAGAGGTAGCCACAGCCGTGAACTACCGCACTGTACTGTGTCTGCTGCTAATATAGACTGGTTGATAAAGAGATAGTATACAATACATACAACAATGAATATACTACTATACTGGTGGTCAGGCACTGGTCACCACTAGTCACACTGGCAGTGGCACTCCTGCAGCAAAAGTGTGCACTGTTTAATTTTAAATTAATATAATATTATGTACTCCTGGGGGCTCCTGCTATAACAACCTGCAGTGCTCCCCAGTCTCCCCCACAATTATTATAAGCTTTGCCTTTTATACATTGATGTGCAGCACACTGGGCTGAGCTGAGTGCACACAGACTGAGTCACACTGTGTGACTGGCTGCTGCTGTGTATCGTTTTTTTTCAGGCAGAGAACGGATATAGCAGAGAACGGATATATATTAAAATAAATAAAAGTTAACTAACAACAACTGCACTGGTCACTGTGGTAAACTCTGTCTGACTCTGCACAATCTCTCTCTCTCTTCTAATCTAATTTCTAATGGAGAGGACGCCAGCCACGTCCTCTCCCTATCAATCTCAATGCACGTGTGAAAATGGCGGCGACGCGCGGCTCCTTATATAGAATCCGAGTCTCGCGAGAATCCGACAGCGTCATGATGACGTTCGGGCGCGCTCGGGTTAACCGAGCAAGGCGGGAGGATCCGAGTCTGCTCGGACCCGTGAAAAAAACATGAAGTTCGTGCGGGTTCGGTTTCAGAGAAACCGAACCCGCTCATCTCTAATGTAAAGTAGTATTTCTATCGGTGTCCTTTACAAAAAGAGAGGTGTGTAATTGATGGGAAGCGTCTTGTCTGACAGACACATCTAAGAAATGAATCTCTTCAAAACTTGAGGAAAAAGGTAACACCCTGAAACGTTGGCATCTAACCACGTAGTCTGAATGGTTTATTTCAAGTCTCTGAGTGCCAGCTTTTTTCTTCCTGTTACATACTGACATCAGCTGGCAGGGCACCGGAGCAGATTGTTAAAGAATATAAGCACAGAGTGCCGAACACCACCACTACATATTTGCATCCCGTTTGGATTAGGTTCCAATAAGGACTGTTCTGGCACCTGCAGGATTGCAGTATTACTTAAAGACTGCTGCCGATTTTTAACAGTTAACTGGCTGGAGAAGCATGACCACTGCAGACGCAGTACCAGGATTTTGCAGTGTAACACTTCCAGTTGGAGAAGGACTATGTCTGACAGATTCTGAAGCAGACGCGATTTTATTCACCGATAAATTAGAGGACGCTTGTGGAGCAGAAACAGCAGAACAAGTATTTACAACCTTAAATCGATTAAAGAAAAGGGAAATCGATTATTATTTTTACGGAGTAACGCTTTCAGACTATTATCGTGATAAAAAAATCCCCCGTGGATTTAGGATCCGCAACATTCCGACAATTGGTCGACACAACCCAGAATTCTGCCGACGTTGGGCTGCTGTATTGAATAAATGTTCGTACGACTTGATCCTCTTAGTTATAGAGGAATCACGTAGGGAACTGGGTGTTTCCAAAGAACGAACCACAGCCTATGAACAGAGCCATACTGATATCATTCAAGCAGAGACATCCCTTGATCTGCTAAATAAATATATCACCAACCTTAGATCCCCACAGACCACACATTTTTTAACCTGGAAACCGGGTAACTTTAAGTGCCTCGGCTGTACCACATGCAGTAGCCTGGAACCAGGTGCCACCTTTTATCATCCAAGGTCGGGCAAAGAATTTAAGATCAAGAAATCTTACACATGCACCAGCCGGTATGTGATATATTATATCAAGTGCCCATGTGGCCTTCTTTATATTGGAAAGACTATTCGTCAATTCAAAGAAAGAATTGCCCTACACCGATCCAGTATAAGAGCTGCCTTAGAAGGTCGAGGAGGGGACCAACCTGTGGCCCGGCACTTCAAAGAATTCAATCACAGCATCTCTTCAATCCGTTATAAAATCATTGATGGAGTGTCAGAATCCCCAAGAGGAGGTAACAGAGGCCGCATGTTATTACAGAAGGAGGCCAATTGGATCCATACGCTACAGACTGTTAAATCTCTGGGACTCAATGATATACTTTCTTACGCTTGCTTCCTGTGATACAAATCACACTTTTTAGACCACAATGCGATATTATGATTCTATGTTTACAGTATAGTTCAAATATATTAAGGGCTATATACAGTTAACTTAAGAGGAATTGATGAGGTAATAGCACCGCTAATAATCACACCTTTTTATTTAGGGTTTGTGATTGAGACACCACAGCTAATTATTCATTTATGCCGTTTTCTGACAGGTATAGTTTGTTTTTTAACAATAACACATAGTGGTTGTCTAGTGCTAATTGTTGTCCTTTACCACATGGGCAGTTTTTTGCACAGCAAAACACTGGGCATGAAGTAGTCATTTTTTGCATTTTCTCTTATAGCCGTTCGTTTTTATGGTATCCATGGTGATGGGTCACTCTTCACGTTTCCGCCACGCCCCCCTCTGACGCCGGGTCGCCGGCGCTGGCCAGCGCCAATGACGTCATCGGGTCCCTGCGGGCGCCGTGGCTGGACTGCACACGCGGTGATTAGGTAAGGTATAAGTTTTTACTGTTTGTACTATTTGGTTGTCTTGATAAAAGGGGTAACACCCTGAAACGTTGGCATCTAACCACGTAGTCTGAATGGTTTATTTCAAGTCTCTGAGTGCCAGCTTTTTTCTTCCTGTTACATACTGACATCAGCTGGCAGGGCACCGGAGCAGATTGTTAAAGAATATAAGCACAGAGTGCCGAACACCACCACTACATATATATATATTTCACCCAGCGAACTGTAAGGGCACATTATACTAAGTGTACTGTGCGTATTATATGTGAATTATGTGGTGTATACATATCACACACTGTACTATATATGGTATATGTGTGCCATATACTGTGTATACTGTACTGTGCAATACCTTCGGCCCCACGCCCACCATCGATGGTGGAAGCCCATCTGGTTCTCCTCCATCGATGGCAAAAGTATTCGACATAGATGATAAATCATCGATGAGTCAGAATCTTCGATGGTCGGTGGCCATCCCTACTGTGCCGTGCTGTACTCAGGTAGTGTACTGTATCTCCTGCTGGCTCTCCCTCTCCCTCTCTTTTTCGATCTTTCCCTGACACTCATCTCTTGCTCCTCTCTGTCTGTTTCCTCTATCTCCCTTACACTGTCTCTCTGCCCCCCCCCCCCACACTGTCTCCCTCTCTCTCTTGCTCTCTTCCTGACACTCTATCGTTCTCACTCTGTGACACTATCTCTCCCTCCCTGCCTGAAACTGTCACTCTCTCCCTGACACTGTCTCTCTCTTTCTCTCTTTCTCTCCCTGACACTGTCACTCTCTCCCTGACTCTCTGTGTCTGGGGCCCGTCTCTGCCTCCCCCTCATGGTGGTGGTGGTGGTGGTGGGGGGGGCTGAAGATTTGCCTAGGGTGCTGAGAAACCTTGCACCGGCCCTGTATGGAGTACATCTGATGCAGTCTATAGAAGCCAGCCTATTAATCAACGCCTGAGTTAAGCCCTGACCCTAAGCCCTGTCCCCACTGTCTCTGGACCTAAAGCCCGCCTCCCAGTGACATCAGTCACCACAGATCGGGACCAATGTAGAACTGAGTGCAAGTTGTGACCAATGTAGAACTACATAGGGACCAAAGTAGAGCTGAATGCAAGTTGGCCACCAGATATCGCAATAGCTCCTCTATAGGCATCATTGGCGTCTATGAAAACAGCGGTACGATCTTAAACAGGTCTTATGCACATTTCTATGCATGAGACAGAGCACTCGGGTCACTGCGCACATGTGCGGTTTTAAAAAAAATCTGTTTATTGTACAGCAAAATATACAATGCCAATGACAAAAATAAAACAAAGGTGTAAAACATTAATTCCAATCTGAGTCACTTTTTTTCATCATATAACAAATAATCTGGTTGTTGTCATTTTTCAATTATCCTATATAATGAAAGGCTATCTCTGTTCCTCACCTCTATGGGGGAAATTCAAGTTAGTTGTGCGCTGACGGCCGCTAGGTGGTGCCCGATGGAGCAATTCAAGTGTTGCTCCATTCGGGAGCAAACAGGCGCTGACATTACTGTTATGTTGTGCCGTCATTTTTGTTAGGATATTATGCACTCTGTGCCTGTCTCCTTCTACGCAGCAGTCTATGGGCGCATCCCCTAGTGTTAATTACCTAGTGCCAAGAGTAACTCGCAGGCAGAGATGTGATGTAATCCCTGCTCCTCCAGTTTAGAGTGAGAGAGCTACAGAGTCTTACAGCGTTCCTTTGCATGTATCGCGGCTCCAGAGCTGACGCTGAGCCGGGCGCCGCATCTTCTCTACAGCGGGAGTCCCTCACCATCAGAGACAACTTCTGATAAGTACCGCTACCACTGCTGTTACTTCGTATGATATAAGGGCCCCTAATTGCCTCTATCAGTATTACATCTGAGTCACTTGTGTTCATTGAATAAACCTGCATTACAGTTTAAGTCATTAAGTGTGTGGACGGATGTCACTGCACCAGGCAATTCCAATACACTCTGCCAACAGGTTATGGGCCTGAAGATTAACCCCCTGAGTGCTTTTCAAATAGTCACACTGACAAAGATTAAAGTGACATTTTATACAAGTGCAGAAAGGATGTATAGCACAGGACACAGCATGAACTTTGCTAAGCTGAAAGGTTCAGAGACCTATGCTACATGGAAGTTTGCCATGGAGATGCAGCTTAAGCAGGAAAAGTTGTGGAAGGTTACTATAGACCCAGGAGCAGGTCCAAACCCAGATGACGTAGACAGAGCCATCGGGACGATAGGTTTAGCTGTGGTGCAGCATGTCTATTCAGTAGTCGGTGGGAAAGTGTCAGTGGATAAGTTTGAGATGCATAATATGGAATGAAACTGAGTACCTGCAAAGACATGAACGATTACATTGATAAGTTATTGTTGATAGTTAAGCAGTTGGCATCTGTGGGGGCACAGGTGGATGGGGAAGAAGTGGCAATGGCTATGTTACAGAATCTGACACCAGAATTTGATTTTTTGGTGGTTGCTTTAGAGTCAAATGACACTAAGCTGACAATGAAGATAACATATTCCTGTTGAGACCATAGCTGAGGGTTCTGCCTTGATCACAAAGGGCACAAAGTCCAAAAAGCACAAATTCAAATGTTTTGTATGTCACATGATAGGACATAAAGCTTCAGATTGCAGAATGAGAAATTCCAGTGGTGCGCAGAAGCAGCATGACAAGCCAAATGAGTCAGCACTGAATGTAGCAGACAGTCACAGGAAGGATTTCTAGTACATGGACTCGGGGGCCACTAGACATTTCAGTTGCAATAAACATTGGTTTAATTCTTTAATACCATGTGTTCCCACTACAGCGATTGGAAATAAGGTCCTTACTGCATTACAACCTGGGACAATCACAGTACGTTTAAGAATTGGAGGAGAAACAGTTGTTACAGATATCCAAGATGTGTTGTACGTGCCTGATTTAGGAAGTAATCTCATTGCTATCAGCATCCTAAAGAAAAAGGCTACAGAGTCCAATTTCAGAAGGGCAATTGTATGGTGCTGAATAAAAGAGAGACTATTATCGCTTCAGCAACCCGGTACAACCATCTATATGTCCTGGACACTGAGGAGTGTACTGCAATGATGGCTACTGATGGAGCTGTGGAACAAACGCTTGGGTCATCTGGGATATGACAACGTCCAGAAACTTCTAGATGGAATGGCAACAGGGATCACCGTGAGCAATGCTGAAAGACCCATGTGTGAGAGTTGCATAAAAGGCAAGCAAACTCGCAACCCATTTCCAAAGTCAGTTAGTAGAGCAGAGACACTGCTAGCTCTAGTGCACACAGATGTGTGTGGTCCAATGGAGGAAGAATCAATCAATGGCTACAGGTATATCATGACTCTCATTGATGACGCCACAAGAATGACACACGTGTACTTCCTTAAAGAGAAGAGTGAAGAGATCTACAAAATTGTGGAATACAAAAACCTGGTGGAGAATCAGAAAGTTCTGAAACTAAAGATCCTGATATTAGACAACGGTGGAGAGTATGATAACAAAGTCTTAGCCGCATGCCTTAGGAAATATGGCATAAAGCATCAGCTAACAATTGCTTCCACACCGGAACAGAATGGCATGAGTGAGCGGGCAAACTGCACAATTGTTGAAAGAGCACGAACTATGTTAAGTGATGCTGGCCTAGAAAAGAAGTTATGGGTAGAAACAGTATTTACTGCCTTATACCTAAAGAATTGTGCACCTACAGTGGCAGTCAAAGGAAAAATGCCACTGGAGGCGTGGTCCACAAAAAGCCAAATGTCAGTCATCTTCGTGTCTTCAGGAACACAGCTTTTCCACATATATCAAAGGAAAAAAGAAGAAAGCTAGATCCAAAATCCATAGAATGTATAATGCTCGGATACTGCAATGAAAGCAAAGGATACAGACTGTGGGATGTTACAAGTAAAGGTCTTCTTAACTCCAGAGATGTGGTATTCTACGAGACAGCACCACTAACTGGAGCAGTGGAGCAACAAGAAAATGTATCTTTGGATGTACAGATAGCAGAAAGCGTGTCTAAATCTGAGAGTGTCAAAGCGGACAAGTCAGCCAACAGAAGTTCCATGAGGAGCGACAAAGGTGTTCCAGCCAAGAAATACAGTGAGGAGTATGAAAACATAGCTTACTGTGAACCTTAAAACATACAGGAAGCAAAGTCAAGCAGTGATTGGACAGAGTGGAAGTCAGCAATTGATACAGAACTGTCAGTACTAAATGATAACAGCACATGGACTATGGTTGGTAGACCAAGTGACCATAAAACGATTAAAAACAAGTGGGTTTTCTGCAAGAAGTTGAATGCAGATGGGACAGTAGCTTGTTACAAAGCCAGCCTTGCTGCCAAGGGATACACCCAGAAGTATGGAATCGATTACGGAGAGATCTACTCACCAGTCGCAAGGTATAGCACCTTAAGGTTAGCAATTGCTATTGCTACACTACATGATCTATTGTTACATCAGCTACACTTTGATTCTGCATTCATGAATGGAGAGTTAGTTGAGGAAATTTACATGGAGCCACCTGAACACTATGATATATATATATATTTCAAACTGGGAAGGTTTGTCTCTTAAAGAAGTCACTATATGGCCTCAAGCAAAGTGGTCATTGCTGGTATGTAAAGTTGGATGCAGTGCTTCTAGAATTTAACTTTGTTAGGTCAGAGACTGATCACTGCCTATTCCACAAAACTATCAAAGAAAAGTTATTCATCATAGCTGTCTATGTGGATGATTTACTTTTGGCAGGTCAAGAAGATCACATCACTGATATCAAGCACCAGCTTAAACAAAGATTCAAGTTGAAAGATCTAGGCCCTGCAAATCATCTGTTAGGTATGAAAATTGTACAAAACCTGCAAAAGGGAACTGTCACAACTGACCAACAAACATACATTGAGGCAATAATTTCCAAGTACGGAATGACAGATGCAAAACCAGTAAGTACTCCCACTGACAGAAGTGCAAAGATGGTCAAGGCCATGTCACCAAGCAGCAAGGGGGAGATAGAGGAAATACAAGAAATCCCTTCTTAAAATGCTATTGGTAGTTTGATGTATGCAAGTATTGGGACACGACCTGACATCACACATGCAGTGAGTCGGGCAAGCCAGTTTGCAAATAATCATGGTAGACAACAGTGAATTGCAGTAAAGAGAATACTAAGGTACCTCAAAGGTACAAGTTCACTAAAGCTGAGATTTACAAGATCAACAGATACCAGCTTAAAAGTATTCTGTGATGCAGACTGGGGATCAGATGAGGATGATAGACATTCTTATACTGGATACCTGTTTGCACTAGCAGGTGCAGCCATAAGCTGGGCAAGTAGTAAACAACCCACAGTTGCTCTTTCTATAACAGAGGCAGAGTAGATGGCGCTCACAGAAACTTCAAACGAAGTGCTTTGGATAAAAGAGACTATGTGAATTAGGTCTTCTTTACCACAGTGAGCTCATCAACATAAAGTGTGATAACAAGGGAGCAAATGATCTTTCTTGTAGCACAAAGCATCATGGACGGTCTAAGCACATTGCTATAAGACATCACTTCATCCTTGCGTTGGTGAAAAACAAGTCCGTCAATGTAGAATATGTTGCAAGTGAAGAAAATATTGCTGACATGTTGACAAAAGCACTGTCATCACACTTGTTACATGCATCCCTGATGGAATGTGGACTAGAATATGATTAATGTTGATTTATTCTTACTGTTTTGCTTCACATTATGTTTTCGTTTACAGGAATTACTTTATTAATTTGTTTGATAAATTGTCATGTTCTTTAAAAGAGACAGTTTTAAGCGAGGGGGAGTGTTAGGATATGATGCACTCTGTGCCCATCTCCTTCTACACAGCAGTCTATGGGCGCATCCCTTAGTGTTAATTAGTGATGTGCACCGGAAATTTTTCGGGTTTTGTGTTTTGGTTTTGGGTTCGGTTCCGCGGCCGTGTTTTGGATTCGGACGCGTTTTGGCAAAACCTCACAGAAAATTTTTTGTCGGATTCGGGTGTGTTTTGGATTCGGGTGTTTTTTTTCAAAAAACCCTAAAAAACAGCTTAAATCATAGAATTTGGGGGTCATTTTGATCCCATAGTATTATTAACCTCAATAACCATAATTTCCACTCATTTCCAGTCTATTCTGAACACCTCACACCTCACAATATTATTTTTAGTCCTAAAATTTGCACCGAGGTCGCTGGATGGCTAAGCTAAGCGACACAAGTGGCCGACACAAACACCTGGCCCATCTAGGAGTGGCACTGCAGTGTCAGGCAGGATGGCCCTTCAAAAAAATTGTCCCCAAACAGCACATGATGCAAAGAAAAAAAGAGGCGCACCAAGGTCGCTGTGTGACTAAGCTAAGCGACCCTAGTGGCCGACACAAACACCTGGCCCATCTAGGAGTGGCACTGCAGTGTCAGGCAGGATGGCCCTTCAAAAAAATTGTCCCCAAACAGCACATGATGCAAAGAAAAAAAGAGGCGCACCAAGGTCGCTGTGTGACTAAGCTAAGCGACACAAGTGGCCCACACAAACACCTGGCCCATCTAGGAGTGGCACTGCAGTGTCAATCAAGACAGGATGGCACTTCCAAAAAATTGTCCCCAAACAGCACATGATGCAAAGAAAAAAAGAGGCGCACCAAGGTGGCTGTTTGACTAAGCTAAGCGACACAAGTGGCCGACACAAACACCTGGCCCATCTAGGAGTGGCACTGCAGTGTCAATCAAGACAGGATGGTACTTCCAAAAAATTGTCCTCAAACAGCACATGATGCAAAGAAAAAAAGAGGCGCACCAAGGTGGCTGTTTGACTAAGCTAAGCGACACAAGTGGCTGACACAAACACCTGGCCCATCTAGGAGTGGCACTGCAGTGTCAATCAAGACAGGATGGCACTTCCAAAAAATTGTCCCCAAACAGCACATGATGCAAAGAAAAATGAAAGAAAAAAGAGGTGCAAGATGGAATTGTCCTTGGGCCCTCCAACCAACCCTTATGTTGTATAAACAGGACATGCACACTTTAACGAACCCATCATTTCAGCGACAGGGTCTGCCACATGACTGTGACTGAAATGACTGGTTGGTTTGGGCCCCCACCAAAAAAGAAGCAATCAATCTCTCCTTGCACAAACTGGCTCTACAGAGGCAAGATGTCCACCTCATCATCATCCTCCGATTCCTCACCCCTTTCACTGTGTACATCCCCCTCCTCACAGATTATTAATTCGTCCCCACTGGAATCCACCATCTCAGGTCCCCGTGTACTTTCTGGAGGCAATTGCTGCTGGTGAATGTCTCCACGGGGGAATTGATTATAATTCATTTTGATGAACATCATCTTCTCCACATTTTCTGGAAGTAACCTCGTACGCCGATTGCTGACAAGGTGAGCGGCTGCACTAAACACTCTTTCGGACTACACACTGGAGGGGGGGCAACTTAGGTAAAATAAAGCCAGTTTGTGCAAGGGCCTCCAAATTGCCTCTTTTTCCTGCCAGTATACGTACGGACTGTCTGACGTGCCTACTTGGATGCGGTCACTCATATAATCCTCCACCATTCTTTCCATGGTGAGAGAATCATATGCAGTGACAGTAGACGACATGTCAGTAATCATTGGCAGGTCCTTCAGTCCAGACCAGATGTCAGCAGTGGCACTCGCTCCAGACTGCCCTGCATCACCGCCAGCGGGTGGGCTAGGAATTCTGAGCCTTTTCCTCGCACCCCCAGTTGCGGGAGAATGTGAAGGAGGAGATGTTGACGGATCACGTTTCGCTTGACTTGACAATTTTCTCACCAACAGGTCTTTGAACCTCTGCAGACTTGTGTCTGCCGGAAAGAGAGATACAACGTAGGTTTTAAATCTAGGATCGAGCACGGTGGCCAAAATGTAGTGCTCTGATTTCAACAGATTGACCACCCGTGAATCCTGGTTAAGCGAATTAAGGGCTCCATCCACAAGTCCCACATGCCTAGCGGAATCGCTCTGTTTTAGCTCCTCCTTAAATGTCTCCAGCTTCTTCTGCAAAAGCCTGATGAGGGGAATGACCTGACTCAGGCTGGCAGTGTCTGAACTGACTTCACGTGTGGCAAGTTCAAAGGGTTGCAGAACCTTGAACAACGTTGAAATCATTCTCCACTGCGCTTGAGTCAGGTGCATTCCCCCTCCTTTGCCTATATCGTGGGCAGATGTATAAGCTTGAATGGCCTTTTGCTACTCCTCCATCCTCTGAAGCATATAGAGGGTTGAATTCCACCTCGTTACCACCTCTTGCTTCAGATGATGGCAGGGCAGGTTCAGGAATGTTTGGTGGTGCTCCAGTCTTCTGTACGCGGTGCCTGAATGCCGAAAGTGGCCCGCAATTCTTCGGGCCACCGACAGCATCTCTTGCACGCCCCTGTCGTTTTTTAAATAATTCTGCACCACCAAATTCAACGTATGTGCAAAACATGGGACGTGCTGGAATTTGCCCACATGTAATGCACGCACAATATTGCTGGCGTTGTCCGATGTCACAAATCCCCAGGAGAGTCCAATTGGGGTAAGCCATTCTGCGATGATCTTCCTCAGTTGCCGTAAGAGGTTGTCAGCTGTGTGCCTATTCTGGAAAGCGGTGATACAAAGCGTAGCCTGCCTAGGAACGAGTTGGCGTTTGCGAAATGCTGCTACTGGTGCCGCCGCAGCTGTTCTTGCTGCGGGAGGCAATACATCTACCCAGTGGGCTGTCACAGTCATATAGTCCTGAGTCTGCCCTGCTCCACTTGTCCACATGTCCGTGGTTAAGTGGACATTGGGTACAACTGCATTTTTTAGGACACTGGTGAGTCTTTTTCTGAGGTCTGTGTACATTTTCGGTATCGCCTGCCTAGAGAAATGGAACCTAGATGGTATTTGGTACCGGGGACACAGTACCTCAATCAAGTCTATAGTTGCCTCTGAATTAACGATGGATACCGGAACCACGTTTCTCACCGCCCAGGCTGCAAAGGCCTGAGTTATCTGCTTTGCAGCAGGATGACTGCTGTGATATTTCATCTTCCTCGCAAAGGACTGTTGGACAGTCAATTGCTTACTGGAAGTAGTACAAGTGGTCTTCCGACTTCCCCTCTTGGATGACGATCGACTCCCAGCAGCAACAACAGCAGCGCCAGCAGCAGTAGGCGTTACACTCAAGGATGCATCGGAGGAATCCCAGGCAGGAGAGGACTCATCAGACTTGACAGTGACATGGCCTGCAGGACTATTGGCTTTCCTTGTTAAGGAGGAAATTGACACTGAGGGAGTTGGTGGTGTGGTTTGCAGGAGCTTGGTTACAAGAGGAAGGGATTTAGTGGTCAGTGGACTGCTTCCGCTGTCACCCAAAGTTTTTGAACTTGTCACTGACTTATGATGAATGCGCTGCAGGTGACGTATAAGGGAGGATGTTCCGAGGTGGTTAACGTCCTTACCCCTACTTATTACAGCTTGACAAAGGCAACACACGGCTTGACACCTGTTGTCCGCATTTGTGTTGATATAATTCCACACCGAAGAGCTGATTTTTTTTGTATTTTTACCAGGCATGTCAATGGCCATATTCCTCCCACGGACAACAGGTGTCTCCCCGGGTGCCTGACTTAAACAAACCACCTCACCATCAGAATCCTCCTTGTCAATTTCCTCCCCAGCGCCAGCAACAAACATATCCTCATCCTGGTGTACTTCAACAGTGAGATCTTCAATTTGACTATCAGGAACTGGACTGCGGGTGCTCCTTCCAGCACTTGCAGGGGGCGTGCAAATGGTGGAAGGCGCAAGCTCTTCCCGTCCAGTGTTGGGAAGGTCAGGCATCGCAACCGACACAATTGGACTCTCCTTGGGGATTTGTGATTTTGAAGAACGCACAGTTCTTTGCTGTGCTTTTGCCAGCTTAAGTCTTTTCTTTTTTCTAGCGAGAGGATGAGTGCTTCCATCCTCATTTGAAGCTGAACCACTAGCCATGAACATAGGCCAGGGCCTCAGCCGTTCCTTGCCACTTCGTGTCGTAAATGGCATATTGGCAAGTTTACGCTTCTCCTCAGACGCTTTTAATTTTGATTTTTTTGGGTCATTTTACTGAACTTTTGTGTTTTGGATTTCACATGCTCTCTACTATGACATTGGGCATCGGCCTTGGCAGACGACGTTGATGGCATTTCATCGTCTCGGCCATGACTAGTGGCAGCAGCTTCAGAACGAGGTGGAAGTGGATCTTGATCTTTCCCTTTAACCTCCACATTTTTGTTCTCCATTTTTTAATGTGTGGAATTATATGCCAGTATCAATAGCAATGGCCTACTACTATATTTACTGTGCAAAACTAAAATGCACCACAGGTATAGAATAACTTAATGGATGACGAGTGACGACACAGAGGTAGGTACAGCAGTGGCCTACCGTACTGCTATAAGTATATATATAGTATACTGGTGGACACTGTCAGCAAACTGCAAAACTGTGTAAAATGCACCACAGGTATAGAATGTAGATGGATAGTATACTTAATGGATGACGAGTGACGACACAGAGGTAGGTACAGCAGTGGCCTACCGTACTGCTATAAGTATATATATAGTATACTGGTGGACACTGTCAGCAAACTGCAAAACTGTCTAAAATGCACCACAGGTATAGAATGTAGATGGATAGTATACTTAATGGATGACGAGTGACGACACAGAGGTAGGTACAGCAGTGGCCTACCGTACTGCTATAAGTATATATATAGTATACTGGTGGACACTGTCAGCAAACTGCAAAACTGTCTAAAATGCACCACAGGTATAGAATGTAGATGGATAGTATACTTAATGGATGACGAGTGACGACACAGAGGTAGGTACAGCAGTGGCCTACCGTACTGCTATAAGTATATATATAGTATACTGGTGGACACTGTCAGCAAACTGCAAAACTGTCTAAAATGCACCACAGGTATAGAATGTAGATGGATAGTATACTTAATGGATGACGAGTGACGACACAGAGGTAGGTACAGCAGTGGCCCACCGTACTGCTATAAGTATATATATATATATATATATAGTATACTGGTGGACACTGTCAGCAAACTGCAAAACTGTCTAAAATGCACCACAGGTATAGAATGTAGATGGATAGTATACTTAATGGATGACGCGTGACGACACAGAGGTAGGTACAGCAGTGGCCTACCGTACTGCTATAAGTATATATATAGTATACTGGTGGACACTGTCAGCAAACTGCAAAACTGTCTAAAATGCACCACAGGTATAGAATGTAGATGGATAGTATACTTAATGGATGACGAGTGATGACACAGAGGTAGGTACAGCAGTGGCCTACCGTACTGCTATAAGTGTATATATATTTTACTGGTGGACACTGTCAGCAAACTGCAAAACTGTCTAAAATGCACCACAGGTATAGAATGTAGATGGATAGTATACTTAATGGATGACGAGTGACGACACAGAGGTAGGTACAGCAGTGGCCTACCGTACTGCTATAAGTGTATATATATTTTACTGGTGGACACTGTCAGCAAACTGCAAAACTGTCTAAAATGCACCACAGGTATAGAATGTAGATGGATAGTATACTTAATGGATGACGAGTGACGACACAGAGGTAGGTACAGCAGTGGCCTACCGTACTGCTATAAGTATATATATAGTATACTGGTGGACACTGTCAGCAAACTGCAAAACTGTCTAAAATGCACCACAGGTATAGAATGTAGATGGATAGTATACTTAATGGATGACGAGTGACGACACAGAGGTAGGTACAGCAGTGGCCTACCGTACTGCTATAAGTATATATATATATATATATATATATATATAGTATACTGGTGGACACTGTCAGCAAACTGCAAAACTGTCTAAAATGCACCACAGGTATAGAATGTAGATGGATAGTATACTTAATGGATGATGACACAGAGGTAGGTACAGCAGTGCACTCTGCACTGTACTCCTCCTATATAATATTAATTGTACTGGTGGTCCCCAGTCCCCACAATAAAGCAGCACACTGAGCACAGATATGGAGTGTTTTTCAGGCAGACAACGTATACTGGTGGTCACTGTCAGCAAAACTCTGCACTGTACTCCTGCTATAGCTGCTCCCCAGTCCCCACAATTAAGCAGTGTCAGCACTCAGCACAGATATATTATGCAGCACACTGAGCACAGATATGGTATGGAGCGTTTTTTTTCAGGCAGAGAACGGATAAAAACTGGTGGTCACTTATCAGCAAAACTCTGCACTGTACTCCTCCTCCTAACAGCTGCTCCCCAATCCTCCCCACAATTAAGCAAAAGCAATAAACCAATCAACTTCTCTAGTTCTACAATAAACGGAGAGGACGCCAGCCACGTCCTCTCCCTATCATCTCCAATGCATGAGTGAGAAAATGGCAGCGACGCGTGGCTGCTTATATAGAATCCGAATCTCGCGAGAATCCAACAGCGGGATGATGACGTTCGGGCGCGCTCGGGTTAGCCGAGCAAGGCGGGAAGGTTCGAACCTGCCTCGGACCCGTGTAAACAAGGTGAAGTTCGGGGGGGTTCGGTTTCCGAGAAACCGAACCCGCTCATCACTAGTGTTAATTCCCTAGTGCCAAGAGTCACTCAGAGGCGGAGCTATGTGCTGTAATCCATGCTCCTCCATCTTAGAGTGAGAGAGCTACAGAGACTTACTGCATTTCTTTGCATGTATCGCGGCTTCAGAGCTGACGCTGAGTCGGGTTCCGCATCCTCTCTACAGTGGGAGTCAGACTGCACAGCTTTGCAATTCTTCATCCCTCACCTCCGGAGACAACTTCTGATAAGTACTGCTACCACTGCTGTTACCTTGTATGATAAAAGGGCCCCTAATTGCCAATATCAGTATTACATCTGAGTCATCCTTGTTCATTGAATAAACCTGCATTAAGTGTGTGGACTGACATCACTGCACCAGGCAATTCCAATACACTCTGCCAACAATTCTGACACGCTGGTAACTAGTATTTTCAAAAACAATAAAGGTTGTATCTAAGAAAATAAAATAAATGAAAAGAAAAGAAAAATTACAGTTGAAAAGAAGTCCAAAGGATGACTAAATCAAGAATAAGTACTCATCAGCATCTAAGAGCAATGTCAAACTCTGTAAAGGTACAATATAAGCAGTTGCCAGATATAATAATACAATAATACCATACAATACAGTCACAAAATAATACAACATAATAGTAAGGATAATAATAATACCAATGTCAAAACTAGGGTATTATCTGGAAGAGCAGATAATATGACAAAATATGACAAATAAATAACACAAGCGTGTGTGTGTGTGTGTGTGTGTGTGTGTGTGTGTGTGTGTGTGTGTGTGTGTGTGTGTGTGTGTGTGTAGCTAACCAAGAGAAAAGCGAAATAACCCAGTATCGACCCGGTATATTGGGGGTAATTCAGAGTTGATCGCAGAAGCAAATTTGTTAGCGGTTGGGCAAAACCATGTGTATTGCACGGGGGGCAGATATAGCATGTGCAGAGAGAGTTAGATTTGGGTGTGGTCTGTTGAAACTGAAATCTAAATTGCAGTGTAAAAATAAAGCAGCCAGTATTTACCATGCACAGACACTAAATAACCCACCCAAATCTAACTCTCTCTGCAAATATTATATCTGCCACACCTGCAGTGCACATGGTTTTGCCCAACTGTTAACAAATTTGCTGCTGCGATCAACTCTGAATTACCCCCAATGTGCGGTGTGAAAGGGCCCATGGCGAATTCCCGGGTCGCCAGACCCGGTAATTCAACCCGGGAATAAAGCAGTGTTATTCCCGGGTTGGCTACCGGGTCAGGTGCAGTGTGAACGGGTTGCCGGGTCGATGCGATCTGGGACCCATTCACTACATTGGGAGAGGCGGTGCGGAGATGAGCTCATCTCCAGCGCCGCCTCCACACCCACCTCCAATGACTCAGCAGAGTCCGCCATATTGCCCGGTCGGGATGGCAGCATGTAGGGTTGTAGGGTCCAATGGCGGGTCCCACCTGGGAAGGACCCATTTCCAATTCCCGGGTAGGACCCGGCATTGGCGATGTGAAAGGGGTATTACTGTATCTATACCTCAGAGAGCAGCTGGGGCTTGGTTAAGAAAGCCAAGAAGAGTAGCTATATTAAGTAATCTACCATAATAGGAACCATTCCGTGTGTTCAAATGTCTTCGAAGTATTAACCTGAGTTTGGGCTGGTAGACATTCAACATAAGCACCCCATTATCTAGAGAATGCTAGAACTCCTTTTTCTATACTAAAAGTTGCCATTAATCTTTCATGATAAAGTATTTCCAGTACTATAGTCTTCCACTCACCCAAAGTGGGGAATGACCATGCGATCCAGTTACATGTGCGGTTTTTAAACAGTGACAGCTGTTCCTTGTTTGTTGATTGGCTGGGTAATACAGATATCTCTCACAAGATTCATGCAGATCGCAGAGCAGCTCCAGTGACATGTGATCCCCAGGGGTCTGTTATACAACAGCAACAATATGGGTGGAAGTGGCGAGAGCAGCAGGAAAGATACCGGGCAGGATGGAGGGAGGGGACGGGCAAGTACTGAGGCTCCATGGACTTTATACCTGTGAACTGATAGCCGAGGAAGCAGCCAGCCAAGAAACAAGGGCGGATTTAAGCATAATGCCATTCTAGGCACTTTACTGCCCCTTCTCCAAATAATCATGTGTCAGGTGTTTGACAATGGCACATGAGGTTTGGTGTTTGAGTACCTTGCATGCTATGTGTTTCAACCTGAAAATATATTTTTTAAAATGGTGCACATATATAACAATTAGCACCCCATACTGAACAACATAGTTCTCCGGTACATGTGGAGAGAAGGTGATCTTGGATAAACCCTGAAAGGGCTCCGATGAAAGGGGGTCTGTTGTACCATCCCAAGTAAGCGGCATCCTTAGGCACTGTACCACTGGCAAGAGGGCTCAGGCTGGTGAGTCTGGAGAGGCAGAGAAGAAAGGTGAGTACAATAAATAGGTTTGTTGATATTTGAAATTACAACTATGTTCATATTGACATACACATGGAACTGATAATGACACATTGCTGGCCAAGGTACAGAATTAAAACATTAAGGGGCATATGGGTGTCAAAAGGGGTGTCTGATGGGCATGTGGGTAGATGTAAGGTGTATATGGGTAGTCTGATGGGCATGTTGGTATATGTAAGGGGCACATAAGGGTGTGATCGGCATGTGGTTAGATGTGAGAGGCACATGGGGTTCTGATGGGCATGTGGGTAGACATAAAGGGTATATGAAGGTCTGATGGGCATGTGGGTAGATGTAAAGGGTATATGGGGATCTGATATGTATGTGGGTAGATGTAGGGTGTATATGGGTAGTCTGATGGGCATGTTGGTATATGTAAGGGGCACATAAGGGTGTGATCGGCATGTGGTTAGATGTGAGAGGCACATGGGGTTCTGATGGGCATGTGGGTAGACATAAAGGGTATATGAAGGTCTGATGGGCATGTGGTTAGATGTGAAGGTCTGATGACATGTGTGGGGCTAGAATTTTCCATAGATCTCATGTTCTGAGCAAAGGTTGTGCAGGGGCAGTTGTAGTCTGGGAAAATAAAATGTGCAGACTGAACATGTGATTTTATTCAGTATACAAATAAGCAATAATTGATGTTTGATTTATCTTGATAATCTAGTTAAACAAATAAAACTTTTCTTGACCATTACTCCCCAAGGTCTTGACTGACTGATGTCTAATTTAAAATGATGCTTTCCTGCTTAATTGGTGACTTTTCATTCAACACAATACTGCACTTTAGAGATTAAACAATTATAACATTATACTTCTCTCTGGGTAAAAATACCCCTTATAAATATGAGGAGAAATATTTTTACCCTAGCAAAAAAAAAAAAAAATTAGTGTGATCACTCTAGGCTGTAACTGCTTGCACAGAACCAAGGGCCTCATTCAGTGGTGCACACAAACTGCACAGTGCCGATGTTCATTCAGTTGAGTGCTTATTTGCAACTTAGCATGTACGAAAAATTCAGACAACCCCTAGGGCGCATGTGCGTACATGAAAAGGGCCTGTTGTGACTGGGTCAGCCGGTATCAGAAATGGGGCGGCAAATTGATTGGCATTTTGGAAGAGAACACGAAAAAGAAAAAGGGGCGTGTGATGGGAGTGTCATGGGCACACCCCATTAGAGCTACAAGAGGAGATGCAAGTGAGCTGCGTATGACTTTTCCTCATACGTACACAAATATGTTAATCTACCTTCGGAAATGGCCAGTTTGGTACAGTAGGACAATAGATTGTAATTGTGACGCTCAGATGTTAATTTGTTTTGCCTAACACTAAAGTACGTCCTTTAAGAGGAATTGTATCAGTGGCAAACACAGGATTTCTAGAGGGGGGTGTCCAAATGCAATCCATAATCTCCCACTCTGTGGAACATTGAAGCAAGTGCAGGAGTCTGGGGGAGTGGTAGAAGAACCTAATAACGACCCTGAACATTGGTACTTTTTATACATTGGATACTGTATGGAATAGAGTATTAATATTTAACGCTATAGATTGTCTATAGTATAGGCTGTATCAAAGATATTTAAACAATATAAATAAGATAAGTGGTCAGGAAAAGGTTAAACATACCATACTAAATAAATAAACATAATAGAACCAGTAGTAGACAGAAGTACACTGTCACGATCCGGGTATCTGGACGCCATTTCTTACCCATCAGATGCCTCCTAAGGCTGGCTCAGCGCTCCAGGACCGGATCCCATCTGTTATCCTAATGTTCACATTCCTGCATCCTCTCCTGTCTCTCTGAGACGCTGTCACAGTAACGCCTTATTACATCTGGCATGGCGTCTCCCGCGGCCTCCGCCGCCGTCCCTGAGCTTCTGCATGCAGAGTGTCAGAGTGGCGATTACGTCAGCCGCGGCCTCCGCTGTGTCCGCGTGGTTGGATGTGCACTTGTCAGCCTGGCGTCTCCTGTCTCCAGTGGCCGGCGCCGCCATTACTGTTTTCATTACCACATGGATTACAAACCAAACTTCCCTCCAAGTGTCTGCATGGGCGCAGCCATCTTGGATTCTGTCAGCTGATCATTTCCTCCAATCTGTTGTCAGTATTGTTAATCTGCATAATTGCCTAGCCAATCCCTTCCTTGCTGCAGGTATAAATACACTGTGCCTGAGCAAGGAAGGCGTCAGTGCTTTGGTTGTCAAACCTAGTTCCTGTTTGTCTCTCTCCTGTGATTGTCTTCCAGGTTCCAGCTCCTGTCTCAAGACTTCCACCATAGAGACCCGCACCAGCATTCCACCTGCGGTGTAGCCTGACTCTCCAATCCATTGTGGATTCATCTGTTTCCAGCTACAACATTACCTGCTTCCAGCTCAGCTTCCAGCAGAGTACAGCTTCCCTTAAAGGGCCGGTGTCCTTTCTACACTTTACCACTCTCCACCGGTATTATTATTTCTCCGCTCTCAAGTTCTACATTTCAGTTCATATTTCATCGCTCCCAAGTTCATTTATTATTTAACTGGTTCCAGCCAGTATCCACTCCGTGCTAACAACAGTCTGGTTCCAGCCAGTATCCACAGCAGCTGTTTTACCTTCAGCAACCCAGCTTTTCCTGGAACACCAGCTGGCACAATCCTGGGTTATCTCCATTGCTACAGTCGGGCCTGGTAAGGACTTTCCATCTAGAAGATCATAAGAACTATCTCACACTACCAGTGCCCTGTGGCTCCTGCCATCCTGTAGTACCCAGGAACTGTATTTATATTTTGCTGACTTTTACGTTTTCTTTTACTGCTGCTGTGTTGCGGAGTTGTCATAATAAACATCATTGACTTTTATCTAAGTTGTCGTGGTCACGCCTTCGGGCAGTTATTATTCATGTTACTTACATGTCCAGGGGTCTGATACAACCTCCCAGGTTCCGGTACATCTTAGCCCCTACAACTGAGGCTGCCTCCCGTCAGCTCAGGCCCTCAGTTGTGACAGTAAGCACTGACCTAATGAATCCAGCCGGAGACCAGGATCAAGCGGCCAGGCCGATGCAAGAGCTGGCAGCCCGACTAGAACATCAGGAGGCTGCACAGGGCCACATCATCCGCTGTCTCCAGGATCTCTCTACTCGGCTGGATGGGATTCAGACAACTCTCCGTGGATCAGGCGCATCTGGTGCGTCAACCACAGTGACTCCAGCTATAACCCCACCCACCTTACCCATTTCTGCTCCACGTCTTCATCTTCCAACGCCAGCAAAATTTGACGGATCTCCAAGATTCTGCAGGGGATTTCTCAACCAGTGTGAGATTCAGTTTGAGCTACAACCTGGCAATTTTCCCAGTGAACGTACAAAAATTGCCTACATCATCTCTCTTCTCAGTGGCTCCGCCCTTGACTGGGCATCACCGTTATGGGAGAGGTCCGACACCCTGCTATCTTCTTACACTGCATTCGTGTCAACATTCAGGCGCATCTTCGACGAGCCAGGCCGGGTAACCTCAGCTTCATCCGAGATTCTCCGTTTACGCCAGGGGTCACGTACTGTAGGACAATATCTGATACAGTTCCAGATCCTGGCATCCGAACTGGCATGGAACGACGAGGCCCTGTATGCTGCATTCTGGCATGGCTTATCTGAGCTTATTAAAAATGAGTTAGCTACCAGAGACTTACCTTCTAAATTAGATGAGCTAATCTCACTCTGCACGAAAGTTGATTTACGTTTCAGAGAGAGAGCAACTGAGCGTGGAAGATCATCTGCTCCAAAATCTTCTGCTCCTCCTCCTCGTCAACTGTCACCATCTAAAGATGAGCCCATGCAAATTGGCCGTTCCCGTTTAACTCCTGCTGAGCGCCGAAGACGTCTCTCTGAGTCTCTTTGTCTTTACTGTGCAGCTCCGTCTCACACCATCAATGCCTGTCCCGAACGTCCGGGAAAACTCCAAACCCTAGCTCGCCCAGGAGAGGGCCGGCTAGGAGTAATGATCTCCTCTCCATCTCCTCATGATTGTAATCTCCCAGTCTCGCTTCAAGTTGCTCAACGTTATCGGAACGTCATTGCTCTCCTTGATTCCGGAGCAGCTGGGAACTTTATTACTGAAGCCTATGTTAAACGGTGGTCCCTACCCACCGAGAGACTTCCTTCCTCCTTTTCCTTAACTGCCATGGATGGCAGTAAAATTTTTGATACTGTTATTGCTCTAAGGACTCTACCAGTTCGTCTGAGAGTGGGAGTTCTTCATTCCGAACTTATTTCACTTTTAGTGATTCCAAGAGCCACACATCCTGTGGTCCTGGGCCTTCCATGGCTCCGTCTTCACAATCCTACAATTGATTGGACGACTACGCAAATCCTGGCATGGGGTTCCTCCTGTGCAGAGACATGTTTGTTTAAAGTATTGCCTGTCTGTTCTTCCTCCCCCAGGTCGTCTGATGTTCCACCTCCTCCATATCAAGATTTCACGGATGTGTTCAGTAAAGCTTCTGCTGATATCCTTCCTCCTCATAGAGAATGGGACTGCCCGATTGATCTCGTTCCAGGGAAGGTTCCACCTCGAGGCCGAACTTATCCGTTGTCTCTGCCTGAGACGCATTCTATGGAGGAATACATTAAAGAGAACCTAGCAAAGGGGTTCATTCGACCTTCTTCTTCCCCAGCCGGCGCAGGCTTCTTTTTTGTAAAAAAGAAAGATGGTGGTCTGCGGCCGTGCATCGACGACAGAGGTTTGAACGACATTACCATCAAGAACCGTTATCCTTTACCCCTGATTACTGAGCTCTTTGACAGAGTTAGCGGAGCTACCATCTTTACAAAGCTGGACTTGCGAGGTGCATACAATCTCATCCGGATCCGTGAGGGTGACGAGTGGAAGACCGCCTTTAACACCCGTGACGGACATTATGAGTACCTCGTCATGCCCTTCGGATTGAGCAATGCTCCAGCTGTCTTCCAGCATTTTGTCAATGAGATTTTCAGAGACATTCTATACCGTCATGTCGTGGTCTATCTAGACGATATCCTCATTTTTGCCAACGATTTAGAGGAACATCGTTTTTGGGTTAAAGAGGTTCTGTCCCGTCTCCGTGTCAATCATCTCTATTGCAAATTAGAAAAATGCGTCTTTGAAGTCAAGTCCATTCCGTTTCTAGGGTACATTGTGTCCGGTTCCGGACTAGAGATGGATCCTGAGAAACTACAAGCAATTCAGAATTGGCCGGTACCCTTAACCCTCAAAGGGGTCCAGAGGTTCTTAGGGTTCGCCAATTATTACCGAAAGTTTATACGAGACTTTTCCACCATTGTGGCGCCTATTACTGCTTTCACCAAGAAGGGTGCTAACCCGTCCAAGTGGTCTGAAGAAGCCATGCAAGCTTTTCATCTTTTAAAACAGAGGTTCATCTCTGCGCCTGTCCTGAAACAGCCTGACATCGACTCTCCTTTCATCCTAGAGGTGGATGCCTCCTCCGTTGGAGTAGGAGCGGTGTTATCTCAGAGGGCTAAAGATGGCCATTTACATCCTTGCAGTTTCTTCTCCCGGAAGTTCTCCCCAGCTGAGCGCAACTATGCCATTGGCGACCAGGAGTTGCTAGCCATCAAGCTCGCTCTAGAAGAGTGGAGGTATCTGTTGGAGGGAGCTTCTCATTTTATCACCATACTTACAGACCACAAGAACCTTTTATACCTGAAGGGCGCACAATGTCTCAACCCTCGTCAGGCCAGATGGGCACTTTTCTTTTCCAGGTTCGACTTTAAACTCCAGTTCTGTCCGGGCTCTCAGAATCGCAAGGCCGATGCCCTTTCCCGCTCATGGGAGCAAGAAAATGAGTCAGAGTCTTCAGACAAGCATCCTATTATAAATCCGTTGGCATTCTCCACGGTAGGGATGGACTCTACGCCCCCATCAGGGAAAAGTTTTGTGAAGCCGATGCTAAGGAAGAAGCTCATGCATTGGGCCCATGCTTCCCGTTTTGCCGGACATACAGGTATCCAAAAAACCCTGGAGTTTATCTCTAGGTCCTATTGGTGGCCAACTCTGAAAAAGGACGTCTTGGAGTTTATTGCATCTTGCCCAAAGTGTGCCCAACATAAAGTATCCCGCCAGTCGCCTGCGGGGCAACTGGTTCCACTATCCGTTCCCCGTCGACCATGGACCCACTTGTCGATGGATTTCATTACAGACTTACCCATGTGCAACAAGTTCAATACCATCTGGGTGGTAGTTGACCGGTTCACCAAGATGGCACACTTCATTCCTCTCACCGGTCTTCCGTCAGCTTCCAAGTTGGCTCAAGTATTCATACAAGAGATCTTCCGACTCCACGGTCTTCCTGAAGAAATTATCTCAGATCGAGGAGTTCAATTCACAGCCAAATTCTGGCGAAGTTTATGTCAAGTCCTCCAAGTCAAGCTAAAGTTTTCCACGGCTTACCATCCTCAGACCAATGGTCAAACCGAGAGGGTGAATCAGGACTTGGAGGCCTTCCTCTGCATCTATGTGTCCTCCTCTCAAGATGACTGGGTTCAATTACTTCCCTGGGCCGAGTTCTGTCATAACAACCAGTATCATTCTTCATCTGCTTCAACACCATTCTTCACTAACTTTGGATTCCACCCTAAAGTTCCTGAGTTCCAACCGCTTCCAGCAACTTCTGTTCCCGCAGTGGATATCACCTTGCATCAGTTTGCCAATATCTGGAAGAGCGTACGATCAGCTCTGCTCAAGGCATCGTTCAGGTACAAGAAGTTTGCGGATAAGAAGCGTCGAGCAGTTCCTACTCTCAAGGTGGGTGATCGGGTATGGTTATCCACGAAGAATTTGAGGTTAAGAGTTCCCAGTATGAAGTTTGCACCTCGCTATATCGGTCCTTTCAAGATTGAACAAGTCATCAATCCTGTTGCTTACAGACTCCAGTTGCCTCCCTTCTTAAAAATACCCAGGACATTCCATGTTTTCCTGTTGAAACCGCTGATCTTGAATCGGTTTCATTCCTCACTTCCTCCAACTCCGAAAGTCCAAACTCAACGAGGCGTTGAGTATGAAGTGGCCAAGATCCTGGTCTCACGTCACCGTTACGGTCAACTACAATATCTTATTGACTGGAAGGGTTATGGTCCTGAGGAACGTTCATGGACCAATGCTTCTGATGTCCATGCTCCTGCCTTGGTCCGGAGATTCCATTCCAAGTTTCCTCAAAAGCCAAAGAAGTGTCCTGGGGCCACTCCTAAAGGGGGGGGTGCTGTCACGATCCGGGTATCTGGACGCCATTTCTTACCCATCAGATGCCTCCTAAGGCTGGCTCAGCGCTCCAGGACCGGATCCCATCTGTTATCCTAATGTTCACATTCCTGCATCCTCTCCTGTCTCTCTGAGACGCTGTCACAGTAACGCCTTATTACATCTGGCATGGCGTCTCCCGCGGCCTCCGCCGCCGTCCCTGAGCTTCTGCATGCAGAGTGTCAGAGTGGCGATTACGTCAGCCGCGGCCTCCGCTGTGTCCGCGTGGTTGGATGTGCACTTGTCAGCCTGGCGTCTCCTGTCTCCAGTGGCCGGCGCCGCCATTACTGTTTTCATTACCACATGGATTACAAACCAAACTTCCCTCCAAGTGTCTGCATGGGCGCAGCCATCTTGGATTCTGTCAGCTGATCATTTCCTCCAATCTGTTGTCAGTATTGTTAATCTGCATAATTGCCTAGCCAATCCCTTCCTTGCTGCAGGTATAAATACACTGTGCCTGAGCAAGGAAGGCGTCAGTGCTTTGGTTGTCAAACCTAGTTCCTGTTTGTCTCTCTCCTGTGATTGTCTTCCAGGTTCCAGCTCCTGTCTCAAGACTTCCACCATAGAGACCCGCACCAGCATTCCACCTGCGGTGTAGCCTGACTCTCCAATCCATTGTGGATTCATCTGTTTCCAGCTACAACATTACCTGCTTCCAGCTCAGCTTCCAGCAGAGTACAGCTTCCCTTAAAGGGCCGGTGTCCTTTCTACACTTTACCACTCTCCACCGGTATTATTATTTCTCCGCTCTCAAGTTCTACATTTCAGTTCATATTTCATCGCTCCCAAGTTCATTTATTATTTAACTGGTTCCAGCCAGTATCCACTCCGTGCTAACAACAGTCTGGTTCCAGCCAGTATCCACAGCAGCTGTTTTACCTTCAGCAACCCAGCTTTTCCTGGAACACCAGCTGGCACAATCCTGGGTTATCTCCATTGCTACAGTCGGGCCTGGTAAGGACTTTCCATCTAGAAGATCATAAGAACTATCTCACACTACCAGTGCCCTGTGGCTCCTGCCATCCTGTAGTACCCAGGAACTGTATTTATTATTTGCTGACTTTTACGTTTTCTTTTACTGCTGCTGTGTTGCGGAGTTGTCATAATAAACATCATTGACTTTTATCTAAGTTGTCGTGGTCACGCCTTCGGGCAGTTATTATTCATGTTACTTACATGTCCAGGGGTCTGATACAACCTCCCAGGTTCCGGTACATCTCAGCCCCTACAACTGAGGCTGCCTCCCGTCAGCTCAGGCCCTCAGTTGTGACATACACTTTCTAAGCACACATTCTCCCACCTCATGGAAAGGCTTCTGTCTCTTCTCCCTGGCAGCTACCTTCATATTATATACCATTGCTATTGTTGTTATGATTTGAGCCACTTGTCAAGAGGAGGGGGGTTTCCAGGCAACCAGAAACCCCCCTTGCGTTTGCCTATGAGTATTCCATTACCTCTTGGTTTGCTAGAAGCAAAATGTTACAGATGCCGATTTGCTTATATGCAAAACATATTTTTTACATTTAGTGCTAATTCATGTCTTATGTTTGACTTTCATTATAAATAAACATATTTCTGTAATTAACATTTAACATAAACAGTTTTTAATGCCTGATGAGCAAAGATATTTTAGTTAATATGACCGATTTTGTTTTCAGTCGGTAATTAAACTTCTAATACCTTAATGTGGTTCTATTTTTATGTTAAATATTTACCCTGATCTGTTTTCTCTATTTTCCTTGTTATAGGATGTCTTATGAAACCTTCCTCAAGGTTAATCATTGTAAATCGCTCTGCGATCTGATGCTGCAGGAATACAAAGCCACAGAATATCAGACTTTATTTTGTGTTTCTGAGTAACGTGTAAACATTCGGCTATTAATGGCACAAGGACATCGTCTTATAAGTTCTTTCTAATGATCCTTTTATACAACATATGCAGTACGTTTTGCTATCTAAATATACAAAGGTAGATCAGTAATTTGTAGTTGTGATATTGGTGGATTTCACCCCCTATATACTGAATTAGATAATAATGATAATAATAGTCATTTTATTTATGTAGCGCTCTTTCTCCCATGGAACTCAAAGCACTTTACAGGCATCAAAGACACAGCATATGGCACAAAGGATTTAGTAATACAGCAAGTAGAGACACCACAAAAAATAAAAAATTATATATATATACCGTATATATATATATATATATATACACTGCTCAAAAAAATAAAGGGAACACTTAAACAACACAATGTATCTCCAAGTCAATCACACTTCTGTGAAATCAAACTGTCCACTTAGGAAGCAACACTGATTGACAATCAATTTCACATGCTGTTGTGCAAATGGAATAGACAACAGGTGGGAATTATAGGCAATTAGCAAGACACCACCAATAAAGGAGTTGTTCTGCAGGTGGTGACCACAGACCTATTCTCAGCTCCTATGCTTTCTGGCTGATGTTTTGGTCACTTTTGAAAGCTGGCGGTGCTTTCACTCTAGTGGTAGCATGAGACGGAGTCTACAACCCACACAAGTGGCTCAGGTAGTGCAGCTCATCCAGGATGGCACATCAATGCGAGCTGTGGCAAGAAGGTTTGCTGTGTCTGTCAGCGTAGTGTTCAGAGCATGGAGGCGCTACCAGGAGACAGGCCAGTACATCAGGAGACGTGGAGGAGGCTGTAAGAGGGCAACAACCCAGCAGCAGGACCGCTACCTCTGCCTTTGTGCAAGAAGGAACAGGAGGAGCACTGCCAGAGCCCTGCAAAATGACCTCCAGCAAGCCACAAATGTGCATGTGTCTACTCAAACGATCAGAAACAGACTCCATGAGGGTGGTATGAGGGCCCGACGTCCACAGGTGGGGGTTGTGCTTACAGCCCAACACCGTGCAGGACTTTTGGCATTTGCCAGAGTACAGCAAGATTGGCAAATTCGTCACTGGCGCCCTGTGCTCTTCACAGATGAAAGCAGGTTCTCACTGAGCACATGTGACAGACGTGACAGAGTCTGGAGACGTCAAGGAGAACGTTCTGCTGCCTGCAACATCCTCCAGCATGATCGGTTTGGCAGTGGGTCAGTAATGGTGTGGGGTGGCATTTCTTTGGGGGGCCGCACAGCCCTCCATGTGCTTGCCAGAGGTAGCCTGACTGCCATTAGGTACCTAGATGAGATCCTCAGACCCCTTGTGAGACCATATGCTGGTGCGGTTGGCCCTGGGTTCCTCCTAATGCAAGACAATGCTAGACATCATGTGGCTGGAGTGTGTCATCAGTTCCTGCAAGACGAAGGCATTGATGCTATGGACTGGCCCACCCGTTCCCCAGACCTGAATCCAATTGAGCACATCTGGGACATCATGTCTCGCTCCATCCACTAATGCCACGTTGCACTACAGACTGTCCAGGAGTTGGCAGATGCTTTAGTCCAGGTCTGGGAGGAGATCCCTCAGGAGACCATCCGTCACCTCATCAGGAGCATGCCCAGGCATTGTAGGGACGTCATACAGGCACGTGGAGGCCACACACACTACTGAGCCTCATTTTGACTTGTTTTAAGGACATTACATTAAAGTTGGATCAGCCTGTAGTGTGTTTTTCCACTTTAATTTTGAGTGTGACTCCAAATCCAGACCCCCATGGGTTAATAAATTTGATTTCCATTGATAATTATTGTGTGATTTTGTTGTCAGCACATTCAATTATGTAAAGAACAAAGTATTTAATAAGAATATTTCATTCATTCAGATCTAGGATGTGTTATTCCAGTGTTCCCTTTATTTTTTTGAGCAGTGTGTATATGTGTATATATATATATATATATATATATATATAATGTGTGTGTGTGTGTGTGTATATATATATATATATATATATATGAACCTAGAAAGCACAATAAGCATAATGCAGGGTTGGTGCAGACTTTTTGGGTAATACCTTCCACGGGTGATCTATTCCACACGTGAAAGTTACCAGGTGAGGTAGCTGCCTTAGGCGCACTACGTAGGATTACCTTGGGTGGACTAGGTCACGCCTAGAAGAGGTGACACAAAATGGGTTGTTGCAGCGTCCTAACGCTAGGAGTACAGTCCCATCCACAAGCGTATCAGGCTAGGCTGCCATGGTGGGCACCCTACGAAGGTTACACTGTGGGAGATAAGCAACACACGGACCCAAGCATATATGGGAAGACTGACATGTGTGTAATATGGTATAACCTGTATGAATAGTCCACAATGTATGAGAAAATAAGAAAAGAGCAAAGCACAGTGGCAAAAAGGCAGTATTGAAGTTGTAGTGAAGACAGTATAGAAATGAGTTCAGCAATACTAAAGGTCATGGAGAAGAAGTGAAATCTGGAGGGGCACTGCACAGGTACCATCTACAGTATATTATATGTGCATTCTCCTTTACCACCCACACACAAAGAAAAGACCTTTCTGGTAACTCTGTGTAATATACATTAAGCAGTCATAGTGGGTTACAGTGAGGCCATTAGAAGAGGAATGGTGGAGCCAGAATGGCTGAATAAGGGATTAGAGACAGGAGGTTTTTGATGGTCTCACGGATGTATTTGAAGATATTAATATGAATGATGTCTCTTAATCTGGAGTCTGGATGAATACCAATATTGAAAGATATTTGAAAATGTAATCCTTTTATTGATCCATTCTAAGCAGGCAGTTAGGATTAAGGGGTCTATTTACGAAGAGTTGGATGGAGATAAAGTGGAAAGTGATAAAGGACCAGCCAATCGGCTCCTAACTGCCATGTCACAGGCTGGGTTTGAAAAATGGCAGTTAGGAGCTGATTGGCTGGTAATTTATCTCCTGCAACTTTATCTCCAGCCAAGGCTTAGTAAATAGACCCCTAAGACTGGTGGGAATACAGTAGATATTGTTACATAAGGTGTATGCGTATGCTACAGGTGGCGAGGAGTTTAGATTGTACAGCTCCAAGTGTGATCCTATGTATGACAGAAGAATAGTATAATGTACTGCACTTTTGATAAAAGGGCATCTTAGACCACAAGGAGCCAACATACAATTGTGACAGATACCATGGCCGGAATATTGTGTAATTTGTTGTTGACTTTTACTAAAAAAATGGATTAGCTAAGCATCAGGTTCTAAAACCATGGTTAGTAAAATCATTGCTCTTTCGAATTTTGGACATGAGCACAGTTGGTAGAGCCAGGTTTTAGAAGCCAATGTTTAGTAAATAAACACCTAAAGGGGGACATTTATTATTAAGCAGTGATAAAAGCAGAAAAGAGAGCCAGTGGTGAAGTTGCCCATGGCAACCAATCAGCACTGAAGTAACGTCTATAATTTACATACTATAAAATAATACAGAGCTGCTGATTGATTGATGGGGCAACTTCTCCACTGGCTCACTTCTCCGCTCTTATCACTGCATAGTAAATGTCCCCCATAATATTTTATTTTAGAAAGTTGTCATTTAAAGTATATATTAAATTAACAAGAATAAATCACAGAAGTGCCTCAGATCATCCACGCGCTCATATGCTTCGAGCACGCCTGTCAGCTGTGACTGCCAACCACCTCCGCTGGCACACCGGAGGTTCACTGTCTGTCGGAGCGCCCATCGCCAGTCACACTGTGTGACTTCTCCAACAGAACTGCATAATCCCAGTCTTGCTGGCTGTGAGAGACGGGACCCCAGACACCGAGCTCCAACACCATGGCCGGCTCATATTGCAGCTTCCCCCAGGTGCTAAGCACATCTTGCTGCATAGAGATGTGCACCGGAAATTTTTCGGGTTTTGTGTTCTGGTTTTGGATTCGGTTCCGTGGCCGTGTTTTGGATTCGGACGCGTTTTGGCAAAACCTCCCTTAAAAATGTTTGTCGGATTCGGGTGTGTTTTGGATTTGGGTGTTTTTTTTTTTCAAAAACCCCTCAAAAACAGCTTAAATCATAGAATTTGGGGGTCATTTTGATCCTATAGTATTATTAACCTCAATAACCATAATTTCCACTCATTTCCAGTCTATTCTGAACACCTCACACCTCACAATATTAATTTTAGTCCTAAAATTTGCACCAAGCTCGCTGGAAGACTAAGCTAAGCAACCCAAGTGGGCGGCACAAACACCTGGCCCATCTAGGAGTGGCACTGCAGTGTCAGACAGGATGGCACTTTAAAAAATTGGCCCCAAACATCACATGATGCAAAGATAAATAAAAAAAAGAGGTGCAAGATGGAATTGTCCTTGGGCCCTCCCACCCACCCCTCCCACACACCCTTATGTTGTATAAACAGGACATGCACACTTTAACAAACCCATCATTTCAATGACAGGGTCTGCCACACGACTGTGGCTGAAATGACTGGTTGGTTTGGGCCTCCACCAAAAAAATAAGCAATCAATCTCTCCCTGGCTCTACAGAGGCAAGATATTGACCTCATCATCATCCTCTGATTCCTCACCCCTTTCACTGTGTACATCCCCCTCCTCACAGAGTATTAATTCATCCCCACTGGAATCCACCATCACAGGTCTCTGTGTACTTTCTGGAGGCAATTGCTGGTAAATGTCTCCATGGAGGAATTGATTATAATTAATTTTGATGAACATCATCTTCTCCACATTTTGTGGAAGTAACCTCGTACGCCGATCGCTGACAAGGTGACCGGCTGCACTAAACACTCTTTCGGACTACACACTGGAGGGGGGGCAACTTAGGTAAAATAAAGCCAGTTTGTGCAAGGGCCTCCAAATTGCCTCTTTTTCCTGCCAGTATACGTACGGACTGTCTGACGTACCTACTTGGATGCGGTCACTCATATAATCCTCCACCATTCTTTCAATGGTGACAGAATCATATGCAGTGACAGTAGACGACATGTCAGTAATTGTTGGCAGGTCCTTCAGTCCGGACCAGATGTCAGTTTTCGCTCCTGACTGCCCTGCATCACCGCCAGCGGGTGATTTTGGAAATCTGATCCTTTTCCTGGCAGCTCCAGTCTCGGTAGAAAATGAAAGAAGAGCTGTTGGCGGGTCACGTTCCGCTTGACTTGACAAGTGTCTCACCAGCAGGTCTTTGAATGTCTGCAGACTTGTGTCTGCCGGAAAGAGAGATACAACGTAAGCTTTAAACCTAGGATCGAGCACGGTGGCCAAAATGTAGTGCTCTGATTTGAACAGATTGACCCCCCCGTGAATCCTGGTTAAGCGAATGAAGGGCTCCATCCACAAGTCCCGCATGCCTGACGGAATCGCTCCGTTTTAGCTCCTCCTTCAATCTCTCCAGCTGCTTCTGCAAAAGCCTGATGAGGAGAATGACCTGACTCAGGCTGGCAGTGTCTGAACTGACTTCACGTGTGGCAAGTTCAAAGGGTTGCAGAACCTTGCACAACGTTGAAATCATTCTCCACTACGCTTGAGTCAGGTGCATTCCCCCTCCTTTGCCTATATCATAGGCAGATGTATAGGCTTGAATGGCCTTTTGCTGTTCCTCCATCCTCTGAAGCATATAGAGGGTTGAATTCCACCTCTGATGGCGGGGCAGGTTCAGGAGTGTTTGCTGGTGCTCCAGTCTTTGGCACGCGGTGGCTGAATGCCGAAAGTGGCCCGCAATTCTCTGGGCCACCGACAGCATCTCTTGTATGCCCCTGTCATTTTTTTAAAAATTCTGCACCTTCAAATTCATTGTATGTGCAAAACATGGGACGTGCTGGAATTTGCCCACATGTAATGCATGCACAATATTGGTGGCGTTGTCCGATGTCACAAATCTCCAGGAGAGTCCAACTGGGGTAAGCCAATCTGCGATGATGTTCCTCAGTTTCCGTAAGAGGTTCTCAGCTGTGTGCTTCTTATGGAAAGCGGTGATACAAAGTGTAGCCTGCCTAGGAATGAGTTGGCGTTTGCGAGATGCTGCTACTGGTGCCACCGCTGCTGTTCTTGCTGCGGGAGGCAATACATCTACCCAGTGGGCTGTCACAGTCATATAGTCCTTAGTCTGTCCTGCTCCACTTGTCCACATGTCCGTGGTTAAGTGGACATTGGGTTCAACTGCATTTTTTAGGACACTGGTGACTCTTTTTTTGACGTCTGTGTACATTCTCGGTATCGCCTGCCTAGTGAAGTGGAACCTAGATGGTATTAGGTACCGGGGACACACTACCTCAAGAAATTCTCTAAGTCCCTGTGAACTAACGCCAGATACCAGATGCACGTCTAACACCAAAACAGCTGCCAAGGCCAGAGTTATCCGCTTTGCAACAGGATGACTGCTGTGATATTTCATCTTTCATATTTCATCACAAAGGACTGTTGGACAGTCAATTGCTTACTGGAAGTAGTACAAGTGGTCTTCCGACTTCCCCTCTGGGATGACGATCGACTCCCAGCAACAACAGCAGCAGTAGGCATTACACTCATGGATCCATCGGAGGAATCCCAGTCAGGAGAGGACTAATCAGACTTTCCAGTGACATGGCCTGCAGGACTATTGGCGTTCCTGTCTAAGGAGGAAATTGACACTAAGGGAGTTGGTGGTGGGGTTTGCAGGAGCTTGGTTACAAGAGGAAGAAGGGATTTAGTTGTTAGTGGACTGCTTTCGCTGTCACCCAAAGTTTTTTAACTTGCCAATGACTTCTGATGAATGCGCTCCAGGTGACGTATAAGGGAGGATGTCCTTACCCCTACTTATTATAGCTTGACAAAGGCAACACACGGCTTGACACCAGTTGTCCGCATTTCTGTTTAAATAATTCCACACCGAAGAGGTGATTTTTTTTGGTATTTTGACCAGGCATGTCAATGGCCTTATTCATCCCACGGACAACGGGTGTCTCCCCCGGTGCCTGACTTAAACAAACCACCTCTCCATCAGATTCCTCCTTGTCAATTTCCTCCTCAGCGCCAGCAACACCCATATCCTCATCCTGGTGTACTGCAACAGTGACATCTTCAATTTGAATATCAGGAACTGGACTGTGAGTGCTCCTTCCAGCACTTGCAGGGGGCGTGCAAATGGTGGAAGGAGCCACCTCTTCCCGTCCAGTGTTGGGAAGGTCAGGCATCGCAACCGACACAATTGGACTCTACTTGGGGATTTGTGATTTAGAAGAATGCACAGTTCTTTGCTGTGCTTTTGCCAGCTTAACTCTTTTCATTTTTCTAGCGGGAGGATGAGTGCTTCCATCCTCATGTGAAGCTGAACCACTAGCCATAAACATAGGCCAGGGCCTAAACCGTTCCTTGCCACTCCGTGCTGTAAATGGCATATTGGCAAGTTTACGCTTTTCCTCAGACTCTTTTTATTTACATTTTTGGGTCATTTTACTGAACTTTTGTTTTTTGGATTTTACATGCTCTCTACTATGACATTGGGCTTCGGCCTTGGCAGACAACGTTGATGGCATTTAATCATCTCTGCTATGACTAGTGGCAGCAGCTTCAGCACTAGGTGGAAGTGGATCTTGATCTTTCCCTATTTTACCCTCCACATTTTTGTTCTCCATTTTATAATGTGTGGAATTATATGCCAGTAATATATCAATAGCAATGGCCTACTGTACTGTACTACTATATACTGGTGGTCACCACAATGCTGCACTGTACTACTATATACTGGTCACAACAATGCAGCAGATATTGAGCACTGATCAGGATACTAGATGTGACACTGAGCAGCAAGAAACAGCAATGGCCTACTGTACTGTACTACTATATACTGGTGGTCACCACAATGCTGCACTGTACTACTATATACTGGTCACAACAATGCAGCAGATATTGAGCACTGATCAGGATACTAGAAGTGACACAGAGCAGCAAGAAACAGCAATGGCCTACTGTACTGTACTACTATATACTGGTGGTCACCACAATGCTGCACTGTACTACTATATAGTTACTGGTCACAACAATGCAGCACAGATATGGATACTAGACATGACAAAGAGCTGTAAGAAACAGCAATGGCCTACTGTACTGTACTACAATATACTGGTGGTCACCACAATGCAGCACTGTACTACTATATACTGTTCACAACAATGCAGCAGATATTGAGCACTGATCAGGATACTAGAACTGAGTCTTACACGGAGTTGCAACAGCAATAGCCTACTGTACTGTACTACTATAATATACTGGTGGTCACGACAATGCAGCACACTGAACACAGATATTGAGCTTTTCAGGCAGAGAACGTAGCCACGTCCTCTCCGCTCAATCTACAATGCACGAGTGAAAATGGCGGCGACGCGCGGTTCTTTATATGAAATACGAATCTCGCGAGAATCCGACAGCGGGATGATGACGTTCTGCCTCGTTTGGGTTAACCGAGCAAGGTGGGAAGATCCGAGGCTGCCTCGGACCCGTGTAAAACACGTGAAGTTCGGGGGGAGGGGGGGGGGGTTCGGATCTTGACGAACCAAACCCGCTCATCTCTAATTATTATTCAGGATTCAAGGACTCTGTAATCTACATGTGAGTGAACCTAATTCCTAGAATTTTTATTTCTGTGTATGATTTTATACTCATGATGAATCACTGCACCATTTACTAAGTATCACACGTGGTGCTTAGTCCATGACTTTATCAGATAACTAAAAGTGCAGACAGCTAAATGTTATACTGAGCTCCAGTCAGGCTACATTGTTGTGATACATTATTAACTTTTTTTTCTTATTGTATTGTATATGTATTTTTATTGAAGTACATTCTCTTTGTTACATTGTTACTGACTCCTGGGAGGTTTAATACTATTGTAGTTTTTAAAAATAAAAAACAGGAATTTTTTATGTATTATTAAGCGCCACCTGGAATATTTATTCTTGTTGCATGCTTTTTGTTTGGGGTTGGTATTTGTTGTTTCATATATTAAATTAAAGCTTTTTGGGGGTTTTCTTAGATATGTTAATGTCTATGATTGCTGTCTGTCAGTGTAGCTTTGGATTCACAAGTGGAGTTCGGGGAGTGAGGTCAGTTCTCACATAATCATCAGTAACACATCATTATTATATAGACCCATAGGGGACCACAGCTAGCATGTTGCTGTAAAAGCTGTAGTAAGGTTCAGGTTTCAATAACTCACAGTAATAGCAAATAAGGGGCCCGGCACAGACCTGATCGCTGCTGTGTTTTTTCGCACAGTAGGTGATCAGGTAATAACTACGCATGCATATGCACCACAATGCGCAGGCGAGTCGGCCAACATCAACGGGCATCGCCAGTCAGTGACCGGATGGTGCAAAATTTTTATTCGCAGGGGCGTTCAGAAGGTGATTGACAAAAAGAGGCAATTTGTGGGTGGTAACTGCCCATTTACAGGGAGTGTCAGGAGAAACGCAGGCATTACCAAGCATTTTCAGGGAGGGTGCTCCGGCCCCGATCAGCCTGTTCTCATCACACTGTACGAGTAAATCCTGGGCTGCGCATACTCTGAGTGAGGTGTGAACAGATTTGCAGCTGCCCGCATGCGATCGCACACTTGCACGAGTGAATTTTCACTCCCCCTTGGGCGTCGACTACCCGATCGCAGGACAGCAACGTTAGCAGCACAGTGATCAGGTCTGAATCACCCCCATGGAAAATAGCATCAACTTGAGTGGCTGTGAAAAGAGACAATACATGTTGTGACTGGAGATGAGCGGGTTCGGTTCCTCGGGATCCGAACCCCCCTGAACTTCACCAATTTTACACGGTTCCAAGATAGACTTGAATCTTCCCGCCTTGCTCGGTTAACCAGAACGCGCCCGAACGTCATCATCCCGCTGTCGTATTCTCGCAAGATTCGTATTCTATATAAGGAGCCGCGCGTCGCCGCCATTTTCACTCGTGCATTGGAGATTGAACGGAGAGGACGTGGCAGCGTTCTCTCCCTGAAAAGCTCCGTAATCTGTGCTCAGTGTGCTGCAAATATCTGTGCTCAGTGTGCTGCAAATAATCTGTGCTCAGTGTGCTGAAAATATCTACGTTCTCTGCCTGAAAACGCTCCATATCTGTGCTCAGTGTGCTGCAAATATCTGATCAGTGTGCTGCATTGTGGGGACTGGGGACCACCAGTATAAGTATATACATGATGTGGCCATTCACTGGTACCTGGTGACAGAACGTATACTGGTTTCCCCCACAATGTAACTTTATATCTGTCACCTATATACATGATGTGGCCATTCACTGGTACCTGGTGACAGTATGTATACTGGATTCCCCCACAATGTAACTTTATATCTGTCACCTATATACATGATGTGGTCATTCACTGGTACCTGGTGACAAAACGTATACTGGATTCCCCCACAATGTAACTTTATATCTGTCATCTATATACATGATGTGGTCATTCACTGGTACCTGGTGACAAAACGTATACTGGATTCCCCCACAGTGTAACTTTATATCTGTCACCTATATACATGATGTGGTTATTCACTGGTACCTGGTGACAGAATGTATAGTGGATTCCCCCATAATGTAACTTTATATCTGTCACCTATATACATGATGTGGTCATTCACTGGTACCTGGTGACAAAACGTATACTGGATTCCCCCACAATGTAACGTTATATCTGTCACCTACATACATGATGTGGTCATTCACTGGTACCTGGTGACAGAAAGTATACTGGATTCCCCCACAATGTAACTTTATATCTGTCATCTATATACATGATGTGGTCATTCACTGGTACCTGGTGACAAAACGTATACTGGATTCCCCCACAATGTAACTTTATATCTGTCACCTATATACATGATGTGGTTATTCACTGGTACCTGGTGACAGAATGTATACTGGATTCCCCCATAATGTAACTTTATATCTGTCACCTATATACATGATGTGGTCATTCACTGGTACCTGGTGACAGAACGTATACTGGATTCCCCCACAATGTAACGTTATATCTGTCACCTACATACATGATGTGGTCATTCACTGGTACCTGGTGACAGAACGTATACTGGATTCCCCCACAATGTAACTTTATATCTGTCATCTATATAATAATTATAGTAGTACAGTACAGTAGGCCATTGCTGCATCTTGCAGCTCTGTGTCACTGCAAGTATCCATTCCATATCTGTGCGGCATTTTTGTGAGCAGTATATATAGTATTACAGTGCAGCATTTTGGTGACTAACAGTATATAGTTGTACAGTAGGCCATTGCTGTATCTTGCAGCTCTGTGTCACTGCAAGTATCCATTCCATATCTGTGCGGCATTTTTGTGAGCAGTATATATAGTATTACAGTGCAGCATTTTGGTGACCCAACAGTATATAGTTGTGTACAGTAGGCCATTGCTGTATCTTGCAGCTCTGTGTCACTGCAAGTATCTATCCATTCCATTTTCTTCCAGTGATTTGGACCAATAATACCATTGATTGGAACGAATAATTCCAGTGATTTGGACCAATAATACCATTGATTAGAACAAATAATTCCAGTGATTTTGTCATTTTCTTCCAGTGATTTGGACCAATAATACCATTAATTAGAACGAATAATTCCAGTGATTTGGACCAATAATACCATTGATTAGAACGAATAATTCCAGTGATTTTGTCATTTTCTTCCAGTGATTTGGACCAATAATACCATTGATTAGAACGAATAATTGACCAGTAGGTTGATTATTAGCTGAAGTGTGTCCAGTGGTTACATCTTTGTACACAAACGGCAGATCTGAGACACCTCCAATGGGTATATTTAATATTAATACAAATCCCGGCGTACGTATTTGAATCAGGCCCTAAGTTAGAAAGCTGTAACTGTAGGTTAAATCCTCACTTTTAACGAGATGTGCTCCTTTAATTAAATTGATGTAGCTGGAGCACCCCAGGCTATTTGCTATTGGTTCCCCAAAGATCTTAACCTTGCCCCGACTGTGAATATGGGGTTTTCCTATTTATTTTTTAACAAAGGTGTTTATAATAACTGCAAAACAAGCCCAATACTAGTTCAAACTTCAAAACATGTTTGCAGTCAAGACGCTTGGTTTTCAGTATAAACTTATTTTTGTATAATACCATTTAAAGTTAGTGGTATTAGATGTTACTTTGATCTGATTTTTGTTTGCATAGTACATTTGGTTTAAGTTTTTTAAACATTACGCCAGGTTAATAATTCTAAATCGTTATGTGATCTTCTGTTGCAGAAACACTCAAGGGAACAACAGTAATGAATGTCAAACGTTATGTTGTGTTGATGAATAATCTGTAAATATAATGCTATGATGGGGCCAAGAACATTGTCTTACAAATACTTAAACACTCAGAAAAAATTTCTATTTAAATGTTTTTTGTTTGTTTTGTCTTGAAACAGATCTCTGCATTTATGTATTAAACCGTTGACTTATTTGTCCAAACAGTGCATACTATTTTTGGACAAACTCCTGACAATTACACAATAAAAAAGGGTGTATATTAAAAAAGTATGAATAATTTGTCTGTATAGTATAACATTTGTCACGCTAAAGATGCAACCTGCGTTATACGTACACGACATTTTTTTTTCCCAACCTAAACGCTAACTGCAAATCCTTTTTATCCTACAGAAAGTTTCTGTGGATGTTATTTTATGGCATTTTTATTATACATATATGGTATAGAAAGGCGGACAGAACATCTCTTATCTAACTTAGTGGTCGAAAAATGACAAAAGTCAACAAGTGAAGTTGGGGTAAAAGGCTTCATACAAACTCCAAGAAACTGTTCTATTCTCCTAGTTAAAAAAACAAACAAAACAAAAACAAGTGAATATGAATATACTTGGGATAAGGTGTTGTCAGGGCACGTGGCATAGGCATATTTATAAAAGGTGCAGGGTGTGCAATGCATATGGGCCCCTAGGTCCAAGGTTGCCCCGTACTGCACACTCTGCACCCAGAGTATATTTATGTTGTGCCGGCAGACAGGTCCCTCCTCCTTTGTGGCATTATCTTCCCAGTGACATCTTCTGGGGTCTCTGCTCAGTGGTGGAGACCCTTGTTCTTTAATATGCCCCTGATACAAAGGGTTCATTTAACACCATTGTTTGGGGTGCCTTGAGCAATGGTGGATGGATGGCCCATTGCAGAGAGCAAAGTGGGCCCCACTGCTTGAGGGACCTGACCCTTACCTTAGGGAGGCAGGACTGACCTTGTGTGTGCCGGACTGATACTGAGTCCTGCCACATATTAGCGCTGGTGATCACAGCCACTTACTGTCTCTAATTAACAGACAGCTGCACATTTATTCTGATTCACTGCTTTCTATGAATTAAAGGCACCGCCAATGTATGTGGCGGTGTCAGAGTCTGCCTGACCGAGTGCCAAACTGAGGAAGGCACAAGGGGCTAGGGGCCACTGTCACAGACAGAGCAGAGGCTGCTGTGTTCCTGCCCCCACCAGGGTGTTCTCCACAGGGTGCTTGTACACCTGTCACCCACTATCTCTCCCTGTCACCCTCTGCCTCCCCATCACTCACTGCTTCTCCCTGTCACCCTCTGCCTCCTCCTGCCTTTCGCTGTCATCTTCTGCCTCCTCTTGCCTTCCATTGTCACCCTCTGCCTCTGTATCTCAACCTCTGCCTCCCTCTGACTTATGCTGTCACCATCTGCCTCCCCCTTTCACCCTCTACCTCTCCCTGTCACCTCCTGCCTACCCCTACCTTATGCTGTCACCCTCTGCCTCTCCCTGTCACTCACTGCTTTGTAGCATATTGTGAACTTGGGTTGTGGAGGAGGAGGGGGGCCCAAATTATATCTTTGCACCTGGGCCCACCACTGACAAGTTCTGCCACTGGACAGCGTGACTATAAATATTTTAGGGAGGTTTGGTTTGTGTGTTAAGATGACTGATCCACTTATAAGCAGTTATGTATTTAATGCTTAGGGAGCAAAATGCAACTGAAATGTTCATTATGGAAAACACAGGATTTATATTATAATTTTAATCAGGTTAGTGAGTAAACCTTGTGTCAGCATGTGCCTGGAGGCTAGAAATCTGCACAACATAAATCATATTAGCATACAAATCACACCATGTGGTAGTAATGTATACTGACTTCTGGCCAGGACTGATTCAGGATAATGCATATGAATATTGTGTAGTATATATAATTACATCATTGTGATAAAACTAAATGTAATATTGATCTTTACGTGATATATCAAGTCTGACACAGATTTTACCATTACACTCAGCTATAAAGTAGAAAGAGCAGATTTCCACATAATACATATTTGGGGTCACGTTACTATTATTGGTAATCAATAAATTTCAAGCACTACTGCACCTATCTATCTATCGATCTATCTATCTATCTATCTATCTATCTATCTATCTATCTATCTATCTATCTATCTACGTAACCAGAATGTTGTAGTGCCACAGCAACATTTTGAAGAGGCCACACCCACAATGCTTTTAGAAAGACACCTTTCTCTGCAGCAGCTGTAAATTTCATAAGCCATATTAGTGTAGAAATTCATTTTCTGCCTCATAATAATAAGAGATATGCGGCCGGCACTTTTCGTGTTTTGGTTTTGGTTCTAATTCCACTTTCGTGTTTTGATTTTGGCTTGTTTTTGCCAAAACCACCCTTTCCTTTTTTGGTTTTGGTTTTGGATCTGGATGATTTTTGACAAAAAAAATAAAAACAGCTAAAATCACTGAATTTCGGGGTAATTTTGCTCCTACGGTATTATTAAACTCAATAACATTCATTTCCTCTCATTTCCAGTCTATTCTGAACACCTCACACCTCACAATATTGTTTTTAGGCCTAAAGGGGGGTACACGCGGAGAGATCCGTGCTTAAAATCTAAGCAATCTTGCTAGATTGCTTAGATTTTAAGCACGGATCTGCCGTGTGTATGCCCTCCAGCGATAGCGATGCGCGGCCCAGCGCATCGCTATCGCCGATGCTAGATTGAGCTGCATGCAGGCTCAATCTAGCGGGTCGCTCACTTCACCGTTGTGTGAAGTGAGCGGCACCCCGTCGGCTTTCCCCCTCGCTCAGCACATCGCGCTGTGCTGAGCGGGGTGAGAGATGTGTGCTGAGCGGTCTGTGTAAAGATCGCTCAGCACACATCTCTCCCGTGAGTACCCGCCTTAAAAGTTGCACCAAGGTGGCTATATGACTAAGCTAAGCGACACAAGTGTGCGACACAAACACCTGGCCCATCTAGGAGTGGCACTGCAGTTGCAGACAAGATGGCACTATTCAAAAACTAGTCCCCAAACAGCACATGATGCAAAGAAGAAAAAGAGATGCAAATAGGTAGCTGGATGGCCAAGATAAGCGACACAAGTGTGCGGCACAAACACCTGGCCCATCTAGGAGTGGCATTGCAGCGGCAGACAGGATGGCAGATTTAAAAAATAGGCCCCAAACAGCACATGATGCAAAGAAGAAAAAGAGGTCAAGATGGAATTGTCTTGGGCCCTCCCACCCTCCCTTATGTTGTATAAACAGGACATGCACACTTTAACAAACCAATCATTTCAGCAACAGGGACTGCCACACGACTGTGGCTGAAATGACTGGCCCCCACCAAAAAAGAAGCAATCAATCTCTCCTTGCACAAACTGGCTCTACAGAGGCAAGATGTCGACCTCATCCTCATCCTCCGATTCCTCACCCCTTTCACTGTGTACATCCTCCTCCTCACAGAGTATTAATTAGTCCCCACTGGAATCCACCATCACAGGTCCCTGTGTACTTTCTGGAGGCAATTGCTGGTAAAGGTCTTCCCGGAGGAATTTATCATTAATTTGATGAACATCATCTTCTCCACATTTAGTGGAAATAACCTCCTACGCCGATCGCTGACAAGGTTACCGACTGCACTAAACACTCTTTCGGAGTACACACTGGAGGGGGGGCACCATAAGTAAAATAAAGCCAGTTTTTTCAAGGGCATCCAAATTGCCTCTTTTTCCTGCCAGTATACAGTACATACGGACCGTCTGACATGCCTACTTGGATGTTGTCACTCATATAATCCTCCACCATTCTTTCAATGGTGACAGAATTATATGCAGTGACAGTAGACATGTCAGTAATCGTTGGCAGGTCCTTCAGTCCAGACCAGATGTCAGCTTTCGCTCCTGACTGCCCTGCATCACTGCCAGCGGGTGGGCTAGGAAATCTTATCCTTTTCCTTGCAGCCCCAGTGGCAGGAGAAATTGAAGGACGAGCTGTTGACGGGTCACGTTCCGCTTGAGTTGACAATTTACTAACCAGCAGGTCTTTGCACCTCGGCACACTTGTGTCTGCTGGAAAGAGAGATACAACGTAGGCTTTAAACCTAGGATCGAGCATGGTGGCCAAAATTTAGTGCTCTGATTTCAACAGATTGACCACCCTTGAATCCTGGCAAAGTGAATGAAGGGCTCCATCCACAAGTCCCACATACTTTGCGGAATCGCTCCGTCTTAGCTCCTCCTTCAATTTCTCCAGCTGCTTCTTCAAAAGCCTGATGAGGGGAATGACCTGACTCAAGCTGGCAGTGTCTGATCTGACTTCACGTGTGGCAAGTTCGAAGGGTTGGAGAACCTTGCACAAGACGGAAATCATCCTCCATTGCACTTGAGTCAGGTGCATTACCCCTCCTTTGCCTATATCGTAGGTGGATGTATAGGCTTGAATGGCCTTTTGCTGCTCCTCCATTATCTGAAGCATATAGAGTGTTGAATTCCACCTCGTTACCAGCTCTGGCTTCAGTTGATGGCAGGGCAGGTTCAGGAGTGTTTGTTGGCACTTCAGTCTTCGGCACGCAGTGGCCGAATGCCGAAAGTGGCCCACAATTTTTCGGGCCACCGACAGCATCTCCTGCACATCCCTGTCAATTTTCAAAAAATTCTGCACCACCAAATTAATTGTATGTGCAAAACATGGGACATGCTGGAATTTGCCCAGATGTAATGCATGCACAATATTGGTGGCATTGTCCGATGTCACAAATCCCCAGGAGAGTCCAATTGGGGTAAGCCATTCTGCAATGATGTTCCTCAGTTTCCGTAAGAGGTTGTCAGCAGTGTGCCTCTTATGGAAAACGGCGATACATAGCGTAGCCTGCCTAGGAACGAGTTGGTATTTGTGAGCTGCTGCTATTGGTGCCGCTGCTGTTGTTGTTGCTGCGGGAGGCAATACATCTACCCAGTGGGCTGTCATAGTCATATAGTCCCTAGTCTTCCCTGCTCCACTTGTCCACATGTCCGTGGTTAAGTGGACATTGGGTACAACTGCATTTTGTAGGACACTGGCGACTCTTTTTCTGATGTCTGTGTACATTCTCGGTATCGCCTGCCTAGAGAAGTGGAACTTAGATGGGATTTGATACCGGGGACACAGTACCTCAAACAATTCTCTAAGTACCACTGAACTAATGGCGGATACCGGACGCACGTCTAACACCAACATAGCTGTCAAGGCCTCAGTTATCCGCTTTGCAAAAGGATGACTGCTGTCATATCTCACCTTCCTCACAAAGGACTGTTGGACAGTCAGTTGCTTACTGGAAATAACACAAGTGGTCTTCCGACTTCCACTCTGGGATGACGATCGACTCCCAGCAGCAACAACAGCAGCAGCGGCAGCAACAGTAGGTGTACCACTCAAGGATCTTCCGGAGGAATCCCGGTTAGCAAAGGACTCCTCAGTCTTGACGGTGACATGGCCTGCAGGACTACTGATGTTCGTGACTGAGGAGGAAGTTGACGTTGAGAGAGTTGGTGGTGTGGCTTGCAGGAGCTTGGTTACAGGCAGAAAAAGGGATTTAGGTGTCAGTGGACTGCTTACGCTCTTACCCAAAGTTTCACAACTTGTCACTGACTTATGATGAATGCGCTGCAGGTGACGTATAAGGGAGGATGTTCACAGGGGGTTAACATCCTTACCCCTACTTATTACAGATTGACAGAGGCAACAGATGGCTTGACACCTGTTGTCCGGATTTGTGCAGAAATAATTCCACACCGAAGAGGTTGCTTTTTTGGTAGTTTGCCCAGGCATCACAATGGGCTTCTTCATCCCACGGACAACAGGTGTCTCCCCCCGGTGCCTGACTTAAAAAAACCACATCACCATCAGAATCCTCATCGTCAACTTCCTCCTCAGCGCCAGCAACACCCATATCCTCATCCTGGTGTACTTCAACAGTGACATCTTCAATTTCAATACCAGGAACTGGACTGTGGGTGCTCCTTCCAGCACTTGCAGGGGGCGTGCAAATGGTGGAAGGAGCCACCTCTTCCCGTCCAGCGTTGGGAAGGTCAGGCATCGCAACCGCCGACACACTTGGACTCTCCTGATACCATCTCATAACGCACAGTTCTTTTCTGTGCTTTTGCCAGCTTAACTCTTTTCATTTATCTAATGGGAGGATGAGGGCTTCCATCGTCATGTGAAGCTGAACCACTAGCCATGAACATAGGCCAGGGCCTCAGCCGTTCCTTGCCACTCTGTGTCGTAAATGGTATATTGGCAAATTTACGTTTCTCCTCAGACGATTTAAATTTCTTTTTTTTTGTTCTTTTTACTGAACTTTGGCTTTTTGGATTTTACATGCCCTCTACTATCACATTGGGCATCGGCCTTGGCAGGCGACGTTTATGGCATTTCATCGTCTATGTCATGGCTAGTGGCAGCAGCTTCAGCACTAGGAGGAAGTGGCTCTTGATCTTTCCCTATTTTATCCTCCAAATTTTTGTTCTGTTTATGTTTCTGGAGTTATATAAGACAATATGCGGCACAGGAATGACTGGAATGACTGATGACCAGAACACTACCACTGGTCTGATGCTGCACAACACAGCAACACTGTAAGGGACTTGTTGTTATTATTATTATTATTATTATTATTATTATACAGCAGCAGTGGACATATAGCAGCAGCGTATATCACTGTGACTGCCTCGTCACTGGAATGACTGATGGCCAGGACACTACCACTGGTCTGATGCAGGACAACACAGCACAACTGAAACGGACTTATACAGGTACACTGGATATATGGCAGCAGAGGACACCACCACTGTGACTGGTCACTGGACTGATGCTGCACAAGAGAGACACTACCCCTGGTCTAATGCAAGACAACACAGCAAAACTGCAAGGGACTTATACAGCATTCAGCAGCACTGGGGACATATAGCAGCAGAGGACACCAACACTGTGACTGGCTGGACTCATGCAGCACAATACACTGACTACATTGGACTGTACTGAGCAGCACAACACAGCACAAGACTCGCCACCCTACTTTCCCGCCCACACAGACACTGAGGACACGTCCTCTCAAAACACTCTCCGAGACTGGAGTGAAAATGGGCGCGATGCGCGGCTCCTTATATGGAATCCAAATACCAAGAGAATCCAACAGCGGGATGAGGACGTTTTGCCTCGTTCGGGTTTCCGAGTTAGGCGGGAAAACCAGAGCTTGACTCGGATCCGGACTCGGGTAGGGAGGTTCGGTAGGGTACGGATCTCAGGGATCCGAACCCGCTCATCTCTAATAATAATGCCCTAGTTCATCTTAAGCCATACTTGCCTACCCTCCCGGAAAGGCCGGGAGGCTCCCGAAAATCGGGTGGCCCTCCCGGCCCCCTGGAAAGGTGTGCAAGTGCCCCACTTTTGCTGGCAGCCCCCGCACTCCCCCCCACTCCACCACGGCCACCCACTGCAAAGAACAAGTGGGCGGTCCGAGGGGGATATGATGATGCAAATCGCGCTGATTCATATCATCGTAGCTCCGCCCCCACTGTACAGTGCCTATTTTCCCTGCACTGTCTAGTGGGGACGGGGCGACGATGACGTGACTATGGTGCCACGCCCCCGGACAGCTCACTTTCCCCATCTGCCACGCCCCCGGACCACCCACATTGCCACCGGACACGCCCCCATTAGCCTACCTTGCTGCATCCTCCCGGAGGATGGTGCAGCAAGGTAGGCAATTATGTCTTAAGCCCCATAGTAGTGCCCTAGTTTGCATTATACCACACATTGCCATATTTCACATTGTGCCACACAGTGTGACCCAAGTTCACATTATACCACACAGTTCCCCAATTTCACATTATGCCACACAGTGCCCCCAGTACATATTATGCCACACTGATCTAGGTGCAGGTGAGCTGGGCCACCTAAAGCCTCTGGGCTCCATAACAATAGCACTCCCTGCACCCACTTCCTACAGCTATGCTAATGTATGTACTGTATCTATCTTTTTATTTATCAGTCTAGCAGGGGCAGATTGGGCCGCCGGGAAAGCAGGTAAGTGTCCCCCTCCCCTTCCTGTTGGGCTGTCCAACCCTGCCTACTGGCGTGGGGTGATTCATCCATTTGCCTGGCTGGTTGCCGCACTTCTGGGGGTTTGTGCTCCGGAAGTTATCATCGGCTTCGGGGGTGGACATGGACAATTGGCGAATCAGCTGCTGCCTCTATCTCTAACATGACCAGTCAAGCCTGCCCCACTACCCCTCTGTCCTCCTGAATCCGCTCCTGTTTAGTGTCCCAAGCCCCTGGTAAACGCTCTGCTTTACCAGTATCCAGGCTCTGGGTCGATCATGTAAAGATCCACAGTCAGTAGGTTGACCACTAATGGTCAACATGGACAATGGGTCGACATGTAAAAGGTTGACAGTGCTTATGGTCGACAGGTTCAAAAGGTCAACAGGTGGTCAACACACATAAGGTCGACACACATATTGCGAACACAGCTTTTTGTTTAGTTTTTTAGCATTTTAAACAACTTTTTCATACTTTACCATCCATGTGGACTATGATTGGGAGTAGTAACCTGTCCCAAGAGCAAGTGCAGAGTGAGGCACCTTTCTGAAAGCATGCGAAGAGACGTAGTACACTAATTGGGGTTCCACAAGCTTTGACAGTGAAAAATGCCTTTTTTTTTTTACTGTGTCAACCTTTTTTGTGTTGATCTTTTCTCATGTCGACCATTTCTTGCATATAGAGCCTGATTCAGAGCCTAGTGTCAGTGTTTGTGCAGTTGAGCAACATTTTGCTACTGCGCATGCGTGAAATGTCTAGGGCACCCTTACTGTGCAGGTGCTAACCAATGTGTGCCATGGCGCATTTGCTTATGACATCGCTATTAATTGAGATAGCGACAGCGATCTTTGGGCATTTCAAGGTGGTGACTGAGACCTGAAGTGATTGCAAAATGAAGAGGTGTCATGGGTGTGATATGGAAGGGTCATGGGTTTGTTATGGAAGTACTGCTGTTTTCGGAATTTTGCTGCATTTCCCATATGTACCAAGCTCCATAATGTGATACATTCCGGAGCTTGGACCCGGTGGGTGATGCCAGTTGTAGCTGGCATTACCCAATAGAAGTCTGTGGGCTTCTCTCTGCAGTTCCTCCTGGGAATATCCAATCAGATCTCTCCCAGCACCCCCCATGGCTGACGCGTCACACTGTGCATGAAGGACTCCTAGGTCCTACATGTCCTTCTATCGCAAAGGACAGATCTCATCGGGAGGGTAGTTCTGTGTGCATTTCTAGTATGTACCCAATAAGAGGCAGGATGTACAGCATCATGGATGCAATGCTGTGTACACCCCACCACATATATTGAAAACATTATAATGGGGCTCTGCGCCATGTTGTGACTTATGGTGCATCGATTGTGGTGTGATCAGATCCACCCTTGCAGTTGGGCCTTTCAAAGTGGGCATCGCAGGATTTGCTCAGACCGTTGTATGCATTGCTGCAAATATGGTAGTATGGGGTGGTACTGTATACCGGTAAGAAATTGTCAGCCGGTACACAGTACCGCCAGGCCAACCACCTTGCAGCCGCTGTGTCCGAGGGGAGGAGAGCAAAGCATGTGCCTCTCCTTCCCTCAGTCCGGTCTCCCTCTAGCAACAGCAGCGGTGTGTATCACAATCAGGTGCCGTTTCATGAGCCAATCGGAGCTTGCGGACCAGCAGCCAATCATGAGCCGCCGATGCCAGACCGCAAGCTCTAATTGGCTCCTGAACTGGTGCCTGATTTGAGATACATGCTGCCGCAGACTGTACTGAGGGCAGCAGAGGGGCAGGAGAGACGCATGCTGCGCTCCCCTCTCCTCGGACACAGTGACAGCAATGCCGGCCCCAGGCAGCAGCAGCGGTGAGTTGCACTACTGGGGGCATATGTGTATCTGGCACTATTGGGGGGCCATATTTGTATCTGGCACTGTTAGGGCATATGTGTATCTGGCACTGTGGGGGCATAGAGAATGTGTATCTGGCACTGTGGGGGGGGGGGCATATGTGTATCTGGCAATGTGGAAGCATATGTGTATCTGGCACTGTGGGGGCATATCTGGCATTGTGGGGGAATATCTGGCACTGGGAGCATATGTGTATCTGGCACTGTGGCAGCACATTTTTATCTGTCACTGTGGTGGCATATCTGGCACCGTGGGGGCATATGTGTATCTGGAACTGTGGGGGCATATGTGTATATGGCACTGTGTAGGCATATGTGTATCTGGCACAGCACTATTGGAGGCATATGTGTATCTGGCACTATTGGGGGCGTATGTGTATCTGGCACTGCACTATTGGGGGCATATGTGTATCTGGCACTGCACTATTGGGGGCATATGTGTATCTGGCCCCCCATATGTGTTCCATGCCCCAATTTTCATTGGCCGGGCCCCATGTGGCATGTGGCCACACTCATTTTTTGGCGCGCGCACACAGTACCACAAATAATTTTTTTCTACTTGCGCCACTGGTTGTTACGGAAGTACATTAGAGGAATGCTGAAGCTGACATTTGTATATTTTCGCACTTTAGAACCCATGGGAAATCGCGGCCGCACATGATTTCCAACCACCTCTGAATCAACCCCACAGCCACATAGGCCTTGGTTAGGTTTGGGGATTGAAGGAGATGGTTATTACATTTATTATTTGTTTGTTTTTTAGTGCAACATATTTATTCCACTCCGACCCCCAGTTTCGTATATGTCAATTTTCTATAAAATTAATTATTTCAATAAAAGCTTTTTCATGTTCTGTATAATGATTTTGCATATATATTATATATTATATCAGCTACTATCACGCAGGGTGTTTATTCTCTAGGAGAGAGGCATTTATAGGGTATCCGGACAATAGATCTACACTAAAATGTTCTTCAGTCAATAGGACTACCACTAATGGACAACAGAGTCAAAAGGTCGTCAGGGTCAAAAGGTTGACATGTTAAAGCTAGACAGTTCAACAGGTTGACAGAGTTAAAAGGTCAACATGACAATGGTCGACACACATATGATAGACATAAGTTTGTTTGTTTTTTCATTTTTTTCAACTTTTTCATACTTTACCTTCCACGTGGACTACGATTGGGAATAGTAACCTGCCCGAAGCATGGCGAGTGAAGAGAGACATGCGAGGGGACTCAGTACACTAATGGAGCTTGTTTGTGGTTGAAAAGTGACAAAACACCCAAAATAAATAAATAAAATGATGTCTACCTTTCTTGTGTCGACCATTTCCATGTCAACCGTTTGACTCTGTCGAACTTTTGACCTTGTCGACCTAATGCATGTCTACCATTAGTGGTAGACCTATTGACTGTAGACCGTTTTAGTGTAGATCTAATAATCCACACCAATTTATAGCATATGCAGTGTATTTATTTGCATATATATAAATAGCTTTGTAAAAAAGCACACTACATTTTTTCTTGTAACATAGTAATACATTTTACAATCATACAAAATACTCAAATTAATGGGAATGTGTTGTATATTTCAATTAGATATGTGTTTATGTATTTGTATTGTACAGTAGCTGTAATTGTGATAACTGTAATGCTGGGTACACACAAGGCGATATATCGAACAGCAGATATTTCACAAGACGGTTGGGGGGGTGTACACCTGATATGTCTGACGTCGTTCACAGACATATCGCGTTGCCTGTGTAGTACACTTGCTGCAGAGACTGCCCTCCCAGCTGTGGGAGTCATTCCGACCCGATCGCTCGCTGCAGTTTGTTGCAGCACAGCGATCGGGTCAGAACTGCGCATGCACCGATGCCGCAGTACACCGGCGCATGGCAGTTGTCGGTGCCCAGCGATCGCCTCTGAGACAGAGGCGGTCGCTGGGCGGGAGGGGGCTGAACGGCGGCGTTAAGCCGCCGTTTAGTAGGCGTGGTCCAGCCAACGCAGGCGTGGCCGGGCCATTGGGGGGCGTGGCGCAGCGGCTGCGTGACGTCTCATGCAGCCGCTGCGGCCAGCGGTAGCGACACACAACTACCGGCCAGCCGCAGGAGCTGCACTGGCCGGGAGTTACTCCACAGATACAAAGGCATCGCGTCTGTGCGATACTTTTGTATTTGTGCGGGGGGGGGGGGGGCGGCACTGACATGCGGGGGCGGACTAGCACAGCTATGATCAACTTGGAATGACCCCCTGTGTCAGGACAACACATCGAGCAGCCAATCTGTAAGTGTATATGCTTACCTGCATCGGTCGCTGTGTCGGCATGATGGCGGATCTGCCGTCAAGTTGATAACGAGTGTACCCAAAAACCATTAAAGAATAAGAATTATCTTCTGTAATATTGCAGTAAGGCTATATTATATTGTATCAGTAAAGCTTAACAGTAGTTATTGAAATGCACTGATATACGGTACAGTAAAGGGAAATAAAAATATACTGTATGTGTTAAATACCGAAAGACAAAAAAAAGGAAATGTAAAGAAAGAAGCTATACAAATAACTGCAGGGACCATCCACATGATGACATAGTATAGGCTGTGTATTTCTTTTTGTAGTGAACCCTTGTCTGCAATTTTGTTTTTTTTAACATTGAAATACCTGAATCAGTACAAAAAGTGCACAGAAAGCCATTTTGCTCAATTGGCATTGTGTGACCATAAGCTGTTTCCCAACTCTGGAACGATTGAGTTAGTGTTAGAAAACACTGTTACAAGGGAACATGAACCGTGATGTCCGCAGCTAGTGCCAGGTTCAGAACAAATGTAAAGCCTAGTTAAAGAGAAAATGTCACATTTAGATGTAAATGCACTGGATTAATTTTCTCTTCATAAAAGCACAGAACTGTCTTCAGAGTTGGATGTAATTTGTAAGAGAAAAGAGGAGGCTGCGCTGTCAGAGGAAAGAACAGTGTCAATCACTAAATGTGTAATTTAAAACAATTTATTAAAAAACAATAATTCATTAAAAAACAGTACTTCTGTGCAAGATAATATGCCAAATATATGCAAAAAATGGATTTTACCAATTATATGCAAGAGTTGGAGTTTACCCAAGGTTTTGGTACAGGACTGATGGTTTATATTCTATAGGATCCGTTCCACATTTTGCCCATGAATGATACGTCCAGTTATAATCCACTATGGAGAGTCCCTTTTAGATGGTGATTAAGAGAGTCCATGAAAAAGTTCCATATGCCGCTAGAGGGTTAATGCAGTGTCCCATAAATGGTGAATACCTCATGCAGTGCGGAGATAAGATGGTGCCTCTCTAGGACTCCTCTGGATAGCTGGTCAACGGTTTGGGCTGGTTCGGGTCCAATTCAAAGATGTCCTGTTCCAAAGGGTAAGTAGCTGACGCGTTTCGCTGCATAGACCTTGCAGCTTTTTCGAAAAAGCTGCAAGGTCTATGCAGCGAAACGCGTCAGCTACTTACCCTTTGGTTTGTTTTTCATGTGGAGGCCAATGTTTTTTTATGGGGGGGGGAGCTTTCAAGATTTTGCTATGGGGCACCCAGAATTCTAGTTACGCCCGTGGCTGTCATATTCATAAGCTGACAACTTGCACCAGCAGTCAGTAACCAGTCTGCCATCCCATTCCACATGGAGCATCTGGGCCTGTTTGGTAGCCATCTTGGGACTCACTTTGCGTGAATGTACGATGACCACAGCTACATGCCTCCCTACCCCAACCATCGTCCCAGTGCCCTTGGCGCCGGCAGGTGTAAGTGGAAAATGTGGCCAAGTCACTGGGAAAACTGTAGATATGTAGATAGAGATATAAAAGGTTCCGCTATTAAAGTGGCATGTAGAAAGACACAACTTGCATTTACAGTATGTCCAACTGTGCATAAGGATGGAAATGAGCTGTAGACTAATTGATTGTGTAATAACAGGCAGGGAAAATTTCCCTTTCATTTTCTCAGACGCTAAAGGGTATATTCAATTGATGTCGGATCCTTTCCGACTCATTACAGGTACTCGCTCCCCAGCACCACCAATGAAACCCCTCCCTCCCTGGCAACTAGAACGCTAATGAATAGGGCAGGGGCGGTGACCAAGAACTCTCCAGCTGCCCCCTTTCATTTCCCAATTGCTGGTCCATGGCCGCTCACTCACTCTTGTGCCTGTGTAAGCGATGTCTGCCCCCAGGCCTGTTCCCCAGTGCCTCCTCCTTCCCGCACACTGCTTCACCAGAGGAGGACAGAGCCTTAAGGGGCTACCTACAGCCAGGTCCCAGTAATGTGGAGTCCTGGGAAACCAACCCGCCCTTGCAGCTACAACACTAGAATGTGGTGGGTGTGGCCGTTCACACACTCCTGTGTCTATGTAAACTATAAAGAAGGAAAGAAGAGAAAGACAAAAAAAACTGATTTTGAGAGCACTCATTTCTAATAATAAAAAGAAAATATAGGTAGAGTGAAATATTAAGATAAAACGTAACCTTTATTATCTCTTTAATATAAAATGTGGTACTGTACCTAGTGTATTACAACGCTATTATTAAAAAACCTTGATTGCCCTTTTAACAGATAGGGGTCAAGATTGATCAAGATTTAAAAATCATGGCCCTCATTCCGAGTTGTTCGCTTGCAAGGCGATTTTAGCAGAGTTACACACGCTAAGCCGCCGCCTACTGGGAGTGAATCTTAGCTTCTTAAAATTGCGAACGATGTATTCGCAATATTGCGATTACAAACTACTTAGCAGTTTATGAGTAGCTTCAACCTTACTCGGCATCTGCGATCAGTTCAGTGCTTGTCGTTCCTGGTTTGACGTCACAAACACACCCAGCGTTCGCCCAGACACTCCCCCGTTTCTCCAGCCACTCCCGCGTTTTTTCCGGAAACGGTAGCGTTTTTATCCACACGCCCATAAAACGCTGTGTTTCCGCCCAGTAACACCCATTTCCTGTCAATCACACTACGATCGCCGGAGCGAAGAAAAAGCCGTGAGTAAAAATACTATCTTCATAGCAAAATTACTTGGCGCAGTCGCAGTGCGAACATTGCGCATGCGTACTAAGCAGAAAAACGCTGCGATGCGAAGAAAAATACAGAGCGAACGACTCGGAATGAGGGCCCATGTTCACCCCTTTACAGATAAGAGAGTGTTTGAAAGGAGTTTTTTTGGTGAGAGCAGAGTCTGGGTTTTGAATAACCAGGATTTTAAGGAAGAAAAAGACACTTCTGCTTTCTGTTGTGACAGCTTTTAGTAAACTGGAAAAAGTGTAATGCCTAGCCCAGATTCCGCTATCAAACAGATGAGAGAGTGTTGAGGCTGAAAGGGATGTATGCATAAAAAAATTAGATTCACAAATGTGCTCTCATCTGGAAAGGGGTGAACATGATTTTTAAATCTTGATCAAACCCAGGTACAGACAGCAGAAGTGTTTCTTTACTTTTTCTACTCTTCTTGAACAACTGCCCACATCCATACTATCCTGAATACGCCTGATGGGAGACCACCTGGGAATACCAGGTGCTGTGGGCAACTTTGTCTAGAAGACCTTTATTCTGAACGTATTTAGGAGCTCTTCTCTGGCCCTTCGTGTTCCTAACATTAACAACATCACAGTTTTCCAGTTATTGTAGCTATTAATTATTCTCCCAAAAATATTTAGTGTCTGTTTTGGATTCCTCCCCAAAAAATGTGGCTTTTCTTTACCGAAATCCCAAATATATATAATAAGATCTTCACCCACCTAATTTTGATTTTGACCCCTATCTGTTAAAAGGGCAATCAAGGTTTTTTAATAATAGCGTTGTAATACACTAGGTACCATATTTTATATTAAGGAGATAATAAAGGTTAAGTTTTATCTTAATATTCCACTCTACCTATATTTTTTTTTTATTAATAGAAATGAGTGCTCTCAAAACCATTTTTTTTTTGTCTTTCTCTTCTTTCTTTAATTGTAGTCTAATCTACAAAACATTTGGGAGCACCGCCAATAACATACTGTTCTTATCACATTTCAACAGTAGTCATATTGGTTCTACATATCTATTATAATATTGCAATGACTGGTGCGGATCCATATTTCTTTTCTATGTATACTATGTCTGCCCCCAGGGCACTGGCGGGCGCAGCACATTTTATTAGGGGGTGCACCGTCGGAGGGGTGTGTCTAGCACTGCCTTTTGGGCATGTTTAGTACAATCTATTGTAGAGATGTGCACTTGAAATTTTTCGGGTTTTGTGTTTTGGTTTTGGGTTCGGTTCCGCGGCCGTGTTTTGGGTTCGACCGCGTTTTGGCAAAACCTCACCGAATTTTTTTTGTCGGATTCGGGTGTGTTTTGGATTCGGGTGTTTTTTTCAAAAAACACTAAAAAACAGCTTAAATCATAGAATTTGGGGGTCATTTTGATCCCAAAGTATTATTAACCTCAAAAACCATAATTTCCACTCATTTTCAGTCTATTCTGAATACCTCACACCTCACAATATTATTTTTAGTCCTAAAATTTGCACCTAGGTCGCTGGATGACTAAGCTAAGCGACCCTAGTGGCCGACACAAACACCGTGCCCATCTAGGAGTGGCACTGCAGTGTCACGCAGGATGGCCCTTCCAAAAAACACTCCCCAAACAGCACATGACGCAAAGAAAAAAAGAGGCGCAATGAGGTAGCTGTGTGAGTAAGATAAGCGACCCTAGTGGCCGACACAAACACCGGGCCCATCTAGGAGTGGCACTGCAGTGTCACGCAGGATGGCCCTTCCAAAAAACACTCCCCAAACAGCACATGACGCAAAGAAAAAAAGAGGCGCAATGAGGTAGCTGTGTGAGTAAGATAAGCGACCCTAATGGCCGACACAAACACCGGGCCCATCTAGGAGTGGCACTGCAGTGTCACGCAGGATGGCCCTTCCAAAAAACACTCCCCAAACAGCACATGACGCAAAGAAAAAAAGAGGCGCAATGAGGTAGCTGTGTGAGTAAGATAAGCGACCCTAGTGGCCGACACAAACACCGTGCCCATCTAGGAGTGGCACTGCAGTGTCACGCAGGATGGCCCTTCCAAAAAACCCTCCCCAAACAGCACATGACGCAAAGAAAAAAAGAGGCGCAATGAGGTAGCTGTGTGAGTAAGATAAGCGACCCTAGTGGCCGACACAAACACCGGGCCCATCTAGGAGTGGCACTGCAGTGTCACGCAGGATGGCCCTTCCAAAAAACACTCCCCAAACAGCACATGACGCAAAGAAAAAAAGAGGCGCAATGAGGTAGCTGTGTGAGTAAGATAAGCGACCCTAGTGGCCGACACAAACACCGTGCCCATCTAGGAGTGGCACTGCAGTGTCACGCAGGATGGCCCTTCCAAAAAACACTCCCCAAACAGCACATGACGCAAAGAAAAAAAGAGGCGCAATGAGGTAGCTGTGTGAGTAAGATAAGCGACCCTAGTGGCCGACACAAACACCGGGCCCATCTAGGAGTGGCACTGCAGTGTCACGCAGGATGGCCCTTCCAAAAAACCCTCCCCAAACAGCACATGACGCAAAGAAAAAAAGAGGCGCAATGAGGTAGCTGTGTGAGTAAGATAAGCGACCCTAGTGGCCGACACAAACACCGTGCCCATCTAGGAGTGGCACTGCAGTGTCACGCAGGATGGCCCTTCCAAAAAACCCTCCCCAAACAGCACATGACGCAAAGAAAAAAAGAGGCGCAATGAGGTAGCTGTGTGAGTAAGATAAGCGACCCTAGTGGCCGACACAAACACCGTGCCCATCTAGGAGTGGCACTGCAGTGTCACGCAGGATGGCCCTTCCAAAAAACACTCCCCAAACAGCACATGACGCAAAGAAAAAAAGAGGCGCAATGAGGTAGCTGTGTGAGTAAGATAAGCGACCCTAGTGGCCGACACAAACACCGGGCCCATCTAGGAGTGGCACTGCAGTGTCACGCAGGATGGCCCTTCCAAAAAACCCTCCCCAAACAGCACATGACGCAAAGAAAAAAAGAGGCGCAATGAGGTAGCTGTGTGAGTAAGATAAGCGACCCTAGTGGCCGACACAAACACCGTGCCCATCTAGGAGTGGCACTGCAGTGTCACGCAGGATGGCCCTTCCAAAAAACCCTCCCCAAACAGCACATGACGCAAAGAAAAAAAGAGGCGCAATGAGGTAGCTGTGTGAGTAAGATAAGCGACCCTAGTGGCCGACACAAACACCGGGCCCATCTAGGAGTGGCACTGCAGTGTCACGCAGGATGGCCCTTCCAAAAAACATTCCACAAACAGCACATGACGCAAAGAAAAATTAAAGAAAAAAGAGGTGCAAGATGGAATTGTCCTTGGGCCCTCCCACCCACTCTTATGTTGTATAAACAGGACATGCACACTTTAACCAACCCATCATTTCAGTGACAGGGTCTGCCACACGACTGTGACTGAAATGACGGGTTGGTTTGGACCCCCACCAAAAAAGAAGCAATTAATCTCTCCTTGCACAAACTGGCTCTACAGAGGCAAGATGTCCACCTCATCATCATCCTCCGATATATCACCGTGTACATCCCCCTCCTCACAGATTATCAATTCGTCCCCACTGGAATCCACCATCTCAGCTCCCTGTGTACTTTGTGGAGGCAATTGCTGCTGGTCAATGTCTCCACGGAGGAATTGATTATAATTCATTTTAATGAACATCATCTTCTCCACATTTTCTGAATGTAACCTCGTACGCCGATTGCTGACAAGGTGAGCGGCGGCACTAAACACTCTTTCGGAGTACACACTTGTGGGAGAGCAACTTAGGTAGAATAAAGCCAGTTTGTGCAAGGGCCTCCAAATTGCCTCTTTTTCCTGCCAGTATAAGTACGGACTGTGTGACGTGCCTACTTGGATGCGGTCACTCATATAATCCTCCACCATTCTTTCAATGGTGAGAGAATCATATGCAGTGACAGTAGACGACATGTCCGTAATCGTTGTCAGGTCCTTCAGTCCGGACCAGATGTCAGCATCAGCAGTCGCTCCAGACTGCCCTGCATCACCGCCAGCGGGTGGGCTCGGAATTCTGAGCCTTTTCCTCGCACCCCCAGTTGCGGGAGAATGTGAAGGAGGAGATGTTGACAGGTCACGTTCCGCTTGACTTGACAATTTTGTCACCAGCAGGTCTTTGAACCCCAGCAGACTTGTGTCTGCCAGAAAGAGAGATCCAAGGTAGGCTTTAAATCTAGGATCGAGCACGGTGGCCAAAATGTAGTGCTCTGATTTCAACAGATTGACCACCCGTGAATCCTTGTTAAGCGAATTAAGGGCTCCATCCACAAGTCCCACATGCCTAGCGGAATCGCTCCGTGTTAGCTCCTCCTTCAATGTCTCCAGCTTCTTCTGCAAAAGCCTGATGAGGGGAATGACCTGACTCAGGCTGGCAGTGTCTGAACTGACTTCACGTGTGGCAAGTTCAAAGGGCATCAGAACCTTGCACAACGTTGAAATCATTCTCCACTGCGCTTGAGACAGGTGCATTCCACCTCCTATATCGTGCTCAATTGTATAGGCTTGAATGGCCTTTTGCTGCTCCTCCAACCTCTGAAGCATATAGAGGGTTGAATTCCACCTCGTTACCACTTCTTGCTTCAGATGATGGCAGGGCAGGTTCAGTAGTTTTTGGTGGTGCTCCAGTCTTCTGTACGTGGTGCCTGTACGCCGAAAGTGTCCCGCAATTCTTCTGGCCACCGACAGCATCTCTTGCACGCCCCTGTCGTTTTTTAAAAAATTCTGCACCACCAAATTCAAGGTATGTGCAAAACATGGGACGTGCTGGAATTTGCCCATATTTAATGCACACACAATATTGCTGGCGTTGTCCGATGCCACAAATCCACAGGAGAGTCCAATTGGGGTAAGCCATTCCGCGATGATCTTCCTCAGTTGCCGTAAGAGGTTTTCAGCTGTGTGCGTATTCTGGAAAGCGGTGATACAAAGCGTAGCCTGCCTAGGAAAGAGTTGGCGTTTGCGAGATGCTGCTACTGGTGCCGCCGCTGCTGTTCTTGCGGCGGGAGTCCATACATCTACCCAGTGGGCTGTCACAGTCATATAGTCCTGACCCTGCCCTGCTCCACTTGTCCACATGTCCGTGGTTAAGTGGACATTGGGTACAACTGCATTTTTTAGGACACTGGTGAGTCTTTTTCTGACGTCCGTGTACATTCTCGGTATCGCCTGCCTAGAGAAGTGGAACCTAGATGGTATTTGGTAACGGGGGCACACTGCCTCAATAAATTGTCTAGTTCCCTGTGAACTAACGGCGGATACCGGACGCACGTCTAACACCAACATAGTTGTCAAGGCCTCAGTTATCCGCTTTGCAGCAGGATGACTGCTGTGATATTTCATCTTCCTCGCAAAGGACTGTTGGACAGTCAATTGCTTACTGGAAGTAGTACAAGTGGGCTTACGACTTCCCCTTTGGGATGACGATCGACTCCCAGCAGCAACAACAGCAGCGCCAGCAGCAGTAGGCATTACACTCAAGGATGCATCGGAGGAATCCCAGGCAGGAGAGGACTCATCAGAATTGCCAGTGACATGGCCTGCAGGACTATTGGCATTCCTGGGTAAGGAGGAAATTGACACTGAGGGAGTTGGTGGGGTGGTTTGCGTGAGCTTGGTTACAAGAGGAAGGGATTTACTGGTCAGTGGACTGCTTCCGCTGTCACCCAAAGTTTTTGAACTTGTCACTGACTTATTATGAATGCGCTGCAGGTGACGTATAAGGGAGGATGTTCCGAGGTGGTTAACGTCCTTACCCCTTCTTATTATAGCTTGACAAAGGCAACACACGGCTTGACAAATGTTGTCCGCATTTCTGGTGAAATACTTCCACACCGAAGAGCTGATTTTTTTTGTATTTTGACCAGGCATGTCAATGGCCCTATTCCTCCCACGGACAACAGGTGTCTCCCCGGGTGCCTGACTTAAACAAACCACCTCACTATCAGAATCCTCCTGGTCAATTTCCTCCCCAGCGCCAGCAACACCCATATCCTCCTCATCCTGGTGTACTTCAACACTGACATCTTCAATCTGACTATCAGGAACTGGACTGCGGGTGCTCCTTCCAGCACTTGCAGGGGGCGTGCAAATGGTGGAAGGCGCATGCTCTTCACGTCCAGTGTTGGGAAGGTCAGGCATCGCAACCGACACAATTGGACTCTCCTTGTGGATTTGGGATTTCGAAGAACGCACAGTTCTTTGCGGTGCTTTTGCCAGCTTGAGTCTTTTCAGTTTTCTAGCGAGAGGCTGAGTGCTTCCATCCTCATGTGAAGCTGAACCACTAGCCATGAACATAGGCCAGGGCCTCAGCCGTTCCTTGCCACTCCGTGTGGTAAATGGCATATTGGCAAGTTTACGCTTCTCCTCCGACAATTTTATTTTAGGTTTTGGAGTCCTTTTTTTACTGATATTTGGTGTTTTGGATTTGACATGCTCTGTACTATGACATTGGGCATCGGCCTTGGCAGACGACGTTGCTGGCATTTCATCGTCTATGACTAGTGGCAGCAGCTTCAGCACGAGGTGGAAGTGGATCTTGATCTTTCCCTAATTTTGGAACCTCAACATTTTTGTTCTCCATATTTTAATAGGCACAACTAAAAGGCACCTCAGGTAAACAATGGAGATGGATGGATACTAGTATACTTATGGATGGACTGCCGAGTGCCGACACAGAGGTAGCTACAGCCGTGGACTACCGTACTGTGTCTGCTGCTAATATAGACTGGATGATAATGAGATGAAATCAATATATATATATGTATGTATATATAATATCACTAGTACTGCAGCCGGACAGGTAGATAATATATTTATTAGGTAATGATGACTGATGACGGACCTGCTGGACACTGTCAGCTCAGCAGCACCGCAGACTGCTACAGTAAGCTACTATACTATAGTAGTATGTACAAAGAAGAAAGAAAAAAAAAACCACGGGTAGGTGGTATACAATTATGGATGGACTGCCGAGTGCCGACACAGAGGTAGCTACAGCCGTGGACTAACGTACTGTGTCTGCTGCTAATATAGACTGGATGATTGATAATGAGATGAAATCAATATATATATATGTATGTATATATAATATCACTAGTACTGCAGCCGGACAGGTAGATAATATATTTATTAGGTAATGATGACTGATGACGGACCTGCTGGACACTGTCAGCTCAGCAGCACCGCAGACTGCTACAGTAAGCTACTATACTATAGTAGTATGTACAAAGAAGAAAGAAAAAAAAAAACCACGGGTAGGTGGTATACAATTATGGATGGACTGCCGAGTGCCGACACAGAGGTAGCTACAGCCGTGGACTAACGTACTGTGTCTGCTGCTAATATAGACTGGATGATTGATAATGAGATGAAATCAATATATATATGTATGTATATATAATATCACTAGTACTGCAGCCGGACAGGTAGATAATATATTTATTAGGTAATGATGACTGATGACGGACCTGCTGGACACTGTCAGCTCAGCAGCACCGCAGACTGCTACAGTAAGCTACTATACTCTATAGTAGTATGTACAAAGAAGAAAGAAGAAAAAAAAACCACGGGTAGGTAGTATACAATTATGGATGGACTGCCGAGTGCCGACACAGAGGTAGCTACAGCCGTGGACTACCGTACTGTGTCTGCTGCTAATATAGACTGGATGATAATGAGATGAAATCAATATATATATATGTATGTATATATAATATCACTAGTACTGCAGCCGGACAGGTAGATAATATATTTATTAGGTAATGATGACTGATGACGGACCTGCTGGACACTGTCAGCTCAGCAGCACCGCAGACTGCTACAGTAAGCTACTATACTATAGTAGTATGTACAAAGAAGAAAGAAAAAAAAAACCACGGGTAGGTGGTATACAATTATGGATGGACTGCCGAGTGCCGACACAGAGGTAGCTACAGCCGTGGACTAACGTACTGTGTCTGCTGCTAATATAGACTGGATGATTGATAATGAGATGAAATCAATATATATATATGTATGTATATATAATATCACTAGTACTGCAGCCGGACAGGTAGATAATATATTTATTAGGTAATGATGACTGATGACTGACCTGCTGGACACTGTCAGCTCAGCAGCACCGCAGACTGCTACAGTAAGCTACTATACTATAGTAGTATGTACAAAGAAAAAAGAAAAAAAAAACCACGGGTAGGTGGTATACAATTATGGATGGACTGCCGAGTGCCGACACAGAGGTAGCTACAGCCGTGGACTAACGTACTGTGTCTGCTGCTAATATAGACTGGATGATTGATAATGAGATGAAATCAATATATATATGTATGTATATATAATATCACTAGTACTGCAGCCGGACAGGTAGATAATATATTTATTAGGTAATGATGACTGATGACGGACCTGCTGGACACTGTCAGCTCAGCAGCACCGCAGACTGCTACAGTAAGCTACTATACTCTATAGTAGTATGTACAAAGAAGAAAGAAAAAAAAAAACCACGGGTAGGTGGTATACAATTATGGATGGACTGCCGAGTGCCGACACAGAGGTAGCTACAGCCGTGGACTACCGTACTGTGTCTGCTGCTAATATAGACTGGATGATAATGAGATGAAATCAATATATATATATGTATGTATATATAATATCACTAGTACTGCAGCCGGACAGGTAGATAATATATTTATTAGGTAATGATGACTGATGACGGACCTGCTGGACACTGTCAGCTCAGCAGCACCGCAGACTGCTACAGTAAGCTACTATACTATAGTAGTATGTACAAAGAAGAAAGAAAAAAAAAAACCACGGGTAGGTGGTATACAATTATGGATGGACTGCCGAGTGCCGACACAGAGGTAGCTACAGCCGTGGACTAACGTACTGTGTCTGCTGCTAATATAGACTGGATGATTGATAATGAGATGAAATCAATATATATATATGTATGTATATATAATATCACTAGTACTGCAGCCGGACAGGTAGATAATATATTTATTAGGTAATGATGACTGATGACGGACCTGCTGGACACTGTCAGCTCAGCAGCACCGCAGACTGCTACAGTAAGCTACTATACTATAGTAGTATGTACAAAGAAGAAAGAAAAAAAAAACCACGGGTAGGTGGTATACAATTATGGATGGACTGCCGAGTGCCGACACAGAGGTAGCTACAGCCGTGGACTAACGTACTGTGTCTGCTGCTAATATAGACTGGATGATTGATAATGAGATGAAATCAATATATATATGTATGTATATATAATATCACTAGTACTGCAGCCGGACAGGTAGATAATATATTTATTAGGTAATGATGACTGATGACGGACCTGCTGGACACTGTCAGCTCAGCAGCACCGCAGACTGCTACAGTAAGCTACTATACTCTATAGTAGTATGTACAAAGAAGAAAGAAAAAGAAAAAACACGGGTAGGTGGTATACAATTATGGATGGACTGCCAAGTGCCGACACAGAGGTAGCTACAGCCGTGGACTAACGTACTGTGTCTGCTGCTAATATAGAGTCTAGACTGGATGATAAATTATTGATAATGAGATGAAATCAATATAATATCACTAGTACTGCAGCCGGACAGGTACTATATATATTTATTATGTAATGACTGATGACGGACCTGCTGGACACTGTCAGGTCAGCACAGCACCGCAGACTGCTACAGTAAGCTACTATAGTAGTATGTATAAAGAAGAATGAAAAAAAAAAAACCACGGGTAGGTGGTATACAATATTATATATATATATATATATTATATACAATTATATATATATATATATATATATTAAACTGGTGGTGATTGATTATTAAACTGGTGGTCACTTCAGGTCACGTTGCAACTTGCAACTAGTACTCCGAGGCCTAAGCAGACAATCACAAAATATATTATTATACTGGTGGTCAGTGTGGTCACAACAATGGCAGTGTGGCACTGACTCTGGCAGCAAAAGTGTGCACTGTACGTTATATGTACTCCAGAGTCCTGCTCTCAGACTCTAACTGCTCCCCACTGTCAGTGTCTCCCCCACAAGTCAGATAATACACTTACAGTCACACTATCTATTATCTAATCTAGTATAAATATCACTTCAGCAAGTAGTATAGTAGTATACAGTATAGTAGTACTCCTCCTAATAATGCTCCCCAAAATACTGTGTCTCTCTCTTCTCTAAACGGAGAGGACGCCAGCCACGTCCTCTCCCTATGACTCTCAATGCACGTGTGAAAATGGCGGCGACGCGCGGCTCCTTATATAGAATCTGAGTCTCGCGATAGAATCCGAGCCTCGCGAGAATCCGACAGCGTGATGATGACGTTCGGGCGCGCTCGGGTTAGCCGAGCAAGGCGGGAAGATCCGAGCCTGCTCGGACCCGTGTAAAAAACCTGAAGTTCGGGCGGGTTCGGATTCAGAGGAACCGAACCCGCTCATCTCTAATCTATTGATGGTCAACACCAGGGGCGGATTGTGAACAATAAGCGGCCCTGGAAAAATTTGTACTAGTGGCCCCACTTGGGCAGCACCAGAGGTGTAAGGTCTAGCCATGGGACATGGCAGCAGCACCCTCCCCCCAAGACTTTCCCGATAGTGGGGATGTCCAGCATCAAGGGGAAGTTAAAAGGAAATAAAATGAAATGTTATGAGCACATTATATGATACACCTTTAGAATTTAGGAAACTATATAATTCTTTAGAAAGATATATTTTCTTACTTATTACACCAACCGTATCCCAATCACTATTCACTCAATCTTATATGTCAGCCAAGCAGGCAGACAGAGCATACACTAGATCATCTGCAATCACAGGCTAAGTGGCAAAGTCATTTTCATATATGCAAATTGTTTGGCATCTTATTCATTATGTCTATAAATAGGACCACATGTCCTCAAACAAAACAGGCCCCGCGGGTGCGTCGGCCCACCGGGAATCTTCCCTGTACACCCTATGGCCAATCCGCCTCTCGTCAACACATATAAAATATCCATCTTTGTACGGGATGCGGTCAGGATGCCGCCGGACGGAATCCCGTCGGTCGAAATACCGACGCCGGAATCCCGACCGCCACTATCCCGACATATTCTCCCTCCGTGGGTGTCCACGACACCCATAGAGGGAGAATATAATAGTGTGCCGAGCGTAGCGAGGCACCGTGCTCGCAGCGTGGCGAGCGAAGCGAGCCCGCAAGGGGCTTCGTTCCGCTCACCACCCCTGTCGGGATTGTGTGGTCGGGATTCCGGCGTCGGTATTTCGACCGCCGGGATTCCGACCGGCGGCATTTAGTACTGATCCCCTTTGTACCAATCCTAATAAAGCAGATACATTGTCAGATGTTGTGGTGTGCACCAAACAAACACCCCTGATGGCACTCACTGTAATTACACTGCTCCTCCTCAGCCTGGTCTTGCTGCCCCTCTCTTTCCCCTGCAAGCTGCAGCAGCTTACTTACAAGTCAGTCACTCACTGACACTGACAGTCGCAGACTAGTACTGATGCTGCTGGAAAAATGAGGAACGTGTCAATGCTGCTGCCGGCCGTCTGCTAGTATTGAATTTGTCTTCCTAAGAGGAACGCTGGCTGCATGCTGCTCCTCATCAGTAGCTGGCGTTGGCATAGCATAGAAGGAGAGAGGTGTGTATGTGGCGGGTGTGACGGGTGGGCATGCGAGCAACATGACGTAATCACGTCACATCACACTGTTTTTGTACATGGAGGTGGAGCTGGGAATTTGAAAGCCGGTGTCAGTGGCACCCTTGATTAACCCAGGCGTCCAGTCAGTAATGCATTCCTGACAGGGTGCAGCGCAGAGGGGACAGTAATCAGCCTGCTCGGCGATCGCTGCATCATGCATGTGAGATCGGGGTGCCAGACATTAGGGGGTGCCTGTGCGCACCAGGCATCCCCCCTGCGCACACCTATGCCCCAGGGCGAGAGGAAGCAGCAGCAGCCAATAATTAGTCTGGGCACTGAGGTGAGGTCTCTATACACCAGGACAGCTGCTGCCTCCCAAAGTGTGGTCCTTAGTCCAACTTGCATGCAGGGCTTTGTAGTTCTACAGCAGTTGGCCAGTTGGAGTCCTCCACCGTGTGTGTGTGTGTGTGTGTGTGTGTGTGTGTGTGTGTGTGTGTGTGTGTGTGTTTGTGTGATTACAGTGACTGCATGGCTTATATCAGGTATATAACACCAGCCAGTCCTAGGGACTCCTCTCTGCAGCCAGGATAACCCACATTGTGTGTGTCCCCTCCCCAGAAAGTTGGTACTCCTCCTCTTTAGTTGGTCCTAGGTCCTGACTGGCATACTGGGCTTTGTAGTCCTACAGCAGTTGACCAGTCAAAGTCCCCCACAATATTGTATCTGAGGTGCATGTTAGTTTTCTTGTGTTCCTATCCATTTTCCTAGGGAATGTGTGCTGGATGTACACTGACGGTGCTGGTTGTCACTTTGCCAACTGTTTATTACTGTGTTTTTGACATGGTTCCAAAGTGTGTGTGTGTGTGTGTGTGTGTGTGTGTGTGTGCGTGCGTGCGTGCGTGCGTGCGTGCGTGTGTGTGTGTGTGTGTGTGCCAACTTATTGCCTTTCCCCGGGTGCTCTGTAATGTATTATTAAAATATAGCTGAATAAAATTAATTATCTATCTATCTATCTATCTATCTATCTATCTATCTATCTATCTATCTATCTATCTATCTATCTATCTAATCTCTAGAATCCATAAGGGATATTGGGGGACTCTAGTACGATGGGGTATAGACGGGGTCCAAAGAAGCCAGTGCACTTTAAATTTCTTCACTGGGTGTGCTGGCTCCTCCCCTCTATACCCCCTCCCACAGGCAGTTTAGAAAAAAGCGCCCTCAGGAGAGGATGCACATCTCAGAGCTCCAGAGAGTTTTCTTCAGTTTCTTTGTTTTCTGTTTGTTATTTTCTGTATGCTGTCTGGGCAACAGCATACCTGCACTGTGGGAGTTAGGGGGGGCAGCAGTCACCAGCCTTACGAGGTGCAGAGCCGCTTCTCCGCTGCAGGACCACCGTCCTGAGGGGTTGTTGTTCAGCGGGGCACTGCGCCTTAGCTGTCACAGCTGCAGAACTCCGCACACCCCTAACGCTGCCCGAAGGTGACATCAGTGGTGAGTACAAACAGGGGGCCCCGCTATGGGGGTTCCCCGGTTCAAAGTAGTGATGTGCACCGGAAATTTTTTCGGGTTTTGTGTTTTGGTTTTGGATTCGGGTCCGCGGCCGTGTTTTGGATTCAGACGCGTTTTGGCAAAACCTCCCTGAAAATTTTTTGTCGGATTCGGGTGTGTTTTGGATTCGGGTGTTTTTTTACAAAAAAAAATGCAAAAACAGCTTAAATCATAGAATTTGGGGGTCATTTTGATCCCATAGTATTATTAACCTCAATAACCATAATTTCCACTCATTTTCAGTCTATTCTGAACACCTCACACCTCACAATATTATTTTTAGTCCTAAAATTTGCACCGAGGTCGCTGGATGGCTAAGCTAAGCGACACAAGTGGCCGACACAAACACCTGGCCCATCTAGGAGTGGCACTGCAGTGTCAGACAGGATGGCACTTCAAAAAAATATTCCCCAAACAGCACATGATGCAAAGAAAAAAAGAGGTGCACCAAGGTCGCTGGATGGCTAAGCTAAGCGACACAAGTGGCCGACACAAACACCTGGCCCATCTAGGAATGGCACTGCAGTGTCAGGCAGGATGGCACTTCAAAAAAATAGTCCCCATACAGCACATGATGCAAAGAAAAAAAGAGGTGCACCAAGGTCACTGTGTGACTAAGCTAAGCGACACAAGTGGCCGACACAAACACCTGGCCCATCTAGGAGTGGCACTGCAGTGTCAGGCAGGATGGCACTTCAAAAAAATTGTCCCCAAACAGCACATGATGCAAAGAAAAAAAGAGGCGCACCAAGGTCGCTGTGTGACTAAGCTAAGCGACCCAAATGGCCGACACAAACACCTGGCCCATCTAGGAGTGGCACTGCAGTGTCAGGCAGGATGGCACTTCAAAAAAATTGTCCACAAACAGCACATGATGCAAAGAAAAAAAGAGGCGCACCAAGGTCGCTGTGTGACTAAGCTAAGCGACCCAAGTGGCCGACACAAACACCTGGCCCATCTAGGAGTGGCACTGCAGTTTTCTAAAGAGAGGATGAGTGCTTCCATCCTCATGTGAATCTGAACCACTAGCCATGAACATAGGCCAGGGCCTCAGCCGTTCCTTGACACTCCGTGCCGTAAATGGCATATTGGCAAGTTTACGCTTCTCATCAGACGCTTTCAATTTTGATTTTTGGGTCATTTTACTGAACTTTTGTTTTTTGGATTTTACATGCTCTCTACTATGACATTGGGCATCGGCCTTGGCAGACGACGTTGATGGCATTTCATCGTCTCTGCCATGACTAGTGGCAGCAGCTTCAGCACGAGGTGGAAGTGGATCTTGATCTTTCCCTATTTTAACCTCCACATTTTTGTTCTCTATTTTTTAATGTGTGGAATTATATGCCAGTATCAATAGCAATGGCCTACTACTATATATACTGCCAGTGGCGGATTTAGGGGGGGGGCACCAAGGCACGTGCCCCCCCTGTCATTTTTAGTTGATTTTTGTATTGGTGCGGCCTGCGGGGGCGCCACTGATTTAGTGCAGACTGACATGCGGACGAGCGTCCGCATGTCAGTCTGCGGTCTCGTTTCCTCCCCTGCTGTTAGGAGGGACACGGAGGGCACAGTGCACGCCTCCCTGTGTCCCTCCTGGGTCTCCGGCGGCCGCGGGTCTCATAAAGGAAGTGCCGTTCGTGAGCACTTCCTTTATTAGAGTGACCCGCGGCCGCCGGAGACACAGGAGGGACACAGAGAGGCGTGCACTGTGCCCTCCGTGTCCCTCCTAACAGCAGGGGAGCGGCGGCGGCGGAGGAAGCGGGGGGGACGCACTGAGGGGGCATATCTGGCACTGGGGGGGAATATCTGGCACTGGGGGCATATTTGGCAGGGAGGGGGGGGGGGGAGAATATCTGGCACTGAGGACATATATGGCACTGGGGGGAATATCTGGCACTGGGGGCATATATGGCACTGGGGGGGAATATCTGGCACTGGGGGCAATCGTATGTGGCACTGGGGGGGGGGAATATCTGGCACTGGGGGGAATATCTGGCACTGGGGGCATATTTGGCAGGGGGGGGGGGAGAATATCTGGCACTGAGGACATATATGGCACTGGGGGGGGAATATCTGGCACTGGGGGCATATGTGGCACTGGGGGGGGAATATCTGGCACTGGGGGCATATGTGGCACTGGGGGGGAATATCTGGCACTGGGGCATATGTGGCACTGGGGGCATATATAGCACTGGGGGGGGATATCTGGCACTGGGGGCATATGTGGCACTGTCGGGGAATATCTGGCACTGGGGGCATATGTGGCACTGGGGGGGTATATGTGTACCTGGCACATGGGGGGGGCTATATTTGGCACTGGGGGCATGTGAGTACCTGGCACCATGGGGGAATATCTGGCACTGGGGACATATGTGGCACTGGGAGCACAGCCCTAGCAACAAGGACTACCTCCTAGCAACGAGCATGACACCCAGTGCATGAAACCCCTGGCAACGAGCATGACACCCAGTGCATGAAACCCCTGGCAACGAGCATGACACCCAGTGCATGAAACCCCTGGCAACGAGCATGACACCCTGAGCATGAAAACCCCTGGCACCGTGCATGGAACCAAGAGCATGAAACCCCTGGCAACGAGCATGACACCCAGTGCATGAAACCCCTGACAACGAGCAGGTATTTGAAAAGTAATTAGAAGCCTTACTGTAGGACTTAATGTGTAATGGGCATTACGGTGTGTGGCATAATGTATCACGGACATTGCGGTGTGTGTCATAATGTGTCACAGGCATTACGGTGTATGGTATACTATATCGCTGGCATTGTGATATGTGGTATAATGTCTCAGGGTCATTGCAGTGTGTGGCATAATGTATCACGGACATTGCGGTGTGTGTCATAATGTGTCAGGCATTACGGTGTGTGGTATACTATATCACGGGCATTGTGGTATGTGGTATAATGTCTCAGGGTCATTGCAGTGTGGCATAATATATAACGGGCATTGCGGTGTGTGGCATAGGGTATAACGGGCATTGCGGTATGTGTCACAGGCATTACAGTGTATGGTATACTATATCATGGGCATTGTGGTATAATGTCTCAAGGTCATTGCAGTGTGTGGCATAATGTGTCACAGGCATTGTATGTGCTATAATGTATCGGGCATTGCAGTGTGTGGTATAATGTATCACGGACATTGCAGTGTGTGTCATAATGTGTCACAGACATTGTATGTGCTATAATGTATCAGGGGCAGTGCAGTGTGTAGCATAATGTATAACGGGCATTGCAATTCCTGTCATAATGTGTCACAGGCATTATAGTGTGTGGCATAATGTGTCGGGGGCATTACGGTGTGTGGCATAATGTGTCGGGGGCATTACGGTGTGTGCATACTGTGTCATGTGCATTATTGTGTGTGGCATAATGTCTAAGGGCCATTGCAGTATGTGGCATAATGTATACTGGGCATTACTATAAGGAGGAAAAATGACAAATAATGTAAGGGGCATGAATCAGGATTATTTTTCTTTCCTGTGGTGGCCAACGTCTGGGCGTGCAGGTTGCAAAACTGGGGTATAAGGTAGTCTTTTCCTGCAATACCACGCCCATTCCAATGAAGCCACGCCCATTCCAACGAAGCCACGCCCCTTATGGAGCCCCCCCTGTAATTTTTTTCTGGATCCGCCCCTGTATACTGCGCACAACTGAAATGCACCACAGGTATGGATGGATAGTACAACAATAAGATTAGGTAAACACACAGGCGCACAGGACCCACCTTAATTGTAGGTCCACCCGCGTCTGTGTGTAGATACCAATTCAGGCGCAGATATCAATTTACATGTATTATCTAATAAACGTCACTGTTAACCACCACTTAAAATCTAGATGCAGCTCCCACTTAGTATCCTGAAGTATATACCAAAATCTAGACCAAAAAAACAATCACTTGTGTGAGAGAGCGCAAAAAGATTTTAAACATTTTTATTGCATATTTAAAAACTATAAAACTATTAAAGCATCAACATATGCATATATCGCTACGGGCTTTTGAAAACATATAATTAATATAGCTACACAATATAAACCACCATAGATTAGAAGCACATACCAATCTATAATAGAATGTTTAGCACCAGCTGCCACTAATTTGCAGAAGTATCCTCACAATTCCTTTTATTTCCACTTTGTGGCTAGAATACAGTTCAATGTCCCCCATCAACAGATTCTAGATTCTTTCTCCACAGGATTGATATGAGGATACTATTTATGCTTTATAAAATTGTGTCTAATATTCAGGAGATATTGTAGCAAAAAGTTCCCCCTTAATCCAGGATCCTGTTCAAACTGTGGTTTGTTAATTGTATTCGTGAATGAACAGACTTATGTTGCCCTATGGGGATTGTATCTCTTATCCCCTGACAGTCAGATGATATTGTGTCTGGCAACACAGAGAGGATTATCAATTTAGAGAGTACATCTCACCTCACCGCAGCCTGGGTGTTGAAATTATCCCTCTGTGGACAGCCGTGGCCGATCACCAATGAGGCTTTCTTGCTATTGTTGTGTACATATAGCGTATTGTGTCCGTCTATGAGGTGCCCAGCCGCGGCAGAGTATCACGGAGGTGCTCTCTATTGAAGCCGCCCGGCTTCCCCCTGCCGGAGCCTGTGGATCCTAGTACGTGGTGTGGTACTGTCATGCGGCACTCAGCTTACGGCAGCAAGCCGCTGGATTTCCCCTGCTGGAGCCGCCCGACTTCTCCTCACCCGAGCCTATTGCTGGCAATTAAGGCTTGGTGGTTTATAGCTGATCCTCCAGGTGCACGGCCGGGATGTCTGTCACCCACTTCAGTTGGGGGATGTTTCAAAAGCACTTAGCAGAGTGCCCTTAACGCATTTCTCCGTTGTAAAGTTGTAACGGTTTCATCAGAAGACCTTCTGATGAAACCGTTAAGCTGAGTGCCGCATGACAGTACCACACCACGTACTAGGATCCACAGGCTCCGGCAGGGGGAAGCCGGGCGGCTTCAATAGAGAGCACCTCCGTGATACTCTGCCGCGGCTGGGCACCTCATAGACGGACACAATACGCTATATGTACACAACAATAGCAAGAAAGCCTCATTGGTGATCGGCCACGGCTGTCCACAGAGGGATAATTTCAACACCCAGGCTGCGGTGAGGTGAGATGTACTCTCTAAATTGATAATCCTCTCTGTGTTGCCAGACACAATATCATCTGACTGTCAGGGGATAAGAGATACAATCCCCATAGGGCAACATAAGTCTGTTCATTCACGAATACAATTAACAAACCACAGTTTGAACAGGATCCTGGATTAAGGGGGAACTTTTTGCTACAATATCTCCTGAATATTAGACACAATTTTATAAAGCATAAATAGTATCCTCATATCAATCCTGTGGAGAAAGAATCTAGAATCTGTTGATGCGGGACATTGAACTGTATTCTAGCCACAAAGTGGAAATAAAAGGAATTGTGAGGATACTTCTGCAAATTAGTGGCAGCTGGTGCTAAACATTCTATTATAGATTGGTATGTGCTTCTAATCTATGGTGGTTTATATTGTGTAGCTATATTAATTATATGTTTTCAAAAGCCCGTAGCGATATATGCATATGTTGATGCTTTAATAGTTTTATAGTTTTTAAATATGCAATAAAAATGTTTAAAATCTTTTTGCGCTCTCTCACACAAGTGATTGTTTTTTTGGTATGGATGGATAGTATACTTGACGACACAGAGGTAGGTAGAGCAGTGGCCTTCCGTACCATACTGCTATATATACTGGTGGTCACTGTCTGCAAAACTCTGCACTGTACTCCTCCTATATAATACAGCTGCTCCCCAGTTCCCACAATTAAGCAGTGTGAGCACAGATATATGCAGCACACTGAGCACATATATGGAGTGTTTTTCAGGCAGACAACGTATACTGGTGGTCACTGGTCAGCAAAACTCTGCACTGTACTCCTCCTATATAATATACTGGTGGTCCCCAGTGCCCACAATAAAGCAGTGTGAGCACAGATATATGCAGCACACTGAGCACAGATATGGAGTGTTTTTCAGGCAGACAACGTATACTGGTGGTCACTGGTCAGCAAAACTCTGCACTGTACTCCTCCTATATAATATACTGGTGGTCCCCAGTGCCCACAATAAAGCAGTGTGAGCACAGATATATGCAGCACACTGAGCACAGATATGGAGTGTTTTTCAGGCAGACAACGTATACTGGTGGTCACTGGTCAGCAAAACTCTGCACTGTACTCCTCCTATATAATATACTGGTGGTCCCCAGTGCCCACAATAAAGCAGTGTGAGCACAGATATATGCAGCACACTGAGCACAGATATGGAGTGTTTTTCAGGCAGACAACGTATACTGGTGGTCACTGGTCAGCAAAACTCTGCACTGTACTCCTCCTATATAATATACTGGTGGTCCCCAGTGCCCACAATAAAGCAGTGTGAGCACAGATATATGCAGCACACTGAGCACAGATATGGAGTGTTTTTCAGGCAGACAACGTATACTGGTGGTCACTGGTCAGCAAAACTCTGCACTGTACTCCTCCTATATAATATACTGGTGGTCCCCAGTGCCCACAATAAAGCAGTGTGAGCACAGATATATGCAGCACACTGAGCACAGATATGGAGTGTTTTTCAGGCAGACAACATATACTGGTGGTCACTGTCAGCAAAACTCTGCACTGTACTCCTCCTATATAATACAGCTGCTCCCCAGTCCCCACAATTAAGCAGTGTGAGCACAGATATATGCAGCACACTGAGCACAGATATGGAGTGTTTTTCAGGCAGACAACGTATACTGGTGGTCACTGTCAGCAAAACTCTGCACTGTACTCCTCCTATATAATACAGCTGCTCCCCAGTCCCCACAATTAAGGAATAAGCACAAATATCTTTGCATCAAGATTAATAAACGGAAAGGACGCCAGCCACGTCCTCTCCCTAACATTTCCAATGCACGAGTGAAAATGGTGGCAACGCGCGGCTGCTTATATAGAATCCGAATCTCGCGAGAATCCGACAGCGGGATGATGACGTTCGGTCGCGCTCGGGTTAACCGAGCCATACGGGAGAATCCGAGTATGCCTCGGACCCGTGTAAAATGGGTGAAGTTCGGGGGGGTTCGGTTTCCGTGGAACCGAACCCGCTCATCACTAGTAACAACCCACTGACATTATGTAACAGCCAGTAACGTTATATAACAGCCCAGTGACATTATGTAACAGTCCAGTGACGTTATGTAACAGCCCAGTGATGTTATGTTACAGGTTATGTAACAGTCCAGTGATGTTATAGAACAGCCCAGTGACATTATGTAACAGGTTCTGTAACCAGTTCCAGCCAGTTCAAGCAAGTCAGATCACAAACATGCATACTGAGGTGATGGTTGTGGAGGAGGGTGTACTTTTTAGTATGTTTTGGATCTTTTTATTTTGTTTTTATTTGAGGAGTCTTATTAGTGTGTTTTTGTGTGGCTTTCTTATGCAGGAGGGGTGTGGGTTATATTTTTTGTATGTTTGGGTGGGCTGTATTTTTTTTGTTTTGTTTTAGTCTTCTTCTGTTTGTTTTTGCAGGGGGTGGGTTGTATATTCTTTGTGCTTATTTTTTTTACTAATTTTTTATGAGTAGGGGGCTTGCTATTTGTGTTGTTTTTTTTTTTACTGTATATGTATGTTATTTTTATTTTGCAGATTTTTTTTGTGTGTTTTTTGTGTAATTTTTTTGCAGATATGTATTTTTTAATCAGAGTAATTATAATAATAACTAGCTGAAATACCTGGCGTTGCCTGGGTTTAAATCTTTAAGTTATTAAGTTATCAATGAATTGGATGTGACTGTCAACATACTAAAAATAAGTAGCAGCTCTTCCAACACACCCATGAGGTGGCCGCCCAGTGTCGTTTTTGTTTTTGGGATGTTGCCAGTAGCCCTAATCCCCAGCTTTCATTTCTGTTCAGTTTTTTGTATTATTATTTTTTTTGCAGATTTTATTTTTGTGTATTTTTTGTTTTGTTTATGCAGATGTGTACTTTGTACATGTATGTGTATGTTTTTGTTTTGTTTTTCAATAACTTTTTTTGTTTTGTATTTGCAGATATGTATTTTTTGTGTTTTTCTTTTTTTGTGTTTTTATTTGTTTTGTATTTGCAGATGTGTATTTTTTGTCATTTTTCTTAATTTTTGTGTGTTTTTTAAATTTTTTTGCAGATGTGTTTTTTTTACTAGTGCATAAGACAAAACAATCTTTGCCAAAAACCAGCCTTAGATTTGCCTGGCTTCTCGGCCGGGCTAGTGCCCACCGGCTGGGCAGGGCTAGTGCCTGCTGGCTGGGCAGGGTTAGTGATCACTGGTTGGGCCAGGCTAGGGCCCGCCAGCTGGGCCGGTCTTGGGGCCACCTTCTGGGCCAATCTTGTGCCCCTATTCTTGGCCTGGCAAGTGCCCATCGGCTGGGCATGGCTAGTGCCTGCCAGCTGGGCATACCTAGTGATATTTTTCTGGGCCAGGCTAGGGCCTGCTGGCTGGGCCAGACTTGAGCCCGCCTTCTGGGCCGGGTTTGGGGCCGACGGCTTGGCCCGACTGGGGGCCGACGGCTTGGTCCGGCTATGGCCCATCTGCTCAGGACCCTCTGGTTTGGCCGGTTGAGGGCCCGCCAGCTTGTTTTGGCGAGGGCTTGCCAGCTTGACAAGACGCCTCACCGCTGGATCAGCTGTGCGCCGCCCCACTGGTTGATCTGGGCGCGGTGCAATATATCTATAGGGATTCCAGCATGGTATTTTTGCTACACCTGCTGTCGGCATCCTCTCACTTTGAGCACTGAACAAATATGGCAGTAAACTGCCTGGGTGGTGATATTTATAGCCTCAGCCTTTCCAGCTGGTTCCAACCGGTTCTAGCCAGTTCCAACCGGTTCTAGCCAGTTCCAGCTGGTTCCAACCGGTTCAAGCAAGTCAGATCACAACCATGCAGACTGAGGTGGTGGAAAGTGTGTTTTGTGATTTTGGGGGGCTTTTTTATGCAGGAGGGGGTTGAGTTATATTTTTTGTATGTTTTGGGGTTTTTGTAACCTTTTTTTGAGGAGGATGGTGGGTTGTATTTTTTTGTTTTGTTTTGTCTTTTTTTTTTTTTTTTTTTGCAGGTTGGTGGGTTGTAAATTCTTTATTTTTTATTTATTTTTTTACGAGTAGGGGGGCTTGTATTTTCTGAATTTTTCTTTATTTACTGTATGTGTATGTTTTTTTATTTTGCAGATGTGTTTTTTGTGTTTTTTCTTTACTTATGTTTTTTTTTTCTTTTCTTTTTTTTCCAGATGTGTTTTTCACTATTACATATTACAAAACCATTATGAACAAATACAAGCCTTAGAATGGCCGGCTGGCTGGGCCAGGCTAGGGCTCATCGGCTGGGCAGTATAATATTAGTTTAATGTTAAGAAACAACAAATAAACAAATAGACACGTGTATTAAAACATAGCTATAAACATTGGGATTAAAGCAATCCCATGTGAGCTGACAATATGGTGAAATATCAGATTTATAACTGTAATTTAGTAAGAAAGATTCTCTATGCATATAATCCTGCAGTCACAGTAGCCTAATAAATAACTAATGGATATACAAATTCCTACATGGATGTACATTATAGTCCAGAAAGAGTAAGGTCAGCGACAGTAATTATTATTGGTAGAAAGCAATATAAGGTACAAAGTCTGTGCGCTCTTACATAAAGGACACTCTACACTGAGTCACACAGCGACAATCTCAGGCCAGATATGACTGAGCCAGCAACACTTGGAAAGGCTTTCTTACTGTTACAGCCTTGCCCCTAACACATGGCATGGAAAGTTTGGTAAAGTATCATTGTTATAGAGCACAGTAGTAGTAAAGACATTTTTAGGAAAACAGATTTAGCTGCCATATAAGTATAGGAAACACATTGTTACTAGCCAACCAACATCTCACAGATAAGAGGGATAATATAGCAGCCTGCACTTATTGTAGTGTGAGAGATGAACAGCTGCTGCATATTGTGTGTCGCTAGACAGGGATCACGGTGCACAATCTAGGTTACACAGGCAGAAGACAGGTCTGATACTAGTGACCCGCGCCATGCATCACAATACTTACTCTGTGACTTCATACCAATTCCTCTGCTACATAACACCTAATCCTATGTAACTAGTAGCACTGACGATATGGCAGTAACTGCCTGCAGGAGAGATTAGACAGAGCCATGGAACAGCTGACATCACAATGGGCCTGATGACATCACAATGGGGTCAGGGGCCAGCTAACATCCCATGCCATGTGATATATGACCATAAAATCCTATGTAACTAGAACACAATTTTGCAAACCAAGACACAAATTTGAGAGAACAAGTAGAAAATGCGTAGAACATTAGATGCGCTTTGCCCCCAGAAACATTAAAGGGTTCTGCACCTAATTGTGTTTCACACAATCCAACCCTCTCCAACATAGGGCCTAATTCAGACCTGATCGCAGCAGCAAATTTGTTACTTAATGGGCAAAACTATGTGTACTGCAGCTGGGGCAGATATAACATGTGCAGAGAGAATTAGATTTGGGTGGGTTATATTGTTCCTATGCAGGGTAAATACTGGCTGCTTTATTTTTACACTGTAATTTAGATTTCTCTAAAATTTTCCATAAATTTTAGATATCCATGAAAATGGGCGATGCTTTGCAACTGCGCATGCATTTAAATAGCTAAAAATATGCGCAGTGCAGGCGTTCATGATGTAGGCACGGTCTCAGAAATGTATTGGAAATTTATTGGTTGTTAACTGGGTGGTGACTGGGAGGTGGCTGCTTAGAGACATGGGGCCTATTGGCTGGTACTTTATCTCCATCTAAGGCTTAGTAAATAGACCCCATAGAGTCTTACGGGCATGGTATGGGAGTGTTCCGGTCATGTCCCATAACTGGTTGCAAATTCTTATCATGGGGCTGCTGCAAGTTTCCATGGTGTGACCAATGCATGTGTCTAAAGACAGACAATATGGGTGTCATCACAGATCCATTTATAGGCTGCAAACTGAGCAAAGTGTTTACATCTGCAGAGCAGACTGTCCCTCCACGGATCAGCAAGGCAAAGGTGCAACTCTAATAAGCACTCCTGTGTGTTCACCCTTTTCTTTCTTTCAGCATGAATGATGGCAGAGTTCTGCAAATATTCCTTGCCACTGCACAGGCGCTGTCAATGTGCAGGTGCAGTAACACAATTGGCCACTTTCAGGTTGTGGTGTCATCATAACCAATAACACCACAATGAAGTGCCAGCAAATGTCAACGCCTAGGGGGAAATGTAATAGAGTCTGATTCAGGGTTGGACTGGCCCACTGGGGTACAGGGGAAACCACCGGTGGGCCCTTCTGCCTGGTGGGCCCACCCCCTCCTCTAGGGATCAGGTTCCAGACTGTGCTGTTACTAATCTAGTACATTATCTTGCATACACTACAGTATTTACTGTATCTATTTATCTAGGAGACCAACACTTGCAAAATGGTTAGGCAAACCAATGTGGTGGCAGGGCACACGCTCTCTGGAGACTGGCCATACCCCTAAACATGGGCCCATACCACTGTATTTCCCCGGTGGGCCCTACATGTCCCAGTTCGACACTGGTCTGATTTATTTTCTGAGTTTGCACAAGAATCTTCCGAGACTCACAGTATGTAATAGCCTGCGAGTTTTAAAGTGCCTATGTGACTTGAACTCGACACCATGCATGTTTGCTGGTGAGAAAACCTGCAAAAAGTGAGCATTTCATTGCATACGGCGTGTTGGCTTTGAAAGCAGTGCAGTCATTGGTCTTTCAAAGTCACATGATTTTGACATAATTTGCCCTTAAAAGTTTCACAGGTTTTATGAAGTTGGAGACAGGTGTAAAGGAGTGTTTGTCAGCGGTTCCCCTGTACACATCAGAGCTGTCGGGATGCCGGTGGTCACATGACTGATTCTAGCATCACCACACTAAAGATCCGGGCATCGGAGGGGGTAAGTATTTTTACCCCATCTACCCTACGCTATCCCTAAACTCGGGGGTGGTGGCTAGGGCTAACAGTTGAGGGGGGTGGCAACTAGGGATAACCCTCGAGGAGGGGCCTAGGGATAACACCCCTCCCCCCCCCCAAGTCCCTAACCCTTCCCCCCAATCCCTACGCCTAACAGTTACTCCGATACTTACCTTCGGGGTGTCAGCTGTCAGTGTTCCTGCAGACATGCTACCAGTAGAATGTGTATGTAATGTGTTTCATAGGGCAGTTGCCTTAATTGTTAATCACTGACATCTGCATGTCATCAGTAGCTCAGGCTTTAAATACTGGTAAATGTGGAGGCAGGATCATACCTTTGAAAAAGTCACGTGATCGTGACGAAACGCGTCAGGACTCCGCCTCCAAACTAGCACACCTGGTCCAAGGTGTTACACTGCCGTGCAAACCCTCCTTGGTTTCCAATTTCAGCCTATTACCGGCTCGTCACCGTACAGGCTGCCGTCCATCTCACCACTGCAACTGGTGAGCATTACCGGACTTTGCTTCCATCCAGCCGCAAGCTTATACCATCTCCTCACCGCGACGAGTGACTACTGACAGGCTGTCTACTAGATATCGTCCCTCCGCTGTGCAACAATTTGGGCAAAGCAGGATTGTTTTGTCCGGGGACGCTCGGCCGAAATTTATACCAGCCCAATCGGAGAGGTACTATAAACACACATCACCATCTGCCGGGTGACATATACGAGGTAACCATTTCTCTGGGACTGCACCGCATTGAGTTTCTTTTTTCTGAACTTTATATTGGACCTTTATTGCCATATACCATATACCAGTTATCACTACTCCATATACCTTTGAGACAGATACAGGTGTGCTTTTATTTTAAGTTTGTTTTATTAACCACATGTCATTTTTAATAAATTTAATACCTTTATAGTACACGTTTGCTCTTTTTGTACTTAACTACTGACACACAGCGCAGCCTCTCTTGTTGTTTCAGTCTACTCTCTCCATTCTTCACATAGTGGTCAAGGCAAGCGCAGTGTCTCAGCAGTTTATTATTTTATCTATACTATCGTTAGGCGCTGCACTAAGAGTGTTTTTTTGTTTGGATATATTTGTTGTTTGTGCAGCAGCCTTTCTTCATTGATTCTTTGTTGATTCTAATTATTGATATATACACTTGTGTTGTCAGTTGAAGCAATATGGCAGAGTTGACCTGTGTTTCTGAATGCGCCAGAAGGAGACAATGTTATGAAGCAGACTATATTGAAAACCCTGACACCACTGGATCCTCTTTTAGTACGAATGACCATGAAAAAGAATTTAATACTCTATTCTTCAAATTAGAAGATCAGATGAAAACAGAAACCCGCCATTGGTGGGACATGGTCACTTTGCAAAAATACATAAGAAACAAGAGGATACCAAGGGGTCTCAGGATCTTCAAAACTCTATCCTTTGTTGATGATCCCAATCTGAAAAATAAATGGGACTCTCTATTGGATGATTGTTCCTTCTCATTAATGGAGTTGTTAGTTACTTATCGTAGAGATAAAGTAACCTCATTAGCTTTAGAGATAGAAGACACTAAGAAGAAGCTTAGCTCTTTTTCTGGCCATCCTCAATTCAAACATAATGATATAAAATTAAACAACAAAATACAGATATATGAGAAAGAGATCATAGATGGTAAGAATAGAAAATTCAATAGAGACATAGAAGACTACAGTTTAAACAAAGTTCGCAATTACAACAAACAACGCTACATGACCAATAGGGGTAGATCTAGGAGTATTTCGAATCGGAGATCCAAGAGAACTAACAGTTTTCATAACAGATCAGCCAACAAATATCAGAAACAAAATTCAGACAGGGAATTCAACTCCCCTCATGTACATAAACAGATTGATGGACATCATCTTACACAAGCAGTCACGTCTACCGATGCAGCAGTGAGACCTAAAGGGGCATCATATCACAACTCCCCCACCAAACCTGGGTTTACAGGCACTTATGCTAACAATTTTTTAGAGAAGGATCAGAGGGTCCACAAATACAGACCAATAGACCACATGTCCAATCGATACGAAGTCCTAAGACACGAATCACCAAAGAGGGCCAGAGAAGAAAACACAGAGGATGCAGAGGAGGCCGTAGGTTACAAAGAAAAAAAGAGAGATTTGAGAACATAAGCACTGATAACATTTATAATTTATCCTCTGCTACTATTGGAGACTCTGAAATACGTCTTTTAGCCAAAGGTCTAAAATTTGCGCCTTCCAAACCCCCCTCTTTTTTCACCCTGTTCATTGAACTAAACACTTACATTCGCACATTAACACGAAAGAGATATTTTGCTACCAAAAGATTAGCACAACGTAAAATAGATGGATTCCCTATTGTACTGGATGATCATGATAGGACCAGTATAGAGACATTAGAATCCCTCCTCTGGGAAAATCCTCCTTCTGATTCCACTGTTCCCATTTATAGTTTAGACCATAAGAATGAACGTCTCTCTAAATTCAAGAACAAATCACAATTTTTTCCTTTGCATTATAGAAGCCCACCCATAGAAATTTTTTATAAGAAAACTTTGGATGATCTGAATACTCTCTGTCAGAGGGAACATAGGAGATTTAAATTTAGACAAAATCTCACGGTCCAAGAGAGACTTGCTTTACAAAAACTGGTCAATGACCCCTCCCTTGTTATCAAGCCGGCTGACAAGGGAGGGGCCATTGTCATACAAAACACAGATGATTATCTATTGGAGGCTTCCAGACAACTTAATGACAGTAATACATACACCAAATTACTCAATAACCCCTCTCAGAATTTTCACAGATCTTTGACCATTTTAGTCAAGGAAGCACTGGATAAAGATATTATCACTAAAGAGGAATATAGGTTCCTCATTCCATCACATCCCATCACCCCCACATATTATCATTTACCTAAAATCCACAAATCTCTCACTGCACCCCCTGGTCGTCCCATTATTTCTGGTGTTGGGTCCCTCACTTCTAATTTGTCACAATTTGTTGATTTCTTTTTACAGCCACTTGCATCGTCATTACGTTCACATATAAAGGACACAACTATGTTTCTCAATGCCATTTCTAAGATCAAATGGCAAAGCTCTTTTTTCTTTGTGACCTGTGATGTACAGGCACTATACTCCAATATTCCACATCAGAAGGGTTTATCCGTTATAGCAGATCACCTTTCAAAGAGCAATTATGTAGAACCTGAGTTACAAAAATTTCTAGTGGACTCCATTTTTTTCATCTTGTCACACAATTTTTTTGTGTTTGACAGGAAGTATTATTTACAAACACTTGGGACGGCCATGGGGACGAGGTTCGCGCCGAGCTTCGCTAACTTATACATGGGTGCCTTTGAGGACTGCCATGTGTGGGGGCGGAGCTTTGGCGCGGACCTCGTCTACTATGGCCGTTACATAGATGACATGTTTTTTGTTTTTGATGGTGATATCTCTCTTTCTTCTGAGTTGATCACACAATTAAATTCGAATGATTTTAATTTATGTTTTACTGGTGAGTCTAGTAATACATCCATCTCTTTCCTTGATATCTCACTCAATATAGTGGATGGTAGAATTACTACCAAAACTTTTCGTAAAGAGGTTGACACTCTGAATTTTTTACATTACAAAAGTTCCCACCACAAACCATGGTTAAACAATATTCCATTTGGACAATTAAGACGTATTAAACGTAATTGCAGCAGTTTAACAGATTATCATTCACAAGCAGATGAGTTATCAACTGCATTTAAGAACCGAGGATATCCTGAATCCCTGATTAAATCAGCCAGAGATAGGGCAGACTCTATAGACAGGAAGGATTTATTGGTACATAAAGCACATCACTGCAAGTTTGATTCAGATCAACCACACTTTTTAACACAATTTAATAGCTCTTCATACAAGGTCAAGAATATCATTAATAATAATTATACTATACTTTTGACAGATCAGATTTTAAAAACAGAGTTGAAAGATAAACCGTCTGTTATTTTCAAAAAGTCTAACAATCTACAACATCTTCTTGCACCTAGTCTTTTTATAGACAAAAGAAAAACAGAGGCGAATATCAACTCCTCTAATATGGCTCAATGGCTCCCCAAAATTGTAGGATGTTTCAGATGTGGAGCCAAGCAATGTATCACCTGCTCATATATTTTAAACAATGTTAAAGTTTTCAATACTCCTAACTCCCTTAAGGTAGAGATCCGCTCACATATCAATTGTAACAGTTCTTTTGTGATATATCTATTGAGCTGCAATTGTGGTCTTATCTATGTGGGTAGGACGACACGAAAATTAAGAACTAGGTTTCTTGAACACAGACGCAATATTCAAAAAGGTTTTGTGTTCCATAGCGTCTCTAGACATTTTTCAGACAATCACCAAAAAAATCCAGAAGATATAAAATTAATTGGTATTGAGACAATACCACCGACAGCACGCGAAGGAGATAGATATAGAAAGTTATGCCTGAGGGAGAACTACTGGATCCACAAGTTGAGGACCCTAATGCCGGAGGGCCTTAATGAATGCATTGAATTCGACCTAGGATGAGAAAAGTCAATATTTATTAATCAAAAAAATCATGCTATAGATGTTTCGGGTACCCATTTTCTTTCTGCTTTAAACCCTTTACACAATCTCTATTAATGAAGGTTATAGATGGGTACTATATTTTGATATTTTCTCTAAGTTTTTTTGTGAAATTTTAAGATAACCCATAATGAATAGTCTTCTTGCAGCTATGGTGTGTTGTAGTGAGGTCAGTGGCACGTCGGGTTGAGACACTATTTGGTGCCTCAGTTGGACGTGGGATACGAACTCATGGCAGTCACCAGTGCGCAGTCAATAGAGAATAAATTTATTTTATTCCTCACGTTTATACACGAGCGACATAAGGACTCATGACGTTATGAGCTAACAAGAATATAGGTTACTCATGACCTTCATCCTGACGTTTGTTTTACTTTGACCACTTTTTGTGTCTCTCTTTCTTCTTTTTTCCTATATTTATTTTATTTTAGCTATGGAGATAATATTAAATATCAAGTTCTACATGTACTTCCGAGTGTCTGTCAGCTTACAAATACAGGTCTGAATCTCTTCCACACACAGCAGGGCCAGTGGCACACTGAGTTAGATCACTGAATAGCATCCCTCCACAGACCCCAGTTCGAATCCATGATGGTCAGATGGATACAGTTTAATCATTTATTCATTTATTCTTTATCTTTTTATTTATTTTTACTCTTGATTTATTATTATTATTTTTGAAACTATGTTTCATCGTCTGCTTTATTTTATTCTATCCTATTCTATTAGATAATATATGTCCTCTGCTCAGAACTATAGTAGATTGTCAACATCAAATAAGTAAACTATGTTTAAATGTCATCACAGGTGACGGCTAATTAGCTCCTGCTTCTCATTGTAGTAATTGTCCATTAGAAAACCTTCTGCACAACATTGCAATCCCTATGCAGAGGTTTAATCTGTGGATTCATATTGTTTCTGTTCACGGGTCAATTCTGCCATATGCTTCGATTGTTTTCTATAACAATGTGTTTTTTAAACTGTGTTATTTTGAGAGCGAACGTGTATGTAATGTGTTTCATAGGGCAGTTGCCTTAATTGTTAATCACTGACATCTGCATGTCATCAGTAGCTCAGGCTTTAAATACTGGTAAATGTGGAGGCAGGATCATACCTTTGAAAAAGTCACGTGATCGTGACGAAACGCGTCAGGACTCCGCCTCCAAACTAGCACACCTGGTCCAAGGTGTTACACTGCCGTGCAAACCCTCCTTGGTTTCCAATTTCAGCCTATTACCGGCTCGTCACCGTACAGGCTGCCGTCCATCTCACCACTGCAACTGGTGAGCATTACCGGACTTTGCTTCCATCCAGCCGCAAGCTTATACCATCTCCTCACCGCGACGAGTGACTACTGACAGGCTGTCTACTAGATATCGTCCCTCCGCTGTGCAACAATTTGGGCAAAGCAGGATTGTTTTGGCCGGGGACGCTCGGCCGAAATTTATACCAGCCCAATCGGAGAGGTACTATACACACACATCACCATCTGCCGGGTGACATATACGAGGTAACCTTTTCTCTGGGACTGCACCGCATTGAGTTTCTTTTTTCTGAACTTTATATTGGACCTTTATTGCCATATACCATATACCAGTTATCACTACTCCATATACCTTTGAGACAGATACAGGTGTGCTTTTATTTTAAGTTTGTTTTATTAACCACATGTCATTTTTAATAAATTTAATACCTTTATAGTACACGTTTGCTCTTTTTGTACTTAACTACTGACACACAGCGCAGCCTCTCTTGTTGTTTCAGTCTACTCTCTCCATTCTTCACATAGTGGTCAAGGCAAGCGCAGTGTCTCAGCAGTTTATTATTTTATCTATACTATCGTTAGGCGCTGCACTAAGAGTGTTTTTTTTTTTTTTTTTTTTATGCTACCAGTAGACATCAGTGGTCAAAACCTATGAAAACGGACCACCAGATTATTACTGATGACACCTAATCCTATCATATGTTCAGAATCGTGACACTGTGCTATTCAAAGAAGTGGTTGGAATTCCACCATTCACGGTACACCTTGAATCACTTGGGTGATAAATGCGTATACCAATTAACATGCAGAAGATATGTGCATCATTATATACAACTAACAGACCCTGCTTGCGCCTACCACTTCAACATGAAATTTCCCAATTATATGCAGATATTAAACAATAGATGTACTACTAATACTACTAAAGCATCATGAGTACCAGGAAAATGATGTCACTAAAAAAAGGGCACTAAAAAAAGTACTAAAAAAAGTACTAGAAAAAGCAACCAAGGCCAATATGATCATTCAGGCCTCTCGGATGGTATACGCATTTATGGCACATAATCTTATTCATCTTTATATATGGGATGGTTATTAGCCAGTGTTAAACTAATTTAGATCTTGGATGATATGTTACAATTCTTGCTTAGCTTCTGATTATGTTTCAATAGATTGTATCGCGTTTCCGTGGTGATGGGGAGCACAATGATGACGGAGCCTAGGTGCACGTCATCGTTAGAGCGCCGGCCGGGGCGGGCGGGTGATCCGCTTTCCGGAAGACGCCAGTCACTGGGGGATTTATGGCTGCTATAAAGGTATGTTTGGTTTACTTGTCCTTATGCTGACCTGACGAAAGGGCTACAATAAAAGCCCTGAAACGTTGTCTATCTTCATGCTGGTGTAAGATTGAATTATTCAAGACGCTTGGAGTGCCGTAACATCTACCTTCTATATATATATATATATATATATATATATGTATATATATTTATTATATATAAAGAGATTTGCGGCTGGCACTTTTTGTGTTTTGGTTTTGGTTCTAATTCCACTTTCGTGTTTCGGTTTTGGCTTGGTTTTGGATCTGGGTGATTTTTTTTAAAATATATAAAAACGGCTAAAATCACAGAATTTTGTGGCAATTTTGCTCAGACGGTATTATTAACCTCAATAACATTAATTTCCACTCATTTCCAGTCTATTCTGAACACCTCACACCTCACAATATTGTTTTTAGGCCAAAATGTAGCACCGAGGTGGCTGTAGAACTAAGCTAAATGACACAAGTGTGTGGCACAAACACCTGGCCCATCTAGGAGTGGCACTGCAGTGTCAGACAGGAGGGCAGATATAAAAAAAGGCCCCAAACAGCACATGATGCAAAGAAGAAAAAGAGGTGCACCGTGGCTGCTGTATGACTAAGCCAAGCGACACAAGTGTGCGGCACAAACACCTGGCCCATCTAGGAGTGGCACTGCAGTGTCAGATAGGATGGCACTTTTCAAAAAAAGGCCCCAAACAGCACCTCATGCAAATATGTAGAAGAGGTGCAATGAGGTAGCTGTATGACTAAGCCAAGCAACACAAACAATTGGCCCATCTAGGAGTTGCACTGCAGTGGCAGACAGGAGGGCAGATATAGAAAAGGCCCCAAACAGCACCTCATGCAAAGATGTAGAAGAGGTGCAATGAGGTAGCAACACAAACAATTGGCCCATCTAGGAGTGGCACTGCAGTGTCAGACAGGATGGCACTTTTCAAAAACTAGGCCCCAAACAGCACCTAATGCGAAGATGTAGAAGAGGTGCAATGAGGTAGCTGTATGACTAACCCAAGTGACACAAACAATTGGCCCATCTAGGAGTGGCACTGCAGTGTCTGACAGGTTGGCACTTTTCAAAAACTAGGTTCCAAACAGCACCTCATGCAAAGATGTAGAAAAGGTGCAATGAGGTAGCTGTATGACTAAGCCAAGTGACACCATAGGTGTGCGCAGGGGGGGTTCCTGGTGCGCACAGGCACCCCCTAATGTCTGGCACCCCGATCTCACATGCCTGATGCAGCGATCGCCGAGCAGGCTGATTACTGTCCCCTCTGCGCTGCACCCTGTCTGGAATGCATTACTGACTGGACGCCTGGGTTAACAAGGGTGCCACTGACACCGGCTTTCAAATTCCCAACTCCACCTCCATGTACAAAAACAGTGTGATGTGACGTGATTACGTCATGTTGCTCGCATGCCCACCCGTCACACCCGCCACATACACACCTCTCTCCTTCTATGCTATGCCAACGCCAGCTACTGATGAGGAGCAGCATGCAGCCAGCGTTCCTCTTAGGAAGACAAATTCAATACTAGCAGACGGCCGGCAGCAGCATTGACACGTTCCTCATTTTTCCAGCAGCATCAGTACTAGTCTGCGACTGTCAGTGTCAGTGAGTGACTGACTTGTAAGTAAGCTGCTGCAGCTTGCAGGGGAAAGAGAGGGGCAGCAAGACCAGGCTGAGGAGGAGCAGTGTAATTGCAGTGAGTGCCATCAGGGGTGTTTGTTTGGTGCACACCACAACATCTGACAATGTATCTGCTTTATTAGGATTGGTACAAAGATGGATATTTTATATGTGTTGACCAGAGGCGGATTGGCCATAGGGTGCACAGGGAAGATTCCCGGTGGGCCGACGCACCTGCGGGGCCTGTTTTGTTTGAGGACATGTGGTCCTATTTATAGACATAATGAATAAGATGCCAAACAATTGCATATATGAAAATGACTTTGCCACTTAGCCTGTGATTGCAGATGATCTAGTGTATGCTCTGTCTGCCTGCTTGGCTGACATATAAGATTAAGTGAATAGTGATTGGGATACGGTTGGTGTAATAAGTAAGAAAATATATCTTTCTAAAGAATTATATAGTTTCCTAAATTCTAAAGGTGTATCATATAATGTGCTCATAACATTTCATTTTATTTCCTTTTAACTTCCACCTGATGCTGGACATCCCCACTATCGGGAAAGTCTTGGGGGGAGGGTGCTGCTGCCATGTCCCATGGCTAGACCTTACACCTCTGGTGCTGCCCAAGTGGGGCCACTAGTACAAATTTTTCCAGGGCCGCTTTTTGTTCACAATCCGCCCCTGGTGTTGACCATCAATAGATTGTACTAAACATGCCCAAAAGGCAGTGCTAGACACACCCCTCCGACGGTGCACCCCCTAATAAAATGTGCTGCGCACGCCAGTGAGTGACACAAACAATTGGCCCATCTAGGAGTGGCACTGCAGTGGCAGACAGGAGGGCAGATATCCCAAAAAATGCCCCAAACAGCACCTCATGCGAAGATGTAGAAGAGGTGCAATGAGGTAGCTGTATGACTAAGCCAAGTGACACAAACATTTGGCCCATCTAGGAGTGGCACTGCAGTGGCAGACAGTAGGACAGATATCCCCAAAAAAGGGCCAAAACAACACACGATGCAAAGAAGAAAAAGAAGTGCACCGAGGTTGCTGTATGACTAAGCTAAGCGACACAACCACCTGGCCCATCTAGTAGTGTCATGCAGTGGCTGTATGTCAAAAGTGGGCCGCAATTGTTCGGTCCACTGACAGCATCTACTGCAGGCCCCTGTCATTTAAAAAAATTCTGCAATTGGTGGATTTATACGGCAGTACCCAAGGAATAATACAGCAGTACCCCAGGACTCATACGGCAGAGTCAGACAGGATGGCACTTTTCAAAAACTAGGCCCCAAACAGCACCTCATGTAAAGATGTCGAAGAGGTGCAATGAGGAAGCTGTATGACTAAGCCAAGCAACACAAACAATTCCCACTGGAATTATACGTCAAAATCACTGGAATTAAATGGCAAAGTCACTGGAATTATACGTCCAAATCACTGGAATTACACGTCCAAATCACGGGAACTATACGTCCAAATCACAGGAATTAAATGGAAAAATCACTGGAATTATACTGCAAAATCACTGGAATTATACGTCCAAATAACTGGAATTATGCGTCCAAATCAATGGAATTATACTTCAAAATCACTGGAATTATACATCAAAATCACTGGAATTATACGTCCAAATCACTGGAATTAAATGCAAAATCACTGTAATTATACGTCCAAATCACTGGAATTATATGTCCAAATCACAGGAATTAAATGGAAAAATCACTGGAATTATACTGCAAAATCACTGGAATTATGCGTCCAAATCACTGGAATTATACTTTAAAATCACTGGAATTATACATCCAAATCACTGGAAATAAATGGCAAAATCACTGGAATTATACGTCCAAATCACTGGAATTAAATGCAAAATCACTTGAATTATACGTCCAAATCACTGGAATTAAATAACAAAATCACTGGAATTATACTGCAAAATCACTGGAATTATACGTCCAAATCACTGGTATTAAATTGCAAAATCACTGGAATTATACTGCTAAATTACTGGAATTATATGTCAAAATCACTCGAATTATACGTCCAAGTCACTGGAATTATACTGCAAATTCACTGGAATTGTACGTCCAAATTACTGGAATTATACATCCAAATCACTGGAATTATGTGTCAAAATCACTGGAATTATACGTCAAAATCACTGGAATTATATGTCAAAATCACTAGAATTATACATCCAAATCACTGGAATTATACGTACAAATCACTGGAATTATACGTCCAAATCATTGGAATTAAATGGCTAAATCACTGGAATTATAATCCAAATCACTGGAATTAAATGGCAAAATCACTGAATCACTGGAATTAAATGGTAAAATGGAGATTGAGGGTTTCCATCGTCACGTGAAGCTGAACCACTAGTCATGAATATAGGCCAGGGCCTTAGCCGTTCCTTGCCACTCCGTGTCATAAATGGCATATTGGTAAGTTTACGTTTCTCCTCAGACCATTTCAATTTCTTTTTTTGGGGACTTTTTACGTAACTTTGGCTTTTTGGATTTTACATGCCCTCTACTATCACATAGGGCATCGGCCTTGGCAGATGACGTTGATGGCATTTCATCTGCTATGTCATGACTAGTGGCAGCAGATTTTGCACTAGGAGAAGTGGTTCTTGACCTTTCCCTATTTTATCCTCAAATTGTTGTTCTCCATTATTTTTCTGGAGTTATATAACACAATATGCGGCACAGGAGAGCGTACCCCTACACCTCACAGGGCAAACCCTGTAAAAATTATTTGGATTAAATATTAATAACCCCTTTATTTGGAGTAAATAATATACAGCACAAGACAGCACCACTGAACTTATATGGCAGCACCACTGGACTGATGCAGGACAACACAGCACAACTGCAATGGACTGTATTTATACAGCAGCACTGGACATATGGCAGCAGAGGACACCACCACTTTGACAGGTCACTGGACTGCCTGATGCACAGGACACTACCACTGGTCTGATGCAGGACAACACAGCTAATTACAGTATATAGCAGCACTGGGCATATGGGGGCAGAGGTCACCACCACTGTGAATGGTCACTGGACTGACTGATGCACAGGACACTACCACAGGTCTGATGCAGGACAACACAGCAACACTGTAAGGGACTTGTTATTATTATACAGCAGCACTGGACAAGCGGCAGCTGAGTATACCACTGCGACTGCCTGGTCACTGGAATGACTGATGGCTGATGCACAGGACACTACCACTGGTCTGATGCAGGACAACACAGCAACATTGTAAGGAACTTGTTATCATTATACAGCAGCACTGGACATATGGCAGCAGAGTATATCACTGTGACACTACCACTGGTCTGATACAGGACAACTACCACTGGTCTGATGCAGGACAACACAGCAACACTGTAAGGGACTTGTTATCATTATTAGTGATGTGCACCGGAAATTTTTCGGGTTTTGTGTTTTGGTTTTGGATTCGGATCTGCGGCCGTGTTTTGGATTCGGACGCGTTTTGGCAAAACCTCACTGAAAATTTTTTGTCGGATTCGGGTGTGTTTTGGATTCGGGTGGTTTTTTACAAAAAACCCTCAAAAACAGCTTAAATCATAGACTTTGGGGGTCATTTTGATCCCATAGTATTATTAACCTCAATAACCATAATTTCCACTCATTTTCAGTCTATTCTGAACACCTCACACCTCACAATATTATTTTTAGTCCTAAAATTTGCACCGAGGTCGCTGGATGGCTAAGCTAAGCGACACAAGTGGCCGACACAAGCACCTGGCCCATCTAGGAGTGGCACTGCAGTGTCAGACAGGATGGCACTTCAAAAAAATAGTCCCCAAACAGCACATGATGCAAAGAAAAAAAGAGGTGCACCAAGGTCGCTGGATGGCTAAGCTAAGCGACACAAGTGGCCGACACAAACACCAGGCCCATCTAGGAGTGGCACTGCAGTGTCAGGCAGGATGGCACTTCAAAAAAATTGTCCCCAAACAGCACATGATGCAAAGAAAAAAAGAGGCGCACCAAGGTCGCTGTGTGACTAAGCTAAGCGACACAAGTGGCCGACACAAACACCTGGCCCATCTAGGAGTGGCACTGCAGTGTCAGGCAGGATGGCACTTCAAAAAAATTGTCCCCAAACAGCACATGATGCAAAGAAAAAAAGAGGCGCAATGAGGTAGCTGTGTGACTAAGCTAAGCGACCAAATTTGCCGACACAAACACCTGGCCCATCTAGGAGTGGCACTGCAGTTTTCTAGCGAGAGGATGAGTGCTTCCATCCTCATGTGAATCTGAACCACTAGCCATGAACATAGGCCAGGGCGTCAGCCGTTCCTTGCCACTCCGTGCCGTAAATGGCATATTGGCAAGTTTACGCTTCTCATCAGACGCTTTCAATTTAGATTTTTGGGTCATTTTACTGAACTTTTGTTTTTTGGATTTTACATGCTCTCTACTATGACATTGGGCATCGGCCTTGGCAGACGACGTTGATGGCATTTCATCGTCTCGGCCATGATTAGTGGCAGCAGCTTCAGCACGAGATGGAAGTGGATCTTGATCTTTCCCTATTTTAACCTCCACATTTTTGTTCTCCATTTTTTAATGTGTGGAATTATATGCCAGTATCAATAGCAATGGCCTACTACTATATATACTGCGCACAACTGAAATGCACCACAGGTATGGATGGATTGTATACTGGACGACACAGAGGTAGGTAGAGCAGTGGCCTTCCGTACCATACTGCTATATATACTGGTGGTCACTGTCAGCAAACTGCAAAACTAAAATGCACCACAGGTATAGAATCTAGATGGATAGTATACTTGACGACACAGAGGTAGGTAAAGCAGTGGCCTTCCGTACCGTACTGCTATATATACTGGTGGTCACTGTCAGCAAACTGCAAAACTAAAATGCACCACAGGTATAGAATCTAGATGGATAGTATACTTGACGACACAGAGGTAGGTAAAGCAGTGGCCTTCCGTACCGTACTGCTATATATACTGGTGGTCACTGTCAGCAAACTGCAAAACTAAAATGCACCACAGGTATAGAATCTAGATGGATAGTATACTTGACGACACAGAGGTAGGTAGAGCAGTGGCCTTCCGTACCGTACTGCTATATATACTGGTGGTCACTGTCAGCAAACTGCAAAACTAAAATGCACCACAGGTATAGAATCTAGATGGATAGTATACTTGACGACACAGAGGTAGGTAGAGCAGTGGCCTTCCGTACCGTACTGCTATATATACTGGTGGTCACTGTCAGCAAACTGCAAAACTAAAATGCACCACAGGTATAGAATCTAGATGGATAGTATACTTGACGACACAGAGGTAGGTAGAGCAGTGGCCTTCCGTACCGTACTGCTATATATACTGGTGGTCACTGTCAGCAAACTGCAAAACTAAAATGCACCACAGGTATAGAATCTAGATGGATAGTATACTTGACGACACAGAGGTAGGTAGAGCAGTGGCCTTCCGTACCGTACTGCTATATATACTGGTGGTCACTGTCAGCAAACTGCAAAACTAAAATGCACCACAGGTATAGAATCTAGATGGATAGTATACTTGACGACACAGAGGTAGGTAGAGCAGTGGCCTTCCGTATCATACTGCTATATATACTGGTGGTCACTGTCAGCAAACTGCAAAACTAAAATGCACCACAGGTATAGAATCTAGATGGATAGTATACTTGACAACACAGAGGTAGGTAAAGCAGTGGCCTTCCGTACCGTACTGCTATATATACTGGTGGTCACTGTCAGCAAACTGCAAAACTAAATGCACCACAGGTATAGAATCTAGATGGATAGTATACATGATGACACAGAGGTAGGTAGAGCAGTGTCCTTCCGTACCGTACTGCTATATATACTGGTGGTCACTGTCAGCAAACTGCAAAACTAAAATGCACCACAGGTATAGAATCTAGATGGATAGTATACTTGACGACACAGAGGTAGGAAGAGCAGTGGCCTTCCGTACCGTACTGCTATATATACTGGTGGTCACTGTCAGCAAACTGCAAAACTAAAATGCACCACAGGTATAGAATCTAGATGGATAGTATACTTGACGGCACAGAGGTAGGTAGAGCAGTGGCCTTCCGTACCATACTGCTATATATACACTGGTGGCCACTGTCAGCAAACTGCAAAACTAAAATGCACCACAGGTATAGAATCTAGATGGATAGTATACTTGACGATAGAGAGGTAGGTAGAGCAGTGGCCTTCCGTACCGTACTGCTATATATACTGGTGGTCACTGTCAGCAAACTGCAAAACTAAAATGCACCACAGGTATAGAATCTAGATGGATAGTATACTTGACGACACAGAGGTAGGTAGAGCAGTGGCCTTCCGTACCATACTGCTATATATACTGGTGGTCACTGTGAGCAAACTGCAAAACTAAAATGCACCACAGGTATAGAATCTAGATGGATAGTATACTTGATGACACAGAGGTAGGTAGAGCAGTGGCCTTCCGTACCGTACTGCTATATATACTGGTGGTCACTGTCAGCAAACTGCAAAACTAAAATGCACCACAGGTATAGAATCTAGATGGATAGTATACTTGACGACACAGAGGTAGGTAGAGCAGTGGCCTTCCATACCATACTGCTATATATACTGGTGGTCACTGTCAGCAAACTGCAAAACTAAAATGCACCACAGGTATAGAATCTAGATGGATAGTATACTTGACGACACAGAGGTAGGTAGAGCAGTGGCCTTCCGTACCGTACTGCTATATATACTGGTGGTCACTGTCAGCAAACTGCAAAACTAAATGCACCACAGGTATAGAATCTAGATGGATAGTATACTTGATGACACAGAGGTAGGTAGAGCAGTGTCCTTCCGTACCGTACTGCTATATATACTGGTGGTCACTGTCAGCAAACTGCAAAACTAAAATGCACCACAGGTATAGAATCTAGATGGATAGTATACTTGACGACACAGAGGTAGGTAGAGCAGTGGCCTTCCGTACCATACTGCTATATATACACTGGTGGTCACTGTCAGCAAACTGCAAAACTAAAATGCACCACAGGTATAGAGTCTAGATGGATAGTATACTTGACGACACAGAGGTAGGTAGAGCAGTGGCCTTCCGTACCGTACTGCTATATATACTGGTGGTCACTGTCAGCAACCTGCAAAACTAAAATGCACCACAGGTATAGAATCTAGATCGATAGTATACTTGACGACACAGAAGTAGGTAGAGCAGTGGCCTTCCGTACCGTACTGCTATATATACTTGTGGTCACTGTCAGCAAACTGCAAAACTAAAATGCACCACAGGTATAGAATCTAGATGGATAGTATACTTGATGACACAGAGGTAGGTAGAGCAGTGGCCTTCCGTACCGTACTGCTATATATACTGGTGGTCACTGTCAGCAAACTGCAAAACTAAAATGCACCACAGGTATAGAATCTAGATGGATAGTATACTTGACGACACAGAGGTAGGTAGAACAGTGGCCTTCCGTACCGTACTGCTATATATACTGGTGGTCACTGTCAGCAAAACTCTGCACTGTTCTCCTCCTATATAATACTGCTGGTCCCCAGTCCCCACAATAAAGCAGTGTGAGCACAGATATATGCAGCACACTGAGCACAGATATGGAGCGTTTTTCAGGCAGAGAACGTATAATACTGGTGGTCACTGGTCAGCAAAACTCTGCACTGTACTCCTCCTATATAATACTGCTGGTCCCCAGTCCCCACAATAAAACAGTGTGAGCACAGATATATGCAGCACACTGAGCACAGATATGGAGCATTTTTCAGGCAGAGAACGGATAAAACTGGTGGTCACTGATCAGCAAAACTGCACTGTACTCCTCCTATATAATACAGCTGCTCCCCAGTCCCCACAATTAAGCAATAAGCACAAATATTTGCAGCAACATTAATAAACGGAGAGGACGCCAGCCACGTCCTCTCCCTAACATTTCCAATGCACGAGTGAAAATGGTGGCGACGCGCGGCTCCTTATATAGAATACGAATCTCGCGAGAATCCGACCGCGGGATGATGACGTTCGGGCGCGCTCGGGTTAACCGAGCCATACGGGAGAATCCGAGTATGCCTCGGACCCGTGTAAAATGGGTAAAGTTCGGGGGGTTCGTTTTCCGAGGAACCGAACCCGCTCATCACTAATATATATATATATATATATATATATATATATATATACACACACAGAGAGAAAACCACAGCACTCGCCACCCCAGAAGCGGGGCACAGCTATGCACCCACCACTCACAGGGTGGGGCGCATGTAACACAGCACTCTCCACCACAAAAGCGGGGTACACAGCTGTACCTACCACTCACAGGGCGGGGTGCATGCAGCCCACGACCACATCGCTCTAATAAATACAAACAAAAAAACCAGCACTCACCAAAGTAAGCTCACTTATCCTCAACAATTCAATAAATAAATGATGGGGGTTTAGTTAGTGGATTGGCCAATGCACGGAAGTCTGCATACTGATCTCCAAGGTACCCCACCTTCATGCAGGTCCTACACTATCACAGAGTCTCAAAACCTGACTACTTCACTGCTGTTAGTGTAGGACCTGCATGAAGGTGGGGTACCTTGGAGATCGGTATGCAGGCTTCCGTGCATTGGCCAATCCACTAACTAAACCCCCATCATTTTTTTATTGAATTATATATATATATATGTGTATATATATATATATATATGTATATATATCCTATATAATAGCCCAGATCTGTGACTCTGTGCTTGTGTGTATAATGCTGGACGTGGCTAGGAGCTCTCATTGGGTTAGCAGCAGGTCTATCACACCCAGTCTACAGCTGATTGGGTGAAACAGGTTACATCCAATGGAAGGCTTTGCCCTTTGGCTGCTGTGAGTTCCCAGAGCAGGATTCAAAATGGGGCTGATGGAGCTGCAGCTCCAGGCCCACACCCCAAAATAGGCCCACTGCATCTGCAGCAACATACCCTCCAACAATTTACACATAAAAATCGGTACAAAGTCAAAAGGGGGCGTGGCCATGGGTAAAGTGGCATGCCCACGCCCCTTTTTCTATACTTTCAATGGAAGTTTGGAGAGCAAAAAGGTACTGTACCTGCCAAAAAGGTACAGCTGGAGGGTATGCCACTGCATCTGCAGCAAGTCTCTGCACTGTAGATAGGTAAAAAAAATACTTTTACTGCAGTGTCCTATGTCCTGCTGCCAGTCCGCCTGCCCACTTCGGCATCAACAATCCCCACTCCCTAGCCTCGGCGCAGGTGGAACAAAAGCTGCTGCGACCACAGGCATAGATGTGTATGAAAGCGGCGCAGCAGAAGGCTTTCATAGCCCTCCCTGCGCCACATAATCTTTGAGCCCCGGAGCCTCCTCTGCGCGTGATGTTACAGAAGTACCTCCCCGCCACAGCCGCGCCCAGATCCTCAGAGGCACTGACTCTGCAACACAGCACCTGGGCTGCCGGCCTGGAAGTCCTGAGATGGCTAATGTAACGGATAGAGTGGGTGATATCGCAAAGGGTAATGTCTGGATGCTGAATCAATGTAAAAGGTGACAGTGCTCTGCAGTGCAGTGGGTGTGCAATGTCACTGACACTGCACAGTACAGTGACGAAACTAGGTATTTTAGCGCTGTGTGCAAGAAACAGCATTGGCGCCCCCCTACGCAAGACAGGAGCAGTGCGCGCTGCAGGCGTGTGAAAAATATATATGGGCATGGCTTCATGGGGAAGGGGCGTGACCACAAAATAATGCCAATTCATACTACGGTGCATAGTAGTCTCCATTATTCAAATTACGCTGCACAGTAGCGCCACTACACCAGGTAGAGCCCCTTTTTACACATTATGGCAGACGGCATACCTTTTTACACATTACGGCAGAAAGCATCCCTCTTTTTACACATTACGGCAGACAGCATCCCCTTTTTACACATTACGGCAAACAGCGTCCCCCTTTATACACATTACGGCAGACAGCGTCCCCCTTTTCACACATTACGGCAGACTGCGTCCCCTTTTTACACATTGCGGCAGACAGCATCCCCCTTTTTACACATTACGGCAGACAGCATCCCCTTTTTACACATTATGGCAGACAGCGTCCCCTTTTTACACATTACGGCAAACAGCGTCCTCATTGTTACACATTAAAGCAGACAGCGTCCCCTGTTTTACACATTATGGCAGACAGTCCCCCTTATTACACATTACGGCAGACAGCGTCCCCTTTTTACACATTACACATTACGGCAGACAGCGTCCCCTTTTTTACACATTATGGCAGACAGCGTCCCCTTTTTACACATTATGGCAGACAGCGTCCCCTTTTTACACATTACGGCAGACAGCGTCCCCCGTTTTACACATTACAGCAGACAGTCCACCTTATTACACATTACAGCAGACAGCGTCCCCTTTTTACACATTACGGCAGTCAGCGTCCCCCTTATTACACATTACAGCAGACAGCGTCCCCTTTTTGTACACATTATGGCAGACAGCGTCCCTTTTTTGTACACATTATGGCAGACAGCGTCCCCCTTTTTACACATTGCGGCAGAAAAGAGAGAGAGAGAGAGAGAAAGACAGAAATAGAGAAAGACAGAAAGAGAGAGAGGGAGAGATATACTTACCATCTCTCCCGCTGGCAGTCAGGCTCTTCGTGCTGGCAGAGATCCCGGGCAGCCGCAGGGGAGAAGGAGGAGGAGGGAGGGGGACTTGAGCCGCAGCAGCGCTTTGTAATTGGTAGCGGTGCCGCTGCAGCACTCCCCTCTCCTTCCGCATTGGCTGCCCGCTGCTGAGAATGCTGGGATGAGGGAACCGCATCCCAGCATTCACAGCAGCGCCGGGCAGCCAATACAGAAGGAGAGGGGAGTGCTGCAGCAGCGCCGCTACCAATGAGACAGCGCTGCTGCGGCTCAAGGCCCCCTCCCTCCTCCTCCTTCTCTGCCTCCGGCGCTGCTCTCTCCTACACAGCGCGGCGCACGGCACCCAGCAGAGGCGGCATGTAATGAGTCAATTTGACTCATTACATGCCGCTGGCCTGTGCACCCTCAGTGTAACTGCGCTGTGTGCCAGGCACACCTGGCACATAGGTAATTACGGTGCTGGCACAGTACTCTCACCTTTTACATTGATTCAGCGAGTCAGTCAGTTCTGCCAGCCAGTCACTATTGTTAGCGCCGGTGTCCCAACGCACCGCATTACAGGGAAGTAGACGCACTAAATAAACTACAGCTCCTTGCAGCCCTTAGCGCCAAAGCATTCCGGTACTAAGGGCTGCTGGGAGCTGTCGTTTATTGAGTGCATCTTCTTCCATGAAATGTGGCGCATTGGGACACCGGCGCTAACAATAGTGACTGGCTGGTTGGCTGCTGTGTGAGTCTCCGGGAGAGCCACTGCCAAAGGGAGGACAGCAGTTAGCTGCTTCCAGGAGGAGAGGCAGGAGAAGCATTACCCGCCCCTCCCCCACTCACAGTACCGCTGGGCCCCAACCGCGGCACCCCCAAACCCCTCCTCCACCGCCCGCGGTGGCTCCGGACCCCCTTCCCCACCCACTGTATATATATGTATATATATATATATATATATATATATATATACACACACAAACTGCTCAAAAAAATAAAGGGAACACTAAAATAACACATCCTAGATCTGAATGAATGAAATATTCTTATTAAATACTTTGTTATTTACATAGTTAAATGTGCTGACAACAAAATCACACAAAAATGATCAATGGAAATCAAATTTATTAACCCATGGAGGTCTGGATTTGGAGTCACCCTCAAAATTAAAGTGGAAAAACACACTACAGGCTGATCCAACTTTGATGTAATGTCCTTAAAACAAGTCAAAATGAGGCTCAGTAGTGTCTGTGGCCTCCTCATGCCTGTATGACCTCCCTACAATGCCTGGGCATGCTCCTGATGAGGTGGCGGATGGTCTCCTGAGGGATCTCCTCCCAGACCTGGACTAAAGCATCCGCCAACTCCTGGACAGTCTGTGGTGCAACGTGGCATTGGTGGATGGAGCGAGACATGATGTCCCAGATGTGCTCAATTGGATTCAGGTCTGGGGAACAGGCGGGCCAGTCCATAGCATCAATGCCTTCGTCTTGCAGGAACTGCTGACACACTCAAGCCACATGAGGTCTAGCATTGTCTTGCATTAGGAGGAACCCAGGGCCAACCGCCCTGGTCTCACAAGGGTTCTGAGGATCTCATCTCGGTACCTAATGGCAGTCAGGCTACTTCTGGCGAGCACATGGAGGGCTGTGCGGCCCCCCAAAGAAATGCCACCCCACACCATTACTGACCCACTGCCAAACCGGTCATGCTGGAGGATGTTGCAGGCAGCAGAACGTTCTCCTTGGCATCTCCAGACTCTGTCACGTCTGTCACATGTGCTCAGTGAGAACCTGCTTTCATCTGTGAAGAGCACAGGGCGCCAGTGGCGAATTTGCCAATCTTGGTGTTCTCTGGCAAATGCCAAACGTCCTGCACGGTGTTGGGCTGTAAGCACAACCCCCACCTGTGGGCGTCGGGCCCTCATACCACCCTCATGGAGTCTGTTTCTGATCGTTTGAGTAGACACATGCACATTTGTGGCTTGCTGGAGGTCATTTTGCAGGGCTCTGGCAGTGCTCCTCCTGTTCCTCCTTGCACAAAGGCGGAGGTAGCGGTCCTACTGCTGGGTTGTTGCCCTCCTACGGCCTCCTCCACGTCTCCTGATGTACTGGCCTGTCTCCTGGTAGCACCTCCATGCTCTGGACACTACGCTGACAGACACAGCAAACCTTCTTGCCACAGCTCGCATTGATGTGCCATCCTGGATGAGCTGCACTACCTGAGCCACTTGTGTGGGTTGTAGGGAGGTCATACAGGCACGTGGAGTCCACACACACCTCTGAGCCTCATTTTGACTTGTTTTAAGGACATTACATCAAAGTTGGATCAGCCTGTAGTGTGTTTTTCCACTTTAATTTTGAGGTTGACTCCAAATCCAGACCTCCATGGGTTAATAAATTTGATTTCCATTGATCATTTTTGTGTGATTTTGTTGTCAGCACATTCAACTATGTAAAGAACAAAGTATTTGATAAGAATATTTCATTCATTCAGATCTAGGATGTATTATTTTAGTGTTCCCTTTATTATTTTGAGCAGTGTATATATATAATATATATATATATATATATACATGCATTTGTCGGAATGGATCCGGCAATCCCTATTCAATAGAGTGGCCTAGTCGGATTTGGATGGTATCTGTGCAGCTGCTGTCAGCAGGTCCCCGTGTGTGAGAAAACAGGGGGCTGCTGGAGCTGCACATCACCCCCGTGTAGCCTAGTGCCACAATGCAGGGAGAGAGGTGCCTGGCCGGGGGATGGCCGTCATAAGGTAACTGCCAGCCCCGCTCCCCGTAGCCCGTCGCACCGATCCCCATAGCCTGCCGCACCGCTTCAGCGTCTCCTTACCTCAATCCAACTTTTTTAAAGTCGAATTGAGATTGTCGGAAACGGGGCCAAAACCTGTCGGATTTGACCCCTTTTCCGACAGAAGCGCGCGGATCGGCGGCTATTCTGTCGATCCACGTGTTTTCCGACAAGTTGGGAATTCCCTACTTGTCGGAAAAAGACTGCCTCTATTGAATAGATCAGAACCCCTTCCTACCTAAATCAGTTGGAAACTGCATTCTTTCCGACAAGACTGCAGTTTCTGACTCTTACTGAATATACCCCATAGAGTCTAGGAAATTGCTGCACACATTTTATATTCCAAATCCAATGAGTGCATGGCACATAATCATGTTACTAGTTAAAAAAAAAGATCCATAAAGTGCAAATGCAAGTGAAAATAATATTTAGCAGCCAGGATGGTCTAATTGAATGACAGTTGCTAGGGGTAAAAACATGCTGGAAAAATGCAAAATCTGCGGTGGACCATCCTGGCTGCTAAGTATTATTTTCACTTGCATTTGCACTTTATGGACTGTGAAAGCTGGAAATGCCTTGCACTTTGGGCCTAATTCTGAGTTGATCGCAGCAGGAACTTTGTTAGCAGTTGGGCAAAACCATGTGCACTGCAGGGGAGGCAGATATAACATGTGCAGAGAGAGTTAGATTTGGGTGTGGTGTGTTCAATCTGCAATCTAAATTGCAGTGTAAAAATAAAGCAGCCAGTATTTACCCTGCACAGAAACAAAATAACCCACCCAAATCTAACTCTCTCTGCACATGTTATATCTGCCTCCCCTGCAGTGCACATGGTTTTGCCCAATTGCTAACAAAGTTCCTGCTGCGATCAACTCAGAATTACCCTCTTTGTTACTTTGCCTTTTCTCTAATATGATTAAGTAAACTGACCTTTTGGACTATGTGTGTATAAATGGTGTGCTGGCTCTTTTTTTGAACTAGATAGATAGATTAGATAGATAGATAGATAGATAGATAGATAGATAGATAGATAGATAGATAGATAGATAGATAGATAGATAGATAGATAGATGGGATCCGGTCAGGATCCCAGCTGCCGGGATCCTGGCAGTCAGAATACCGACGCCGAAATCCTGCCACTATTCAGAATGCCCAATCGGCATCCCGAATAGGTTCATCATCCTGACACCGGAGTCCAAAGCTGCCAAATGAACATCCACCGGGATGCAGGATGGGTAAGCCGGGGTGGAAGGGGGGGGGGTTAGGTTTAGGCTGCGGGAGGAGGGTTAGGGTTTAGGCACCACCGCCGAGGGTTAGGGTTAGGCTGTGTGTGTGTGTAGGGGGGGGGGGGATGCTTAGCTCTAGGTTGCGGGGAGGGAGGTCAGTGTTAGGGAGCATGGGGGGGGGGGGTTAAGCATACTTACCTTCCCCTTGGGATTTCGATCACCAGGATGCCGTGGTTGCTGTTCTGACCGCCGTCATCCCAAACGCCGGCAAATCAATCCCAACCCATATATATATCTATATAAAAGAAGGCAGAGGTGAGCACTCCAGACTTTCAGACAGGGGCGTTTCAACAGAGGAGGGGACCCGTGTGCACCTCCAAGTGGTTCCCTCCTCTGTATGGCGCTGTAGACTCTCGCATTGTGCCGGAGTCTACTGTGCATGCGCAGGTCTCCAGAAACAATGCGCCTGCCATGATCCATAGATCAATTTGGCTACCGCGCATGCGTGGTGGCCATTTTGGTGGCAATTTCAGGCACGATCGCAGCGGCCGACGTTGGACTCCGGAAAGGTAAGTATTTAAAATGGACGCAGTGTGTGCGGTGTGGGCCCCCCCTGGACCCAGGAGCCTGTGTGCACTGCACACATTGCACCTATTATGGAAACGCCAGTGCGTTCAGATATTATTTCATGTGTCAGAACAAACAGATGACATATGTGCAAAAAGGAATGGCAATCTGGAAACAGTATGGATACATAAGCTTTGCTGTTTCTTGCGCGAAATATATTTAAGTAATTTCTGCATTCATACTGTTTCCAGAGTACACACACACACACACACACACACCTACCTGCCTCTCTTGCAGTTAAAGCTTGCATAAACAAAATTAAAGCATAAACACCGCCAAGTTCTGAAAACAGATTTATTACATTCTCGGTACTACTGTATATTTTTTAGTCCTACATGACAAATATTTGTGCCTCATTATGCTCGCTGTTACAGTACTTCAAAGTGATTGACCAATAAAATAATTAGTGTTTTGTAACTTATGACTATTTAAATTTATTAGCTGCACACAAGGTGATCATTAAAAAACAAGCAACACATGAATGCACAGACAGTTCCTGATGTTCTTATTTTGAATAAGTTTAATTTAATTATAATAAATGGGTGAATTGCAATAGAAGTATTCTAAGTCCCTTATTACAAGTGGATGTCAGCTACTCTTAGCCATATATGGATCATGGAGATAATGCAAACATTTGAGAGTCTGAAGACCCTAAGGGAATTATATAAATTTATTTAATGTAATGAATCATTAAAACCTTTCGTAAAATATCATGCAACTGTAAATGTACAGTTACTGTAGATCAAACAATTTAATCACGTCAGAATATAGATGCTACGTTAATATTTATGATAACTAACAGGCAACAATGAATCAAAGACATTTATCTAACCATACATTTATAGTTGCATGATGTTCTACCAATGTTTATCAACGTATTTCTATAATTAATATTGTGGCCGTCAATCACTGTTTCACTGCATTTATTAAAGTACTAGTAGTTATCAAATTAAGGGCTTTATCTATAGGAACTAGTTTAACTGACAGGCACAATATGTTGGAACTTCATGCTCAAAGACACTGAAGAGCAGTCATGGAGAAGGCAGGCAGAGAAACCAGGTGGACTGGGTTAGGTGAATGCTTATGAAAATGGAAGGCCGGAACAAACACTAATGCAGGTAGAACAGGCAGACAGACAGACAGACAGACAGACAGACAGAAAAGGGTAAAAATAAGAACAGGTAAACACGGCTCATCTTTTCACCTCAGGATGTCACTGATTTTGTGTATTCCTTCGTGGTCAGGCTAGGGCTACCATCAGAAATTGTGGGGCCCGAGACTGACAAAATAGGTAGCCCCCCACCCTCTCCAAAAAATTATTTATTTATCCCCATCCAACCTCTGAAGCTGTCAGGGAGACCTAGAATATAATGCTGGTACCCTCCACCAAGTGGATGCTAGAACCTTCCAGAGATCAGTCCTGGGTTACTTTTAAAGGATGACTCCAAATACCCAAAAAAGTGGTTGTATAGTACCTGTAAGTTTCTTATGGCACAGTTTGAGAAGTCAATACCCTTTTGAAAGAGTTTAGATGCCAATACATTTCAGCAATTAATATTCCAGTGGACCATAACCCTTCCAATAAGCAGGCAACTGCAATTCATCACTAGAGATGTGGGAATCCATAATTTAAATGACTTCAAATCCTTCCTGCTGTTGAATCTTGATAACAGGTATAAGAGTATGACTGGAAGATAACTAATAACAAGATGTTTTAGAAGCTTTCCAAATGTTATGCACCCGAAAAAAGAAGAAGCTGGTAATATCAATTACTGTATATCAAAGAAACCAAGATTGCAAGGTGTGAATTTCTCACTGAGTACAGTACTTGATGGCATGAGATTGGAGTAGAAAACAAAACTCTGGGGCAGATGTACTAAGCCCTGAAGAGTGATAATTGTAGAGAGATAAACTACCAACCAATCAGCTCCTAACTGTCATTTTTCAGACACTGCCTGTAACTTGGCAGTTAGGAGATGATTGGCTGGTGTTTTATCTCCATTTTATCACTTTCCAGGGCTTAGTAAATAGACCCATTAATACCAGTGTCAAATTTTTATCAGCCCAGAATGTATGATTTTCTGACAGTCCAATAGCTGCAAAGAGGATTAAGTAGAAATACAGAGCACATAATTTTCCATAGACTCTTAACAAAGAATAAAGACATGAGGTGCAGACCAAAGTAAATTAGATGGTTCAAGAGGCTTCAAGTGAGCACTTCCTACAGAGAAGTGCAGCCAGTGTGGTCAGTGCACAATGCTAGTGCAAGGCCAAGATGTGTGTCTGCGGGTTATGCTCACCTATGGACAGCACTTTGCCAGGGATGAAACTCATGAATACCAATGTGCCATTGTGCACGGTCACTAGCCCTACTCTTGTCTCGCACATGATTCACAAAATCGCACGCTCCCATTATCCAAGGTCGCTGCCTTTCTACCATTTTAGACTTTGCTTTAGTCTGTTTTGAAATATTTTAGACTCTTATATATATCTCTCACCTTGACTACTGTAAGTTCTGACTATCTTGTCTTCCCCACATCCACCTTTCCCCTCTAAATCCAAATCCTCTAAATCCAACTGCAAAATGGACCTTCACATTGCATATCCCTACCTTCAAAGTTGACCCCCCCCCCTCCATAGGATATTCATTAGGCTTGTTATCTGTGATCTGCCGCTAGACTATGCCTCTCCTCATCTCTTGTAACTACCGACCAATCAGCTCCTAACTGTCATGTTTCAAACACTGCTTGTAACATGGCACTTAGGTGCTGATTGCCTGGAACTTTATCTCTCTCCACTTTATCACTCTTCCAGGCTTAGTATATCTCCCCTCTTTCCCTTGACTGTTACTTAGTAATAAGACATTTTTCCTTGTATGCAAAAAAAATTAGACCAAAAGGAGATCTTTTTCATATTGTCTTTGACTTTTGATCCAGACAGAACTTCAGAAGATGGCAGACAAGCCTCCAAAATCCTCATTCACTCTCTCTGTCTGCCCATTGAATGTGTATGATAAGCGATAGAAAAGTTGAGTTAAATAGTAAAGTTTTTACACACTGTTATCCAGATTGTGGATACAAATTGTCCATTTCAAGCCAAGATTATTTCACAAGAGCATCCATGTATGCAAAATATTTATTTGATAAAAAGTGTTCCCAATGTAGGAGTAGCCCCAATAAAGGAATGAAGTGTGCAGATTTTGAAAAGCATTCCACCACAATCCAAATGTTGCTGATCTACTTGCTGGTGGATAAATTGGGTATAATGGGGGTCATTCCGAGTTGATCGCTAGCTAAAAATGTTCGCTGCGCAGCGATGATGTAAACAAACAGCACTTCTGTGCATGCGTATGCGGCGCAGTGCGCACGCGCAACGTACTTTCACAACGGGCGAAGTATTTTTACACAAGGTCTAGCGAAGCTTTTTAGTCACAATGGCAGCCGCAGAGTGATTGACAGGTAGAGGGCGTTTCTGCGTGTCAACTGACCGTTTTCAGGGAGTGTTCGAAAAAACGCAGGTGTGCCAGGAAAAACGCATGCGTGGCTGGGCGAACGCAGGGCGAGTTTGTGACATCAAAACAGGAACTGAACAGTCTAGCGCTGAGTAGGTCTGGAGCTTCACTGAAACTGCACAATTCTTTTTTGTAGCCTCTCTGCGATCCTTTCATTCGCACTTCTGCAAAGCTAATATACACTCCCAGAGGACGGCGGCTTAGCGTTTGCACGGTTGCTAAAAACAGCTAGTGAGCGATCAACTCTGAATGACCCCCAATATCCACTGAAATGTGGGAACAAGGGTTTTCTGTGATTAATAGAGATATTAAAGATCCAATATAAAGCTGTCATTCTGTTGAGTATTTGTTAATACAATTATGTTGAATAAGTATGAAATGTTTTTGACATAAATAGATTGTAAAAAAAGAAATAAAAAAAAATCAGTCATTTTTAATAAACCTTTGTTAAAAAATGTCAGCCAGTTAAGTGGTTAAGGTATATGACAACAAACTAGGCTTTAAAATTGTTATTGATCTAGATTGGTAAAGTTAGAAGCTTCATCAGGGTTAGGGGGTAGTGTGTCTTACACGAAGAGATGTGTCTTTCTTATTGAGGAAAGAAGAAACCTGTTCCATAAGGAGAGGATAAAAGCTCCTTTTCCCATCCAAAAATGTATTTTTCATCAGACATCCTTTGGGTATCAGGTAAGTAGAGAGATATACGTGTCCACATGGAAGAGACTTGCCAGGAAGAAGTTTGATGAGGCAGCTTTACTCACGATGTGGGGATAGTTCTTCTGCTGTAGGTTTACAGAAGACCTTGTGGAAGACTGCATACTGTGGAGGTACTGTAAATTCGCTTGCAAGCAGTGGCAGATGCTGACAACTAGCTGGGAGGGTTGACTTAAGCAGACATTGCCAAGGACAATGTGGACTCCAGACTAAAATGGCATACTAATCCAGTACTGGACAGTGTAGGTACCACCAGAAACCTAGCACCAAAAGGTTAATAGATCAATGCAGAACATAAATTGAAATGAGATGTAGATCGCCATCTTGTTGTGTCCATGGGGTGGTCTGAAAATGCATAGCGGCATTGGCCAATATGCTGCTATTGATAACAGTAAGGAAAATAAGTACATCCAAAGGCACAATGTATTGAATAAGCTTTGAGACTATAGAAGAGCATAATAAAAGTCCCTGCAGCACCTGAATACAGAAAGACAAAAAACAGAGCCCTGGAAAATAAAGATTGGTAACTAAAGTAGAAAAGTCGCCAATAAGGAAGAGTTGGTTTCTGGTGCTTCCTAAAAGCTTATCACAAAAAAACAGCAAGTGCCCAGATCATGCACAACATAGACATAGGTTTTCTTAAGATGCCTTTCACATTCTTCTGAGAAAAGGCATTAGTATTGCACCTGCAGGTGATCTTCCTGAGGAACTATTGGCAAAGTGTTCTTTCTCCTGGGTGCATTCCCTGAAGCTAATCTCCTTGCATAAAGTGATGGACATTCATGGGAAGGCCAACACATAATTGATGTGATCTGAGAAACCTTGCCAAACAGTTACCACCAAGATGTCATTGTTCTCCTGCCATTTGGATGCAAGAGTAAAGTATGAACCCATACAATGTATTGACCATGGTTGGGTAGCTTAAGTGGATGTAAAAATTATCAAGGCAGCAGATATTGCCCATCCAAGTCCATTAATATCATCTGGAAAGTATCAAGAAACACAGTGATGTTGTGCAACAATAAGTTTTTGCATTCCCAGATAAGCAAAGCTCAAACCAGGGGATATATTTGTAAAAACTCAATTTAGAGTCTATTTAAAATCATCCACAATAGATCAAACATCCCTACAAAATCAACTACGGTGTTTCTAAACCAAATATCTCATTGACTAAAAGTTGATTTTGAGTTCCATTTTAAAATCGCAGGGTGATGAGATTTCCATTTGAAGTTTTAAATCTAGTAAGTTCTCACACAAACCAACTCAAAAATAACTCAAAATCAACTAAAAAATGACTCAAATTCAAAATTCCTGTGCTAATTTGCATATCTTTTTATTAATCATTGCTGTGACTGTAAATGCCATGATTTATGCAGCCCGGGTGCCCCACATGCTTTTCTCCCATGTTTTTTCCATCATATTGAGGTTTCAGACAATTCCACATAATTGAAAATCAAATAGAACTGGATCTGATGGTTCTATTGAAAATGGGAATTTTTGGTAAATTTTTGGCTCTATTGAGGTTCTATTTTCAAATCGACTGTTAGTAATTGAGCTTTTCCTATTGATGTCTATGGGAAAGTACCGATGGTCTATTTGAGGTTCTGTTTGTGTGTGAATTGAATTTCTGGCGATTTTGAGGGGATTTTGAGTCAGTATTGCCTTTAGTAAATACCTGATTGTCAAAATCACCACTAAATCACCTCAATTTGAATGGTACAGAAATTCTACCCTTAGTAAATTTAGCCCCAGATTTTGATAAGTCAGGAGAGGTATGATATACTGTAAGTCACTTTATTTTTTTCAGAAGGGGAATTTCCCAGAAGTAATTCATCTATATGGGGCTCTGGTGCAAGCTGTGGGGTTGCCATAATATATTGGTGGGTTAGGGATTCACACCTGACTTGGAGTCACTGGAGCAATGGTAAGCATTGGCTGAAGCCACAATGAGCTAAAGTGTTAAGACAAGTGGAGATATCTTGCAAATGAAGTTGTCAAAGTCGAAAAATATTGCAGTACACACATCACGTACAAACTACACACAGATGGCCTCCGTGCGTGTACTTGTTCTGCCGTGCATGCGCATATTCGCAATTTGCGTATGGTCGCTCCCGCGGCCCTGCGCATTAGTGCGTGGTATGAGTATTTACGGCAGAGTTTGTGAACGCATGGAAAAGCCATCAAAACACATTAAATATTTAATCCAAATAGTGCACAATGTACACATAGTCTCCCTGCACCACACCAGCAAGTTAAAACAGTTTAAATGGTATCAGAACAAAGGGATTAACCTTTACAGGATAGGAGGGGACAGAACAAGGTTATAAGGTGGTGTTTGGTATCCAGCTGTAGGGTATTTTAAGGGCAATATTCCGGTGTTGATTTGCAGAAGATCGCACGTTCCTGCGAATAGTTATGTGCAGGAGCAGAATATAAATATTAACTGTATTTACTGTACATTTGGTATGCGGTGGGAACCCAGAGGAGACCACCCACAAGTGCATCTGGAACAGACATCGCCCACCTATTTAAACCAACCTATGACCTCTCCTGTACTGTCAATGACTGTCCCTGTGTCCAATGGACAAAGAGATTACAGTATCCATTGTGTTAAGTTTTGGAAGATTGTATAAAAGAGCTAGCTGCATGCCTGGTCAGACACAGACTCTAAAGGTTATCTACCCAGATGACTGAGGACCAGACTGGAAGCGCAGGCGACAAAACCAAACACGTATGTACCATTGACTGTAGCCATTATTCTATTGTATTGTATTGCTTTGTTATTGTAACCCCCTTTCAGTAATAATATGTTGTGGTGTCGGAACCCGGCATTTTAAATACAAACTGGTGTCGTGTTTTCCTTTCCCTGCTAAGGTTACAAGTGTATTACTATCACATGTGTAGCTGTTAAGGGCTCACGGAGTATCTTTGGGTGTGTACGCACTGAGTGTACTTTGTACAGCCAGCGTGGCGTTTGTACGCAAAGTACGTACACGGTATGGGGCTCTGTATGCAAACGGTGTAATAAGTACATAGGTTGAGGATTAAGTATAGCGGCCGCAGCGGCTCCATTTAAAGTGTATGAAATGTCTTTTTAAAGTGTTGCTTTTAGTCCTGTACGTAAACCGACGTTTACAAAGTGCACAAGCTGGTTCTAGCTTACCCTTTTTTCTATACTCTTCCTATGAGATGTTATAGGAGGTCTTGTGCAAATGGACTATCAGCAAAATTCATAGTAGCAACAGCCAAAGTATACTGTCACTCTCAGTGTGGTAAGTGGGGGTCCTATACTGTCAGCTAGGGCTGGCACACCCTGGAACAGAAGCACGGATTTCACCAGGTAACACTACAAGGGAATATGAGTATTGCTGCAATGTAGGTTGCTTCACTCTTACCAGGTTACCAGCATGACGGGCTGATAATGTAGAAGTCAGTTGATGTCTGAGAATCTGGTTCAGTAACAGTCAGAATAATTTAAATTTAAGATTACACACGAAGGTTCAGAAATAAGAGGCAAGATAAAAACCAGGTACCCAGAATATCTGAGAAGTAATGAAGCATAGGCATGAAGAAGTAAAGGAGACAGAATACTCTGGCAGCAATCCAAGCAGGTTGATATAGGTAAGGTGATTTGGATTCACCTAAACACAGTACAAAAAAGACAGTACTTGCACCTTGACATCACCAGACCCCAAACCAGGAGCCTAAAGCCAGCCCCCACCCCCCATCAAGAGCATGTCAGGAGTTTCCGGCAATGTTTCACACTGGTCTCCAGTTCTGGGATCCTGAGCCACAAATATCAAGGAATTCAGGAGAAGCATTCAGTAGTGTTTCCTAAAGACACAAGGATCGCTGTGATTTCCACAATAAAGCATTGTGGATTAAGGTATACAGCAGACTTTTCCAACCAGTGTGCCGCGACCAGTTGCAAGGTGTGCCGCAGAGCCAGAGCAGCTTCCTGCACCTCCAGAGTGAACTGTTGGCCTCGGCTCTTCTTAGAGGATCAGTCATGCTCTGGCCATGACCTATGCCTTGAGGAAGCGGCGGTGTGATATCATAGCTCACGGCCACCGCGTATCATCAGCCAGCCAGGCCACCCGCCTGCATAAACATCTTCCAGTTCCCGCCTGCATCCACAGCTTTCCTTGCCCACCCACATCCACACCTGCCTGACCGCCCCTTGCTCAGTATTCTATTCGCAGCACTCTACTATGAACAACCCCCGCCACTGAGGACAGGGAGGAGGACAGCTTACCGGTAGGGGCTAATATTTGTTATTTTATTTCTCCTGTGGGGAACAATAGGATTTCAGTAGGATTTATGTGGAGAGAATAAGGATTTATGGGGGGAACAATGTGAATAATTCATGTGGGGACCAATAGGATTTATGTGGGGAGAAATGTGATTGATTTACTTGTGAGCAACATGATTTATGTGGAGAGCAATGTGATTGATTTATGTGGGGAGCAATATGATTTATGTAGGGAGCAACATGATTTATGTGGGGAGCAATGTGATTGTTTTTTCTGTGTAGGCCAATGTATGTGTGGAAATTTTTTTTACTGTGAGGGCCAATGTGTGTTTTTTTTTTTTTTTTTCTGTGGGGAACTGATGGTGTGCCTTGGGAATTTAAAAATATTGTTCGGTGTGCCACGAGTAAAAAAGGTTGAAAATCACTGCTCTATACGCATCAGAGGATGGAGGAGCAGCAAAAGGCCATTCAAGCCTATCTATCACCTACGATATAGGTAAAGGAGGGGTAATGCACCTGACGCAGCTGGAGAAATTGAAGGAGGAGCTAAGATGGAGCGATTCCGCAAAGTATGTGGGACTTGTGGATGGAGCCCTTCATTTGCTTTGCCAGGATTCAAGGGTGGTCAATCTGTTGAAATCAGAGCACTACATTTTGGCCACCATGCTTGATCCTAGGTTTAAAGCCTACGTTGTATCTCTCTTTCCGGCAGACACAAGTGTGCAGAGGTGCAAAGACCTGCTGGTGAGTAAATTGTCAACTCAAGCGGAACGTGACTCATCAACAGCTCCTCCTTCAATTTCTCCCGCCACTGGGGGTGCCAGGAAAAGGATTAGATTCCCTAGCCGACCCGCTGGCAGTGATGCAGGGCAGTCAGGAGCGAAAGCTGACATCTGATCCTGACTGAAGAACCTGCCAACGATTACTGACACGTCTACAATCACTGCATATGATTCTGTCACCATTGAAAGAATGGTGGAGGATTATAAGAGTGACAGCATCCAAATAGGCATGTCAGACTGTATGTATACTGGCAGGAAAAAGAGGCAATTTGGATGCCCTTGCACAAACTGGCTTTATTTTACCTAAGTTGCCCCCCCCTCCAGTGTGTACTCCGAAAGTGTGTTTAGTGCAGCCAGTAACCTTGTCAGCGACCGGCGTAGGAGGTTACTTCCACAAAATGTTGAGAAGATAATGTTTATCAAAATGAATTATAAATTCCTCCGGGAAGACCTTTACAGCAATTGCCTACAGAAAGTACACAGGGACCTGTGATGGTGGATTCCAGTGGGGACGAATTAATACTCTGTGAGGAGGAGGATGTACACCAGGCTTTTTCAACCAGTGTGCCATGGCACACTAGTGTGCCACGACCAGTTGCAAGGTGTGCCGCGGAGCCAGAGCAGCTTACTGCACCTCCAGAGTGAACTGTTGGCCTGGGCTCTTCTTAGAGGATCAGTCGTGCTCTGGCCGTGACCTATGCCTTGAGGATGCGGCGGTGTAATATCATAGGTCACGACCAGGGGTTAAAGTGAGCCGGAACGGGCCGGAACTGCGTTCCGTCAGTTCCACTTGGAGACGGAACGCAGTTCCGCCTCCTCTGGCTCACCTAACCCGGCGATGTGTCCCCGTCGCTGCAGGGAGATGACGGGCGCCCGCTGAGAGTGTGTTACCAGCGGGCGCCCGTCTTCCCGCACAGCGGCAGCCGGAGGCAGGAGCTCAGTACTGAGCTCCGGCTTCCGGCTCAGTCAGTGCGCGCTATGGGAGAGACGTCATGACGTCTCTCTCATAGTGCAGAGGAGCGGGCGGCGAGAGGACTGCAGCGGCCGGACACGGAGCGGGGCTTGGTAAGTATGGTGTGTGCTGTGTTTTTTTATTTTTTTTATTTGTGTAGCAGCTGGGGGGCAAACTACTGAGGGGGCATTACTACTGGGGGCATCTACGGGGGGGCATTTACTGGGGGACATTACTACTGGGGACAAACTACAGAAGGGCATTACTACTGGGGGACAGACTACTGAGGGGCAGTACTACAGGGGGACATTACTACAAGGGGGCAAACTACAGGAGGGCATTACTACTGTGGGACAGACTACTGAGGGGCAGTACTACTGGGGGACATTACTACAAGGGGGCAAACTACAGGAGGGCATTACTACTGGGGGACAGACTACTGAGGGGCAGTACTACTGGGGGACATTACTACAAGGGGGCAAACTACAGGAGGGCATTACTACTGGGGGGCAAGCTACTGAGGGGCATCTACTGGGGGGCATTTACTGGGTAACATTACTACTGGGGGGCAAACTACTGGGGGACATTACTACTGGGGGCAAACTACAGGAGGGCATTACTACTGGGGGGGGCATTACTACTGGGGGCAAACTACAGATGGGCATTACTACTGGGGGCAAACTACTGGGAGACATTACTGCTGGGTGCAAGCTACTGGGGGGCAAACTACAGGGGGCAAACTACAGGAGGGCATTACTACTGGGGGCATAACTACAGTGGCATTACTACTGGGGGCGTAACTACAGGGGTTAAACTACTGGGGGCATTACTACTTGGAGGCATTACTACTGGGGGCTAAACTACAAGGGGGCATAACTACAGGGGCTAAACGACTGGGGGCATTACCATTAAGGGCATTACTACTGGGGGCACTACTACTGAGGGCATTGTAAAGGGGGCACTTCATAATGGGCATCACTCCTGGGGTCATAAGGGGCACTGCTATTGCAAGCATTGCATAAGGGGCACCACTACTATGGGCTCTATATAAGGGGCGCTACCACTGTGGGCATTGTATAAGAGGCGCTACTGCTGTAGGCATTATGTGTATTATGGGGTTCTACTACTGTGGGCGTTATTACTATTGTGTAACACGCCCCTTTTTGAGACCACGCCCCTTTTTGCGGCGCGCGCCTATGGCGCGCGCAATACCTTTGTGGAATTGCCACCGTGGGAAGGGGGGTGAGTTCCACCACCTCTCTAGGACCACTTTAAGCACTGGTCACGACCGCTGCGTATCATCACCAAGCCAGCCCACCCGCCTGCATACACATCTTCCAGTTCCCGCCTGCATCCACAACTGTCCGACTGCCCGCTGCTCAGTATTTGTAGCACTCACAGGCGTGCGCACGGGGGGTGCCTGGTGCGCACAGGCACCCCCTAATGTCCGGCACCCCCCGCACACACCTGATGCAATGATCGCAGCGCGGGATAATTACTTTCCCCGTGTGCTGCACCCAGTCAGGACTGCGTTACTGACCGAAATACCCGGCTTAATCATGGGTGCCACTGCCATCGGCTTTCAAAGTCCCGGCTCCACAGCGCGATGTTACGTGGTGACATCACACTGCACGCACGCCGGCCAGCCAGCCTCCCTGCTGTGAAATACCAATGCCAGCCGCAGATGAGGAGCCGCATGCAGCCACTGCCAGCATTCCTTAGGAAGAAAAGTTCAATACTGGCAGGCAGACGGCAGCAGCTTCACGTCACTCAGTTGTTCGGCAACAGCAATACTAGTCTGCAACTGTGAGTGAGTATGCTGCTGCTGCAGCCTCCAGGTAAGAGAATGGGGACCAGGGGGCATAAAATATAAAATATTAATAATTATAAATATTATAGATGGGGAGCCAGGACGGGGCGTTTATTGGCCTCATTAACCAAAGGCTATAAGCGAAGAAATCATATTGTTTCCATTAAAGACACTAGGACTTCTCTTTGTCTGACACGCACATCTGACATATCAAAGGCTTTTTATGACTACTATTGCAAACTATATTCTGCAAGACCATCGACCCCAGAATCGTTAGAAGACGTTATTAGGGAGGCCAACTTACCTAGTCTAGATCCAGAACAAACTGACCTTTTGAACTCAGAAATTACTGAGGAGGAAATAAGGTTGGCAATCTCCTCCTTGCACACTGGCAAAGCACCGGGACCAGATGGATTCTCGGGAGAATACTTTAAAATCCTATCCACAGACATTGTCCCGACGTTGCTAGAATTATATCGCACTATCCACAAACAACGCCCACACTACCCCTCCTTTAATGCTGCCTATATGACTCTCATCCCTAAGCCTGACCGTGACCCCACACTATTGAGTTCATATCGTCCTATTACTCTATTAAATGTGGACTTTAAAATTCTATCCAAAATAATGTCCTCTCGACTACAACTATTTTCCTCTTCCCTTTGTTCACCTCACCAATTAGGATTTACCCGAGGCAGACAGCTAGTCAAAGGTATTCGAACAGCCATTGCTTCCATTGTTGCTTCCAACAATAATCCCACCATCCCCAACATGCTCTTGAGCCTAGACGCCCAGAAAGCTTTTGATACGGTATCCTGGCCCTTCTTATTCAAAGTTCTATCAACCAGAAATTTTGGCTCAGACTTTATTAATCTCATACAGTTCTTCTATAGTTCCCCCACAACTCTTCTCTTAGTAAACGGCACGAGAAGTGATCCCATTGTCATGTCTAGAGGCACCCGCCAGGGCTGTCCTTTATCTCCCTTACTCTTTAATTTATCCCTCGACCCCTTACTCCGTATAATTGATTCCTGGCCCACCCTGAAGGGTATTTCGATTGGCTCGGTGGAAGTAAAACTCACTGCATTTGCGGATGACGTTCTGATATACATGTCTAATCCTCAACACTCCCTCGGGCCATTGCTGGAACTGCTTGACAGGGTGGGATCCCTATCTGGTTTCTTCATTAACTTTGAAAAATCCAGTGAACTCTATCTTAAAAAGGGTTTTTATAGACCCTTTTGGGCGAAGCAACTACCTTTAAACTGGGCTAAAAAGAAACTCCCATACCTGGGAGTCCTCCTCCCCAAGAACATTATAGACCTCTATGATATAAATATTGGAAAAACACTTTTAAAACTCACGAGGGATATTGAGGCAATGGTACACTTGCCACTTTCCTTTTTAGGAAGGACAAATATAATAAAAATGATATACTTCCCAAAACTCCTCTACCCACTACAAGTCCTCCCCCTTATACTTTCTAGACAAGATCTCCTACAAATTACGGCGACCTTTAGGAAATTTATCTGGAACAACAAGCGCGCGAGAATTGGTCTGTTTAAACTAGGTCAGCCTAAAACAAATGGGGGAGTTAACTTTCCAGACATCCTGACGTATAGTTATGCTTCCCATGTTCGTTATATCAAAGACTGGTTGTCTAGCACCCACACATACGCTGACTCGCTTCTCGAACAAAATTTTATTCCGCAAGTGTCCTTGGTAGCTTTTTTACACCTGACTGACGCTGAGATTTCCTCTGACTTAATGATCAATCCCCTCTTAATGACTACGAGGAAAGTTTGGCTGTCTTTGAGACATAAATACAAACTACATAAACATACATCTATTCATTTGCCTTTTCTAAACAATCCGGGTTTTCAAAACGGAGAAGCCGCTCCTTCTTTTAAGGAATGGAAATCTTTAGGAATATGCAATATAGGCCAGCTCCTTGATCCTAGATCCCATAAACCATTAACATATACGGAGGCCTTATCTAAATACCCTTGTATTGGCCCACAGAACTTTGCTTTTTTCAAGCCCAACATTATGTTAGTAAAATTTCTAGATTAATACCTACAACTGATTGGGAAACCAATTAGACCACATATTAATGCGACCAGAATAATCTAAAGGGCCTATTTCATTCTACTATAAACAATTCCACACCACACTAGACCATTCTTTATATAAAACTGGAATAGCCCAATGGTTGGAACACTTTCCCAACTTAGATGTAGATGGGTTACTACGCATGTTACATTTTTCAATAGCCACATTCCCAGCTGCTAAATACACAGAAATGTACCTAAACATCTTTCATAGATCTTATATTTCTCCCCACAGGGGTTTCTTGATAGGCCTACTAGCTGACTCTTCCTGTCCCAAATGTGGCCACCCTTCGGCCGATCTGTATCACTGCTTCTGGGCCTGCCCGCTTCTAAGAAGGTTCTGGTTAGTTGGCGCTTTGCCTCTCAGCATTTAGTGAATTACATTCCCCTTACACCGGAATGGGCCATATTTGGTATCGCACCCCCTGGTATCAGAGTATCCAAACCTGTCAGGAAGTTGTTGCTGGCAATCTCCTCGGCAGCTAGGAAAGCTATCTTGCAAATGTGGGTCCATAGCTCTGCTCCGACACTGGAAATGTTTAGGGACAAGCTATTTTTCATCTGTCATATGGATTGGCTGGAGGCCTCACTTCAAAAAGAATCTCGCACAGAATCTTTTTTCGCAACATGGGAAAGTTTTATTGAAACACTTCCTATTCATACTAAAGAGGCCATTAGTCAGTGTTTTCGCAACACACTTTGGTATGAAACCAGAATTTTTCTTAGAGACCCTCCCATCGAGTTTGATAGCGCTAATTAGGGGCTATGACGTGTTCCTGTCTCTCTGTAGGTATATGGAATATTTACAGATGTTGCCTGGTACTTTAGAATATTGTGCAAACTGCTTGTATCTAAGTTCCTCTTTGCGTCATGTATTACATTTTGTGACTGCTACGTTATATCTGTTTTGTTTTGTTCTCCTTTTCTTTGATTGTCACTCACAATGTCACTGTGCTTATTGTTACTTTATCTAAAGAAATGCTTCAATAAAGAAAGAAATGTAAAAAAAAAAAAAAATATTAATAATTGAATACATTTTTTTCAGAGATATCATATTAGTAATAAAACATTTTAACATTTGTTAAATATATATATATATATATATATATATATATATAGACAAAGCGAATTGAATCGCACACACCTTCTTAATCATTTGCTGGGTGCACGGTGAGACAATCAGTACAGAACAATCCGTGGTTTTTTTTCCACATGAACCAGCACACCAAAAAGTAGCAGGAATATTAATTCATTTAATCCATATTAATCCATATTAATTCTCCAAAAGTGCAATGTGCAATGTGCAAGCATAGGCATGGATAATAAAAGTAATACTTAGCAGTTCAATGCATCAAAGTGAGTGGCAGCTCCTACAGCTGTTTCGGTGCTAGAGCACCTTCATCATGGGAATAGCCATCAGAATAGTCTGCCCCAGCCAAACACCACATGTATATATACCAACCAAATCACCAATTAACAAACAAATTACAAAAACCTGTCCATTCAATCATTACACAAATGCTCACCAATCAAATGTGTAGAGTAAGGGTCATCCTGCTCCTCCCCCGCCGTCGCATCTCGCCATAGTCCCAAGTATTTCCTGCACTACACATCAGTTCCCAGCTCCGTATTCCGGTGGCCGGAACTATTATCTCAGGTCCGGGCCTTGAGGTACTGCATTCTTCGCTGCACCTCCCGGAAGTGACGCGGTATTTACATCGTCGTCACCTATCCGGTTTAGCTATGGTCGCTAAGCAACTGGGACTAAACACAATTGACGCTGGCCAGCCAGTGAACGTCAGGCCAATCCCGGAAGTCACATACTCTTTGTTCCGTCCACGCCTATCTGTATCGCGTTGCTAGGCAACCGTGATGTAATCACGGATCCTGCACTGCCAATAGCGTTATTGCAGCGGCGGGGGTGTAGGACAGCATTCTCCTCCCTAACACAATAAACATATGCCCTGAATGCATAATGCATTAGTATGTTAGAGCATTAGAAAATAATAACTTAATATAATGATTGAAATGGAGTAGACCATGGAATCGCGTCTTGCAAAGAAATTGAATCACTCTATCAGTAATATCATAATTGATAAAACAGGGCGATAAAGAAAATATCTAGCTAGCACTATCTGACTATTTTAAAAAAATATATTTCTAGTACAAAGGAATACATCTGTAAATCCCATCCTATTGTTGATGGACCCATCAGACCCATCAGCAAGTCCACAACTGTCCGAAAATGATCTATATAAATGAGCTAAAGGACAATTCCTCATTTAACCCTTGTGGGGCCATCGCTTGAAGATTGTAAATCCATTTACATTCTTTTTGCAGTAGGCATTTGTTTCTGTCACCACCTCTGCGTGAGGGAGGCACCTGTTCAATCGGCATCACTTTAAAGTCTCTGATGGTATGTTTGACTGCTGCAAAGTGTCGTGCTACTGGCGGTGTGCTGGTGTCTACTTTCAGTAGAGCTTTTTTAATTGAGCTGCGATGCATTGCCACTCGTTCCTTCAGCATCCTCTGGGTTTTCCCCACATATATCATTTTACATGGACACCAGATTACATATACAACATATTTCGTATCACATGTCATTCGTTGCCTTATCTGGTAGATCTTATTTGTAATTGGATTTTGGAAATGAGTCCCAGTCTGTAGGAAACTGCAGTTAGCACAGCCCATGCACTTGTGTACTCCCTTCTGTGGTTGCAACCACCCTGTGCCTGTCATCACTCGAGGACTGATGTCTGAATACACCATTTGATCTTTTAAATTATTACTCCTCTTATAGCAAAAAAGTGGTTTCTCCTTGCACACTTGTTCAAGTACTGGATCACTTTGAACAATGTGCCAATGTGACAAAATCGCTCGTCTGATTGCCCCTGATGAGATCGAATAGGTGCTGGACAGTAACATCCTCCCTTTATCAGCCTGTTTCTTTTTAGGGATCAAAAGTTCCTTTCTGTCCAATCGTAAACATCTCTGTATTGCTTCATCCACCTCAGCTCTGTCATACCCTCTTTGCAAGAATTTAGCCCCCATCTGATTCAATGCTTCAGGGAGTTTACTGTGGTCAGAGGTCGTTCTAACCACTCTGACCAATTGTGAATAGGGCAGACCTTTCTTCAAAGGTTGTGGATGAAAGCTAGCAAACTGTAATAATGTATTTTTATCTGTAGGCTTGCAGAATATTTCAGTGAAGAATTGTCCCTCACTGATACTAACCTTCACATCAAGAAATTCAATACTTTTTGGACTGCTAGTATACGTGAATCTGATGGATCCATCAACACAATTAAGCTTGTTGACAAACGCTTCTAACAATTGACTCCCTCCTGTCCAGATTAAAAACAAATCATCTATAAACCTAGTATAAAATTTCACAAATTTAGAGAACACAGGGTCGCCGTGTATGTGTAATGTCTCGTACTCATACATGAAAAGGTTCGCATATGATGGGGCCATATTGGACCCCATCGCGGTGCCCCTTAACTGCAGATAGAATGCATTGTTAAACATGAAGTAATTTTTGTGAAGCACCACCTCCATGAGGAGCATCAAGTACTCAATGGGGGGGCCACTGTAACATGTATTAGAGGAAATCACCGCTCTAACAGCCTTCATTCCTTCCTTGTGACTTATATTGGTATAAAGGCTGTTAACATCAAGCGTCACCAGCAGACAGCCTTCTGGTGGTGTACCAATAGATTGTAATTTGTTGATAAAATCAGTGGTGTCGCGTAAATAATATGGTGTACCCTGAACAACAGGTTGTAGGTAAGCATCAACAAACTGTGACAGGGGCTGACCCAGTGACCCTCTGGAGGAGATTATGGGCCTGCCCGGGGGTTTTGTCATTGACTTATGTATTTTGGGCAATATGTACAAGAGAGGGACTTTAGGAAATTCTTGTGTCAAAAACCCAGCGGTGGAATCATCAATCCACCCATTAAGGACACCCATGGAAATAATTGAATCTATTTCCCGTTTATATGATCCTGTGGGATCAAATGTCAGTTTTTTGTAGCATGTGGTATCATCAAGTTGTGACATGACCTCAGCAATATAATCAGAACGGTCAAGAAGGACAATGCCCCCGCCCTTATCAGCAGGGCGTATGATTATTTGTGTATTATTGCGGAGATCACGTACCGCCTGGGTTTCTTGTGTACTCAAATTCTGATGTTTTTTCTTCATATTCTTAATAATGGGCAAAGTATCCCTCCTTACCAGTCTGATAAATGTGTCAATCGACGCATTATTACTGGGGGGATCAAAGGTGCTTTTTGGTCTAAACAGCTGTTCCTTCTTAGCCCCATCTTTGTGTTTGCTGAAGAAATCTCTTAACCGTAGTTGTCTATAAAATCGATATAGTTCGGTTTCCCATTGAAACGCTGTCTGTTTGTATGTTGGTACAAATGTTAACCCCTTGGATAATACCGCCATTTCTACTGATGTAAGGGTGTGTTTAGATAGATTAAAGACCACTATCTCTTGTTCCCCTTTGTGTACGTTCTCTCTTGGCCCTTTTCGATGCTTTGCCCCCCCTCTCCTACAGGGTCTCTGCCTCCTTTGTAACGACTCCTTGTGTACACTCGTTCCCGAAAAAAAGGCTGTCTGCTGGTGGATGGTTGATCTGAGACACTGGGGGATGTTTGAGAGTCAAGGTCAGTGACGGCGGGGGAGGAGCAGGATGACCCTTACTCTACACATTTGATTGGTGAGCATTTGTGTAATGATTGAATGGACAGGTTTTTGTAATTTGTTTGTTAATTGGTGATTTGGTTGGTATATATACATGTGGTGTTTGGCTGGGGCAGACTATTCTGATGGCTATTCCCATGAGGAAAGGTGCTCTAGCACCGAAACAGCTGTAGGAGCTGCCACTCACTTTGATGCATTGAACTGCTAAGTATTACTTTTATTATCCATGCCTATGCTTGCACATTGCACATTGCACTTTTGGAGAATTAATATGGATTAATATGGATTAAATGAATTAATATTCCTGCTACTTTTTGGTGTGCTGGTTCATGTGGAAAAAAAAAAACCACGGATTGTTCTATATATATATATATATATATATATATATAAAATAATAAACAGAGGGCGTTCTATAGTGCAGATCAGTTTATTCATAAAAGACACAGCTTTAAAGGATAAAAACCTTGGCACTTGATACTACTGTATATAACTTTTACCAAATTATTCAGCACTGTGGGCTTTAAACCATATGATGATTTTGTCTATTGTATCATGGCAGACAAGAGCACTCTCCTAGTACCTCCATGTTGGGACCACACACCGCACCACTGGCCACAAGCCACAGCATGTCGGGACATCATCTACACTAGTACCAGGAGGTTCTAAATGGGACAAATATATGGTGCGGTGTATGGTCCCAACCAGGGCCGGTGCAAGGTTTCCCAGCACCCTAGGCAAATCAGCGGCGTTCCCCCCCCCCCCATCCCTTACCGCCACCACCACCACCACCACCACCACCACAATACAGAGCCCCTCAGATGAAAAAATGCGGACACAGCATCTCTTATAACTTCCATAGCCACCTCCTGATAATTTAGCGGTTTGAGTTATGGTATGGGCCGGGGTTAGTCCAGGGTCCAGCAGCTCCGTGGCCTTACTGCATGGTTTGTGGTCCCGGCGGAGATAGCAGATCTTGTAAATCTGCACGGTCATCAGGTTGTGCAGGCGGGGAGAAGCGTGCAGTGCAGGAGAGGGGAGGTGGGAACAGCGCCAAATATGTGGCTCCAACCCTTCAGATCCAACACCAGGTGAGCCGGGAGCGGGTGCCTCACATCCCTCATGGCGATCTCAGAGAACAGTCACTTCCTTCATTTTTTTTGTTGCACTTAGTACCACCCTTCAAGTGGCGATAGCGCCTGCCCTGATTATATACCACATCACAGTGAGTCACGGTGGATCAGGATACTAGAGCTGCAGCATACCGGGTATTGATAGCCGGATTCTGAGGAGGGGGATGTGCTTTCACTATGAAGGGCCCACCTTCAGGTGCGCTAGATGGGCACCCGGCAGCTATCTAATCACTGTCGGCTTGCCGGGACTCAAACAGTCCAGTGCTGGGACTTTTTCGGCGGAGCTCATGGTCCACCAAAAAATAGAAATACCCTCCAATGCACTATGATTCAATACAGTCAGTGAGCCCCCAGGGACCCGCGGCCGCTTGGGTTGCCTAACAGTAAATCCGCTAATGGGGAGAAGTCTGGGACATAGGGAGCAGTCAGGGGTGTATCTGGGACACAGGGAGCAGTCAGGGGCATAGGGAGCAGTCAGGGGTGTATCTGGGACATGGGGAGCAGTCAGGGGCATAGGGAGCAGTCAGGGGTGTATCTGGGACATAGGGAGCAGTCAGGGGCATAGGGAGCAGTCAAGGACATAGGGAGCAGTCAGGGATGTGTCAGTAACATAGGGAGCAGTCAGGGACATAGGGAGCAGTCAGAGACATAGGGAGCAGTCAGAGACATAGGGAGCAGTCAGGGACATAGGGAGCAGTCAGGGACATAGGGAGCAGTCAGGGGTATAGGGAGCAGTCAGAGACATAGGGAGCAGTCAGAGACATAGGGAGCAGTCAGGGACATAGGGAGCAGTCAGGGACATAGGGAGCAGTCAGGGGTATAGGGAGCAGTCAGAGACATAGGGAGCAGTCAGAGACATAGGGAGCAGTCAGAGACATAGGGAGCAATCGGGGGCATAGGGCGCAGTCAGCAGTGTATATGGGACATAGGGAGCAATTACGGGTGCAGCATATTGTAGGGAATGGGGCTGTACTAGTGACCTGCTGCGGGTATACATCAGGCAAGCAGAGACGGTGACTGACCTGAAACAGCATCAGCAGCGCCAGTCCAGCTTCCCCCGGCCTCCTGTGTTCAGTGCTGGGGCTTCATAATGTCCACTTCCCGTGGAAGATCCTATGCGGGGCGGAATCATTGCCGACGAATGATCAGGGTCAGATTCAGTTGCTTGCAAAGAGAGGCGGCCGCTGGTCCCTGGGGAGGGGTCAGCCAGCCACCCGGAAGTGCATGGTAATCTTAGCCGGCTCCAGCAGTGTGCCCTGGAGCCGGCTCAGAGACAGCCATCCGTAGCACCCTGAGCGTCATCATCCGCCTCTCAGTGCTGTGGACTCGGGTGCTGGCCGGCATTGTAAATAAAAAATGTATTTCCAGGCTACGCACCCGCCCATACCGAGCTCCGTTCCTTAATTATTTTTTTTGTTATTGCACTCAGTGCTGCCTTTCAGGAGCCGGCGCCCACAGGCAGCTGCCTAAAGCTGCCTAGTGGTAGCGCCGGCCCTGGTCCCAACATAGCGGTACTAGGAAGTGTTCTTGTTTGCCGTGATACAATAGACAAAATCATATGGTTTTAAATCCACAGAGAAAGATAGTATGAGTTATATATCTGTGTGCCAAGGTTTCCATCCCTTAAAGCTGTGTCTTTCATGAATAAACTGATCTGCACTATAGAATGCCCCCTCTGTTTATTATTTTCAGATCTTTTCATCCCATGGGGTCCCAGGACTTACTTACAGCAGGGAGCTGTGGCCTGGTAATTAAGAAGGGAGCGAGTGCAATCAGTCCTGTGGCTTATTGGATGTGGAATTGATTGATTCAATATCCCGGTGGGACTTATACACCTATATATTGGAATTTGAGCACACCTATATAGTAATCTTTTACTTCTTTGCATATTCAATGTGATCTGGATGCAATATTTGCGTCCAGGATCTTATCGCAATATGCAGTCGTACCGCTTGGATGTATTAAGCAGGCTGAGAGATACAGAAGGGAGTGGGAGGCTGAAGGACTCAGAGTGTAGGGGACAGGCTGACAGAGACAGAGTGAAGGGGGGAGGCTGAGAGAGAAAAAGTGAGGGGGATGATGATAGACGCAGTGATGGGATGATGGTGTGGCTAAGAGATGCAGAGGGGAGGAGGTGACACAAGTCTGGTTGAACCTCTGTTGTATGACGATAACTTTGGTTATATTACTACATAAACGGGCATCTTTTGGACCATGTGATATCCTACATGAATAATGAATACCAACTGAAGACGTCATCTGCCCAGGGAGGATACATTTCTTCAAAGGTTCCCCGTTGTGAGAAACCACTATATAGGTAAGGTGCATATGGAATGGAAAGGAATGCTCCCAGAGTGACAAGAAACAGGGCGCGTGTCTTGTTGACACATACTCATTTTCGGTAGTCATGCCCCTTGGGTGGGCTATACAGAGTGTGTGTGGGGGGGGGGGGCTTGCTGCTAGACTGAGGAGGAGTACTGTAATTGCAGAGAGTGCCATCAGGGGTGTTTGCTTGGTACACGCCACAATATCTGACAATGTATCAGCATTATTATGATTGGCACAAAGGTGGATGTTTTATATTGCAGTGACCGCCAATAGGCTGTGCTAGACACGCCCAATAGGTGGTGCTAGACACGCGCCTACGGTGCACCCCCTAACAAAATGTGCTGCGCACGCCTATGGCAGCACTTCACTATGAACAACCTCCGCCACTGAGGACAGGGGCCGTCATTCCGAGTTGAACGCTCGCTGGCTGCTTTTAGCAGCAGTGCAAACGCTAGGCCGCCGCCCTCTGGGAGTGTATCTTAGCTTAGCAGAAGTGCGAGCGAAAGGTTAGCAGTTCTGCTATTAAATATTTCCCTGCAGTTTCTGAGTAGCTCCAGACCTACTCCTAGATTGCGATCACTGCAGACTGTTTAGTTCCTGGTTTGACGTTACAAACACGCCCTGCGTTCGGCCAGCCACTCCCGCGTTTCTCCAGCCACTCCTGCATTTTTAGATGGCACGCCTGCGTTTTTTAGCACACTCCCGGAAAAGCTCAGTTTCCGCCCAGAAAAAATCACTTCCTGTCAATCCCACTATGAACACTCGAGCGAAGAAAAAACGTCGCTCCTGCTTGTGTAAAATTACAACATTTTGTGTGAAAGTAATTAGCGCATGCGCGCTGCGTACCATGCGCATGCGCAGTTTTGCAGTTTTTTTACCTGATCGCTGCGCAGCGAAAATCGGTAGCGAGCAATCAACTCGTAATGAGGGCCAGGGAGGAGGACAGCTGACTGGTAGGGGCTAATATTTGTTATTTTATTTCTCCTGTGGGGAACAATAGGATTTCAATAGGATTTATGTGGGGAGAATAAGGATTTATGGGGGAAACAATGTGAATAATTCATGTGGGGACCAATAGGATTTATGTGGGGAGAAATGTGATTGATTTACGTGTGAGCAACATGATTTATGTGGGGAGCAATGTGATTGATTTATGTGGGGAGCAATATGATCTATGTAAGGAGCAACATTATTTATGTGGGGAGCAATGTGATTGTTTTTTTCTGTGTAGGCCAATGTATGTGTGGAATTTTTTTTACTGTGAGGGCCAATGTGTGTTTTTTGGGTTTTTTTTCTGTGGGGAACTGATGGTGTGCCTTAGGAATTTAAAAATATTGTTCGGTGTGCCGCGAGTAAAAAAAGGTTGAAAATCACTGGTATACAGTATACAGAACCAATTTGCAACCACAATTCTGTTTGATTTTCTCCTTATCTTGTCTGTCTCTAAAAATGATGCATTAGCTAAAAAAACAAAAACAAAAAGCACATTAAACACAACAGAGAAATTAAGCAAAGGGCATGGTGTCACAGATGAAAAACTAATTTGCAATGTTTCAGAAAGGGCAGAAAAGAAACATAACTAGCTTGGCATTTTAATGGCAAAAAATCTAAACACAAAAAAATGATCCAATATAACCAAGAGTACATTTTCTAAAGGTCTGTACCTTAGAATATTCAGTAGACATTTGAAAATCTTTTGATAAATCAGTGAGTTGTGTTCCCACATGATGGTCAAATACATAGCACCTACATTTCTTTCCTTACAGCAGAATATTTCACAAAGTGGTCTATTCATCATCTGGGGGCCGGATGATTCAGTATTGCTCCGGTGCAGGGACAGCTGCTCTGAAAAGCAGGTGTCCCTGCGAACCCTAACATTGCTAAATTGCTAATGTTACTTATACCCCTTTCACACTGCCAACGCCGGATCCCACCCGGGAATTGGAAGCGGGTCCTTCCCGGGTGGGATCCGGCATTGGCAACTGCTGCAGGCTTTCCAGACCAGGCAATAAGCCGGGCGGGTTGCCATAGCAGCGGGGGGGGCAGAGCCGGCGGTGGGGGCGAAGGTGGAGGCGGAGCTGGGAGGTGGGCTCATCTCCACGCCGCCTCTCCCTATCTAGTAAACGGGTCCCGGGTCGCATCGACCCGGGAGCCCGTTTACGCAGCCAATGACCCAGCATTCAACCCGGGTATAACACTGCTTTATACCCGGGTTGAATTGCCGGGTCAGGCGACCCACGATTTTGGCAAGGCCCCTTTCACCCTTTCACACCGCACGCCGACCCACGTCGACCCGGCAATATGCAGGGTCGATACCGGGTTATTTGTGCGGTGTGAAAGGGGTATTACTGATGCCTCATTTTGACTTGTTTTATGGACATTACATCAAAGTTGGATCAGCCTGTAGTGTGTTTTTCCACTTTAATTTTGAGGGTGACTCCAAATCCAGACCTCCATGGGTTAATACATTTGATTTCCATTGATAATTTCTGTGTGATTTTGTTGTCAGCACATTCAACTATGTAAAGAACAAAGTATTTAATAAGAATATTTCATTCATTCAGATGTAGGACGTGTTATTTTAGTGTTCCCTTTATTTTTTTGAGCAGTGTATATATATATATATATATATATATATATAAAACAATCCGGCACTCCCTCGTATGCCACAGAAATAACCTGCCAGTGTGCCCTCCTAGGGACCAGCAAAGCCCATCCATTATGCAAACAACAGAGGCGGTACTCCCGGACATTTAGTACTTGGTGAAAGATAAAGTGCTTTACTGCAACGTTTTGAGGTAATCCCCCCCGTCATCAGGACACACTTGTCCTGATGACAGGGGGGAAGTATCCCGAAACGTCGAAGTAAAGCACTTTATCTTTCACCAAGTACTAAATGTCCGGGAGTACCGCCTCTGCTGTTTGTATATATATATATATATATATATATATATATATATATAGTGTGTGTGTAAATATATATATATATTTTTTTATATACAGATGTGTCCACTATTACCTTTCTCAAAACAGTGCCATGGTAGTAAATTTGGCATGACATATATTCCTTGTGTTTTGGTGCCGTCATTTTGTGCCGTGACAATTCGTGACAATTCATAGTTTCACCACTGGGTGGCCAGTGCATCACGTAACATAGCTTTGCACTAACATTGCTGTTAAATAGACACTGTAATCAGTATGGCCAGCTTTAAAGTTTAATTGCTAATTGTGTAGGTGTGAAAATCTCAGTGTGAGAGGCCTTTGAAGTAGACTCCTTGGGGGGTACAGATTTTATCCTGGCTGGGGGATGTTACTATCAGTGTAGTGCGGTGGGCACGTCCCTGCTTACTATACAGTATGTTGCTCAAAGCACAGAGGTGAATGAAGTCTAAAGTGAAATTAAATAATAAGTTAATAAAAACCTTAGTGTTATAGAGTAAAAGAACATATTATAAGATTTTGCAATGATAAAATATGTCCAAATAAAGGGCCTATTACGAGTTGATCAGACAAAGCTGCTTTTTGCAGCCCGTGCGACCAACTAACCTCCGCCTATGGGGGTTGTTTTTTTTTCCATAGCAAGGCTTTCATCACTTGTGCAGGCCTATTATGGTAAAAAATGTTGTGCAGTTTCTAAGTAGTTCTGGACTTAGGGGGTCATTATGACCCAATCGCAGCGTGTCGTATTTCGCACAGCTGCAATCGGGTCCCTACTGCACATACGCGACGGCCGCTATGCGCACGCCCGGGCGTCGCCGGGAAACGACGCTGGAACCGAAAAAAGCAATTGCTGCAACGATTGCACGAAGATTGACTGGCAGAGGGGGTACCTGGGCATCAACTCACCATTTGCAGCCAGTTTTGGAGAGTGGTAAGAAAAACGCAGGCATGGTGAGAGAAACGCAGGCGTGTCCAGGACGGGTGTTTGACGTTAGAGCCAGGACCGAACAGGCTGAAAAAACGTTGCAGCAGGTAAGTAAGTCACCGGCACCCCTGCGCTGAGGACACTGCCGGCACTGCCCACACTGCCGACACTGCCGGCACCCCTGCACTGGGGATGCTGCCAGCACTCCTGCGCTGAGGACACCTCCTGCACTGCCGACACTGCCGGCACTTTTGCACCTAGGACACTTCCGGCACTCCCACACTGCCGGCACCCCTGACTGCTGACACTGCTGGCACCCCTGCGCTGGGGATACTGCCAGCACTCCTGCACTGATTACACCACCTGCACCTCTGCACCGAGGACACTACTGGCACTCCCACATGTAATGGAGATATATTAATACTTCACAATTAGCTGCCGCTGCTGATATTCCCGTGTGCCTGATGGATAAATTGCCCTGCACATATGGATGTCCATGTTGCTGCCCAAGGTGCTGTTGGTGGCTAGAGGTGGGAGGAGCAGCCACCGGCATCTGTGATTCTGCTGACCGGAAGTCGGACCCGGTCACTTGCTCGTTGCCAGGGGTTACATGCTCGTTGCCAGGGGTTACATATGCTTGTTGCCATAGGGGTTACATGCTTAGTACCAGGAGGTTACATGCTCATTCTGAGTAGCGCTGGGTAATGGTCTAGTAATACCCCTGGCGTCTGTCTCCTAGAAGGGCCGTCTTCCATGCTGTCTGCATGGAATCTGCAGCTTCCAGTAGTAGGTAGATCCTAAGCGTCTATTGTGCCGCTGCTGCGCCCCCCCCCCCCCCCAGCCCCAGGACTCAGCCATCCAGGCTGCAGCCTTATGGCTGATCAGGCCCTGGGTCTCATGTTTCTTCACCCGCTTGTATGGCAGACAGAGCACCCAGTGACTTATTATGGAGCACAGCCCAAGCACTGGACTGATTTGTGGCAGACAGGTGCAGCACCCACTTGTATGGCAGACAGAGCACCCAGTGACTTATTATGGCAACACAGCCTCAGCACTGGACCGATTTGTGGCAGACAGATGCAGCACCCACTTGTATGGCAGACACTGTCGATCTTCACACCGGATCCCAGTGAAATATATGCGGTATTGAAATACCAAAAATTCTCTCTACTCACACCTTAACCACCAAACAATTGCAAAAAATGACAAGTATCAATAGTGCCTTTTACTTAGTATCATAATTTCCATATCGAATCTCTGCTTGGAGTTTGTATGAACTCTTCATCAGCACATTATCAATCATAAGGGAAAAGATTTTTTTAAACATATAGGCAACATTGAGCCAGGTACATGTTGGAAGTTAGTATGAGAGATGTATTGGAAAAATATTAATACTTCACAATTAGCTGCTACAGCTGATATTCCCGTGTGCATGATGGATAAATTGGCCTGCACATATGGTTCATGGGGGTCATTCTTACCCGATCGCTGCTGCTGACCAGCCGCTGCGGTGCGTGTAGCGATGATTAGCTCCCGGCCAGCACGCTAAAGCTGCGCTGGCCGGGAGCTACTCCTGAAGTACAAAAGCATCGCCGCTGTGCAATGCTTTTGTACTTCTGCGGGGGGGGGGGGGGGAACTGACCTGCGGGGCGGACTAGCCCTGTGCTGGGCATCCCCATGCATGTCTCTGTTCCTGATCGTAGCCCTGCAAAATTTTGCAGGGCTACGATCAACTTAGAATGACCCCCCCATAGCCGCAATTTGTTAGCAGATGGGCAAAACCATGGGGGTCATGCAGACCTGATCGCACGCTAGGCTTTTTCGCTGCGCTGCGATCAGGTCATAACTGCGCGTGCACCGCAATACGCAGGCGTGTCGCACGGGTACAAAGTGGATCGTTGCTGAGCAATGGATTTAATGAAGAATCCATTCGCACAGACAATAGCAAGGAGATTGACTGGAAGAAAACATTTGTGGATGTCAACTGAACGTTTTCTGGGAGTGTTTGGAAAAACGCAGGTGTGTCCATGCATTTGCAGGGTGGGTGTCTGACGTAAATTCGGGGCAATTACTTTAGGCTGTTCGTGTCCGGAATTGACGTCAGACACCTGCCCTGCAAACGCTTGGACATGCCTGCGTTTTTCCAACCACTACCAGAAAACGTTCAGTTGCCACCCACAAATGCCCTCTTCCTGTCAATCTCCTTGCGATCTGCTGTCTCTGTGTCTCCCACCCTCTGATTTTCTTTCTCCTAGACTTTATCTCCTTCTCCATGACTCTCTCTCACATGACTCTGTCTCAGTGTCTCTCGCCATCTGACTGTCTCTCTCCCTCTAACTCTATCGCTCTCTCTCCTTTAATCTATCTCTCCCCTTCACTATCTCTGTGTCTCTGTCCCCTGAATTTGTTGCTATCTCCTCCTGACTCTATCGCTCTCCCCCTGACTCTGTCTCTCAGTGTCTCCCACCCTCTCATTTTCTTTCTCCTAGACTTTATCTCTCTCCACCTGACTATTTCTCGCTCACATGACTCTGTATCTCCAAAGTTTGTCTCTCTCCCTATAACTCTATCACTATCTCTCCTTGACTCTATCTCTCTCCCCTTAACTATCTCTCTATGTCTCTGTCCCCTGAATTTGTCACTCTCTCCTCCTAACTTTATTGCTCTCCCCCTGACTCTGTCTCTCACCCTTTGATTTTCTTTCTCCTAGACTTTATCTCTCTCCCTCTGACTATCTCTCTCACATGACTATCTCACTTTGTCTCTCCATCAAACTTTGTCTCTCTCCCTCTAACTCTGTCGCTCTCTCTCCTTGACTCTATCTCTCTCCCTTTAACTATCTCTGTCCCCTGAATTTTTTTGATCTCTCCTCCTGACTCTATCGCTCTGGCCCTGACTCTGTCTCTCAGTGTCTACCACCCTCTAATTTTCTTTTTCCTAGACTTTATCTCTCTCCCTCTGACTTTATCTCTCTCACATGACTCTGTCTCACTTTGTCTCTCTCCATCTAACTCTCTCTCCTTGACTCTATCTCTCTCCCCTTTACTGTCTCTCTGTCCCATGACTTTGTCGCTCTCTCCTCCTGACTCTATCGCTCTCCCGCTGACTCTGTCTCTGTACCTCCCAACCTCTGATTTTGTCTTTCAAGTAGACTTTATCTCTCTCCCCTGACTCTATCTCTCTCACATGACTCTGTCTCACTTTCTCTCTCCATCTGACTTTCTCTCTCCCTCTAACTCTATCTCTCTCCCCTTAATTATCTCTCTTTGTCTGTCCCCTGACTTTGTCACTCTCTACTCCAGACTCTATCGCTCTCCCCCTAACTCTGTCTCTGTGTCTCCCACCCCTCTGATTTTCTTTCTCCTAGACTTTATCGCCTTCCCTCTGACTCTGTCTCTCTCACATGACTCTGTCTCAGTGTCTCTCTCCATCTGACTATATCTCTCCCTCTAACTCTATCGCTCTCTCTCCTTTACTCTATCTCTCTCCCCTTAACTATCTGTGTCTCTGTCCCCTGAATTTGTCGCTATCTCCTCCTGACTCTATCGCTCTCCCCCTGACTCTGTCTCTCAGTGTCTCCCACCCTCTGATTTACTTTCTCCTGGACTTTATCTCTCTCTCCCTGACTATTTCTCATATGACTCTTTATCTCCATCAAACTTTGTCTCTCTCCATATTACTCTATCACTCTCTCTCCTTGACTCTATCTCTCTCCCCTTAACTATCTCTCTATGTCTCTGTCCCCTGAATTTGTCACTCCCTCCTCCTAACTCTTTCGCTCTTCCCCTAACTCTGTCTCTCAGTGTCTCCCACCCTTTGATTTTCTTTCTCCTATACTTTATCTCTCTCCCTCTGACAATCTCTCTCACATGACTCTGTCTCACTTTGTCTCTCCATCAAACTTTGTCTCTCTCCCTTTAACTCTATCACTCTCTCTCCTTGACTCTATCTCTCTCCCTTTAACTATCTCTCTGTGTCTCTGACCCCTGAATTTGTCGCTCACTCCTCCCGACTCTATCGCTCTCCCCCTGACTGTCTCTCAGTGTCTACCACACTCTAATTTTCTTTATCCTAGACTTTATCTCTCTCCCTCTGACTATCTATCTCACATGACTCTCTCACTTTGTCTCTCTATCAAACTTTGTCTTTCTCCCTCTAACTCTATTGCTCTCTTCTTGACTCTATCTCTTTCCCCTAAACTATCTCTCTGTGTCTCTGTCCCATGACTTTGTCGCTCTCTCCTCCTGACTCTATTGCACTCCCCTAACTCTGTCTCTCATTGTCTACCACCCTCTAATTTTCTTTCTCCTAGACTTTATCTCTCTCATATGACTGTCTCACTTTCTCTCTCCATCTGACTATAGATTATTGTAATGTTATCAGCCACACAGCAAAACACAAGCTAAAAAACATTCTCCATAAAGGAGCTGTACAATAAAGAGCATATTACCCCATATTAATAAAGATCTGTTTACAGACTACAGTGAGTGGCCAATTGAACACAGGAAAGTAGCAATCATGCCATAGCATTAGAGTCCAATTCCTAATGGTGTACAGTAGGTGTGAAAATCTCAGTGTGTGAGGCCTTTGTAGTAGATTCCTTGGAGAGTATAGATAGCATATATCCTGCCTGGGGGATGGCCTGGGATTTGAAATGAATAATTCAATTCCAATTTAAGTGTTTTCAACTTCTAACTTTAGTCTATGCAGCTACAATATCAAAAGTTTTTTTATACATTTCTTGTTCCTTGCAATAAACAAATATGGTATGTATTTTAAAATATAATTGATTCAACTTCCTTCATAACTGGTCAAATAATGTAAAATGCTCAGGAAATGCACTCTTGGCTGTGAGGGGAGCCTGTGCCATTCCTTAGAGGAGAGTAGGGAGTGGGCATCACAGCATCTACTGTATAAAAGGGCCTACACAGTACACATGGGGTGACTGTGCTGAGAGATCTGAGCGATGCTAGATCACTCAGCAAGATTGCTCAGCACACAGCGCTGCACAACAATGTGTCAACGATGTGTGCTGAGCGATCTGTCCTGAGAGGCGATCTGACTAGATTTATCCTGCATGCAGGATCTTAATCGCTGCACCATTGCGACAACTGAACATCTATGTACTTGGGATATACAGTACCTATCACCCACATAATCACTGTTGAAGTCTGGTTCCAGTTTAAGAAATATAGCATCATAACTATTTATTTACAGTTTCTTACATAGCGCAGCATAATTCTTTCCCATTCGTCCATTTAAAAAATATTAGTTATTTTGTGTGCACTGTGACTGTGTAAAGTAATTGCTATCACACAGAGCTGCCACTGCTGTGATCGGGGAGGGAGGGGGATGGGAATTGCTTGAGAATGTGTGCACTGTGCCTGATTGTTGTCATTCTATTGGGGGTAAGGGAGAACACACAGAGCTGCATAAAGGGGGTCATTCCAAGTTGATCGCTAGCTGCCGTTGTTCGCAGCACAGCGATCAGGCTAAAAATCTGCATTTCTGTGCATGCATATGCCCCGCAATGCGCATGCGCGACGTGCGGGTACATAGCCCTTTGTGGTTTTGCACAGATTCTATCAAAGTTTTCCTTCACACTGGCGCCCGCTAGAAGATTGACAGGAAGGGGGCGTTTCTGAGTGTCAACTGACCGTTTTCAGGGAATGTTTGGAAAAACGCAGGCATGTCTGAAAAAATGCAGGCGTGGCCGGGCATTCGCTGGGTGGATGTGTGATGTCAAATCTGGACATGAATAGGCTGAAGTGATCGCAAGCACTGAGTAGGTTTAGAGCTACTCAGAAACTGCACAAACTGTTTTTGCAGAGCTCTGCTGCACATGCGTTCGCACTTCTGCTAAGCTAAAATACACTCCCCAGTGGGCGGCGGCATAGCATTTGCACGGCTGCTACAATTGGCCAGCGAGTGATCAACTTAGAATGACCCCCAATGCTTGGTGCTCAGACGTGCATTAAATGCTTTGCTCACTACAAGGATACTAAAGGTTATGATTTGTGACATGGATAGACAAGGATGGAAAAAGTAAAAAAATATGAAAACATTCCCAAAACCTTGTGTTGACCATATGTGTGTTTTAACCATTTCCATGTCGACCATTTGCTGCTGTGAGTAGTTGTTTCCTTTGTTGGGAGCAGCCGGTATATAATGAGCTGTCCAGGCTCATGGTAGTATTATGTAGTTTCAGGGGTGGTGATATCTGTGCTCACCTGATGTCTAGGTGTATGTGTATTACATTATTACCAGTAATTTATATAGCGCACACATATTCCGCAGCGCTTTACAGAGAATATTCAGCCATTCACATCAGTCCCTGCCCCAGAGGAGCTTACACTCTATATTCCCTACCACATGTACACACACATTTGCACAAAGGTTAATTTTGTTAGGAACCAATTAACCTATCACTATATTTTGAGATTGTGGGAGGAAACCGGAGTACCCGGAGGAAGCCCACTCAAGTACGGGGAGAATATACAAACTCCACACATTATAATGAGTGTACAATGGTGTATTTGTAGTGTTCTTTATTGCGACACAATGCTCAGGTCACATGCATATTAATTAGACAGGTAAAAAGAGAGGTTTTTAAAACCGCACAGGACCTGTGTTTGGTTCACACTATGATTAGTTAGAAATTAAAAAAAACAACATAAAGGCAATAAAGGGTCAAATACTCCTGGCACTTGTTTGGTGGTGCGCCCAGAAAAAATAGTTCAATAAACTTTAAGCTTAGTACATCGGGCCCAGTGCACCGTCCCAAGACAGACAACTAATTAGGTTTCCATTTGCCCCCTCCTGCCTTATGTTAATGCTAATTGATGTTGTATTGAGACTTTTGTTCAGTCTCTTATAGGCCCTACACACTGGCCGTTTTTTTGAAAGATATGAACGATCTCGTTCATAAATGAACGAGAACTCGTTCATATCTTTCAGTATGGAGACTTAAGCGATGAACGATGCGCGTCCCCGCGCTCGTTCATCGCTGGTCTCCCGTCGGCTGTGCATGCAGGCCAATATGGACGATCTCGTCCATATTTGCCTTCAATGCAGCCGTGTGACGGGGGGAGTGAAGAAACTTCACTCCCCCCGTCACTGCCCCCCGCTGCCGGGTCGCTCGTCGGCCGTATCCTCCGTCGGGCAGCTCGGCGGCGGGTCGGCCAGTGAGTAGGGCCCTTTACTCACAAAGTAGCACATGCTCTGTAAAGGGTCAAATACTCCTGGCACTTGGTTGGTGGTGCTCCCAGAAAAAATAGTACAATAAACTGTATAAATGGAAAATATTTACATAGGAGGTAAAGACAAAAGGAGACTATAAGTCTACCCTGGGGCACACTTGTCAAAAATGATTAATAAAATATAACTTTTAATATTCACAATTAAAAAAGATCATCTCACAAAGCGACATGGCGACATGTAAAAATTGTAATCATAAACTTTTTGATACAGTAATCCAATGTATTATTATAGTGAAATATGCAGTATGCGGTATTGAAATACCCAAAAATCTCTCAGAGGTGTATTACCTCGTTACAATACTTTGAGAGAATTGGCTTCTCTATACTCACACCTTAACCACCAAACAATGGCAAAAAATGACAAGTATCAATAGTGCCTTTTAATTAGTATCATAATTTCCATATCAAATATCTGTGTGAAGTTTGCCCGGCTGCTGGGATGAGAGAGCCAGGTACCTATATGGAAGTTACTGTAATATGAGAGATGTATTGGAGATATATTAATACTACACAATTAGCTGCCGCTGCTAATATTCCTGTGTGCCTGATGGATAAATTGCCCTGCACATACAGATGTCCATGTTGCTGCCCACGGTGCTGTTGGTGGCTAGAGGTGGGAGGAGAAGCCACCAGCATCCATGATTCTGCTGACCGGAAGTTGGACCCGGTCACATGCTCGTTGCCAGGGGTTACATGCTCGTTGCCAGGGGTTACATATGCTTGTTGCCATAGGGGTTACATGTTTAGTGCCAGGGGGTTACATGCTCAGTGCCAGGGGGTTACATGCTCATTCTGGGTAGCGCTGGGTAATGGTCTAGTAATACCTCTAGCATCTGTATCCTAGAAGGCAGCTGACATTTTTAAAGGGGCGTCTTCCATGCTGTCTGCATTGAATCTGCAGCTTCCAGTAGTAGGTAGAGCCTAAGCGTCTATTGGACAGGTGCTGCCCCCCCCCCCCCAGGACTCAGCCATCCAGGCTGCAGCCTTATGGCTGCTCAGGCCCCGGGTCTCATGTTTTTTCACCCGCTTGTATGGCAGACAGAGCACTGAATGACTTATTATGGAGCACAGCCAGCGCCAGCACTGGACTGATTTGTGGCAGACAGGCGCAGCACCCACTTGTATGGCAGACAGAGCACCCAGTGACTTATTATGGCAACACAGCCCCAGCACTGGACTGATTTGTGGCAGACAGGCACAGCACCCACTTGTATGGCAGACAGAGCACCCAGTGACTTATTATGGCAACACAGCCCCAGCACTGGACTGATTTGTGACAGCACAGGACAACAGCACCAACAGCAGAACCAGCACCCACCCCATGCCACCCTTCCCGCCACCCTCCCACAGACAGACAACAGACACGTCCGTCCTGCTCCCTCTCCAATGCTGGAGTGATAGTTGCAGCAAGAAGTGTGGAATAGTATAGAGTCCAGATCTCGCGAGAATCCGACAGCGGGATGATGACGTTTTGCCTCGTTCCGGGATCTAAGTCTGGCAGGAAAACCCGGCTCAGATCTGGAAGTTCGGGTGGGCGCAGATCTTGTAGATCTGAGCCCGCTCATCCCTACCTACTATAAGTATGAACAGCATTTGATGATGAAAGAGTTAGAGAGAGCAGTTATTTTTTTTCCCAATTCAGTGTGCAATCCAGAGATTATTATGGGTTCATGAACAAAGCCTAAATTATCTCAGTTACTGTATTGCTATAACCTATTGCTTCTCTTTAATCCAATGGATATATTATACTTTTCTTTTCTGCTGCTGAATTATGGGGCCTACACACGGGATGACTGCAGTCAGTGATCTGAGCAATGCTAAATCGCTTAGATCGCTCAACAAGATCACTCAGCACACAGCGCTGCACCAGCGATGTATGCTGAGCGATCTGTCACTGCCCATGTTCTCAATAGAGAAAACACGGGAGATGACTAGATCTTTCAAGCATACAGTTTCTAGACGGGCGATAGCGACGCGCATCACTATTGCTATAATCCACACACGTAGCGATTTAGGCTGCTTTTTTAAGTGATTTGACTGAAGTCTTGACTTTTTCAGGACAAAGCAGGCTTGTGAAAAGGTGTTAAGCCTCGGCGTTGAAAGGTGAGTGCTGATGCGTACTCCCGCTTCATCGCCGGTGGCTGCCGTTCATCTGCTGGTATTACCAGCAGATGAACGTCAGGGTGGACGACTTTCCATAGCATCCTGCTATGGAAAGCCATTCACTCCCGCTGACATCGCTGGGCAGGGGGAAAATCGCTCGGTGTGTATGCGCTAAAAGTGCCCCTGCTTTCATCTATTGTTTGCCTCAGCACACAGGGGGAATGAGAAATTAATTTGGAGACAGTTGGTAAGATGTACTAAGCCTTAAAAAGTGATAAAGTGGAGGGTGATAAACCATCAACCAATCAGCTCCTAACTGTCATTTTTCAAACACAGCCTGTGACATGGCAGTAAGGAGCTGATTGGATGGTACTTTGTCACTCTCCATTTTATCACTTTTTAAGCTTAGTACATTAGGCCCACTGCACCGTCCCAAGACAGACAACTAATTAGGTTTCCATTTGCCCTCCCCCCTGCCTTATGTTAATGCTAATTGATGTTGTATTGAGACTTTTGTTCAGTCTCTTACTCACAAAGTAGCACATGCACTGTAAAGGGTCAAATACTCCTGGCACTTGGTTGGTGGTGCTCCCAGAAAAAAAAGTACAATAAACTGTATAAATGGAAAATCTTTACATAGGACGTAAAGACAAAAGGAGACTATGGGGTATATTTACTAAGCTCCCGATTTTGACCAAGTTGGTGTTTTTTTCATGATAGTGTCATCTCGGGAATTTACTAAACTCAATTCTCGGCAGTGATGAGGGCATTTGTATTTTTTTTGAAGTTAAAGAAAAAAAATATGAATGAATACACCATCGGTCAAACACGCCTGTTATTTTACACAACTCTGTAATTTACTAAAAATTCGTATTCACAATCACTGCCGGCAATAGCCAAACACTGCAGTGAAAAAATACAAATCGTAAAAAAAAGCAGTTTTCTAATAGACCTGCTTTCATTTACCGTGTTGTGATAGGCATGCACTGATCCATGAGATCCGTGCATGTTTATCAGTGGGAAGGGGTGTGAAATGGTTAAAAATCAGAAAAAAAAATTGCGTGGGGTCCCCCCTCCTAAGCATAACCAGCCTCGGGCTCTTTGAGCCAGTCCTGGCTGTAAAAATACGGGGACAAAATTGACTGTGGATCCCCCATATTTCAACAACCAGCACCAGGCTCTGCGCCTGGTCCTGGTGCGAAAAAATATGGGGGACAAAAAGCGTAGGGTCCCCCGTATTTTTAACACCAGCACCGGGCTCCACTAAATCAAGGGGTCCCCCCCTCCAGCCACCCAAGCGCCAGGGGTGAAGCCTGAGGCTGTCCCCCCATCCAAGGGTGGCGGACGGGAGGCTGATAGCCATAATGTAAAAAAAAAGAATATTGTTTTTTGTAGCAGTACTACAAGTCCCAGCAAGCCTCCCCCGCAAGCTGGAACTTGGAGAAACACAAGTACCAGCATGCGGGAGGAAAACGGGCCCGCTGGTACCTGTAGTTCTACTACAAAAAAAATACCCAAATAAAAACAAAACACACACACCTTGAAAGTTAAAGTTTATTAAACATACATGCACACTTACATTCATACATAGTTACCTATGTTGACACGAAGCAGTCGGTCCTCTTTTCCAGTAGAATCCCGGGGTACCTGTAAATAAAATTATACTCACAAAAAATCCTGTGTAGATCGGTCCTCTTCTTTAAATTTGTAATCCAGGGACTTGGCAAAATAAAAAAACGCATTACCTGGACCACGCACTGAAAGGGGATCCATGTTTACACATGAATCCCCTTTCCCCGTCTGGCGGGGCCCCCCGTGACTCCTGTTAAAGAGGGTCCCTTCAGCCAATCAGGGAGCACCACGTCATGGCACTCTCCTGCAGCTTACTGAACACTCACCGACAGTCCCGAGAGGAATGCTGGTCTGTGGCATGCACACCGGCAGAGAGTGCGGGCAGGAGGTGGGAGAGAGAGCCACGTACTGGAGGGGGGAGAGACAGATGCGAACGGGAGGGGAAGAGGGAGCCACGGGCGGGAGGGGGAGACTGAGCCGCAGACGGGAGGGGGAAGAGAGAGCGCGAACGGGAGGGGAAAGAGCCGCGACGGGAGGCGAAGACAGAGCCGCGGACAGAAGGGGGAGTCACAGCCGCGGACGGGAGGGTGTATAGAGCCATGGGTGGGAGGAGGAAGACGGCGCACGGACGGCAGACAGAGCGTGGATGGGAGGCAGGAGGGGGCACAGGAACTAACAGCTATCACTGTGCTGCAGGCATAGAATGTGCGCACGCCTATGCACAGCAGCCGGCAGGAGCCCAGGCGCAGCAGCGGGGATGCAAAGCAGGGAGAGCGCCTCTACAACCCCGGCGCCTCCCTGCTTTGCATCCCTTTGCTGAGTGGGTAGCGCCGGGCCTGGTGCCGCGGATCGGATCGGATTACAGATCCGATCTGTGGCGCGTGAAGGGGGGCCCTTTCAGACAGGGGGGCCCGGGGTACTTAACCCCGGAGCCCCCCCCCCCTTAATCCGGCTCTGCCTGCATCACTGACAGGACATCAATGCCTAACTGACAGCACCACATCCCTGCCTCACTGACAGCAGTACATGTCTGCCTCACTGACAGCAGCACATTACTGCCTCACTGACATGACCACATCCCTGCCTCACTGACAGCAGTACATCCCTGCCTCACTGACAGCAGTACATCCCTGCCTCAATGACAGCAGCACATTGCACCTTCTTTGACAGAGGCACATCACCCCCTTACTGACAGCAGCACATCTCTGCCTCACTGACAGCAGCACATCCCTGCCTCACTGACAGCAGCACATCCCTGCCTCACTGACAGCAGCACATCATTGCCTCACTGACAGCAGCACATCATTGCCTCACTGACAGCAGCACATTGCATCCTCTCTTACCGAGGCACATCACTGCCTCACTGCCAGCAGCACATTACCACCTCATGACAGCAACACACCAACACCTCACTAACAGAGGCACATCACTGCCTAACTGACAGACAT